>NW_027459349.1:0-374747 GCF_050624435.1 Tenrec ecaudatus
CCTCTGCTGCCTTTCTCTGGGCCGGCCTTTTCTGGGTGTGTCTTTGCCCAAACCTCAGGTGCCTTATAAGGAAGGCTTGCTGACTCCTTCCCCCTAATTGCACGGGGCTGTGGGCCCTCTGGCCAGCTGCTGTTAGAGGGAGGGGCATTGAGGGGCTCTGCCCAGGGCAGCTGGCCTGCCTTGCGCTTGTCCTTGCCTCTTGGCTCATGGCTGTTGAGGTGTCCGGTGAAGGAGTGGACAGACGCCCTTGCTGACTGTGGCTTCTGTGCTCACAGACCACAGTGGCCCACTGCATCTCGGTGAGCCAGGACTACATCTTCTGCGGCTGTGCTGACGGCACCGTGTGCCTTTTCAACCCCTTCAACCTGCACTTCCTCAGCACGCTGCCCCGGCCCCATGCCCTGGGGACAGACATTGCCAGCATCACAGAGGCCAGGTGAGCGGTGTGGGTGGGCCCCTGAGTCCTGTCAGAGCCCCACTCTGTGCCAGGCCGTCCCTGGCATGCTGCAAGGAGAGGAGGGCACACATAGACCTCTGGGAAGACCCTTGCAGTCAAGCACAGGTGGGTCTTTTAGCATTTGTTGCTCACTGTGGGCAACCGTGGTAATCTGAGTCTGCAGTGTGGTAATTAATGCATTGTCCTGTAAACACCACAGCTAGGACAGACGGGCAGTTCCTTAGGGTTTCTGAGAGAGGCTGGAAACCTGACGGAGCAGGCCTTTCTCCCTCAGGGTGGTCCTGGGTAGCAGCTAAGGTAGGAGGGTCTTATTGTAGCCTCGGGCCTTGGGTTGGGTGATTGCAGGAAGTGAAGTTTTGCTCTGGTTTCAGTGCTGTCAGGAAGCGGGGCAGTTCTGCAGTTGGGTATATTAATTTCTCATTCAGGGAAGGAGTGGGCTAAATCTGCAAATGGCAGGAAATGATATATGACCATGACTGGTTTGCACAGTGCCCTTCCTTTTCCTCTGACGTGAGTCTAGAAGGGCCTGACATCTGCTTGGCTGCATCACGGCCACACACTGTCCCCGCCTGATGTTGGGGGCTATGAAATAGCTTGTGTTCTTTTGCAGAGCCCCATGGCAAGGAATGCCAGGCCAGCCGCTGCGTTCTTTCTCCAGTGACTGCTGGCCACCCTGCTGCTCCTCCCTTTAGTGCCCCTTTTCATTAGCGCTAACTCACCAGTTTGCCCTGTCTGCCCTGGACACCCTGACCCCCTCTTTCCTCAGTCGCCTTTTCGCTGGAGTGGCCAATGCGAAGTATCGGGACACCATCACCTTGACCTTTGATCCTGCAAATCCGTGGCTGTCTTGTGTGTACAATGACCATAGTACTTATGTCTGGGGTGTGAAGGGCCCCAAGGAAGTGGGCAAGGTGTATTCAGCTCTGTATCATTCCTCCTGCGTCTGGAGTGTAGAGGTACGTGGGCCAGGTCTGCTGAGACTGACCGTGTTTCCTGGCCTACCATTAGGAGCTGGGGTTCCTCAAGTGTGGAATTTGTTTCCTCCAGCACCCTTGCTCCCCAAGCTGTGCCCCTGGGTCCCTTCGTATCTGTTAATTGGCTCTGAGGATGGGAGGGGATTTTAGTGCTGACTCATCTCAGACGTTTTTCAGTATGCCCCTGTGCAGTCTTAGCTTGGCCTCTTTGGACATGTTCCTGAACTTGACCAAACCTTAGTTTCTGCAATTGTGAAATGACATACCTGATGCATTTGATTTTTACGAACAGGAGACAAAGTAAGTGGGAGATTTAGAATGCCTAGTACTTACTAGGTGCTTGGTTAATGTATATTCCTTTACTTGTTAAAGACAAGAGCTAATCATTATGACTTGCTTGCTATGGGACAAGCCGTTGCCTCCAGGGGACAGGATGGGGGAACTTTAGGCCCCCAAGGACAGAGGTTCAGGAGGGTTTAGCTGAAAAGGGTTGGGGACAAAATTTATTATCTCCAAGGGAAAGATACTAACTTGACAATGAAGAAACGGCAAAACCCACCCTTAGCCAAGTCATTAAGGTTAACATCCCGTGGCAGCAGCATGAATCTGGTGAGAGGGTACACTGAGAGGTTTCAAAATGTTCCCAGAAAATGTTATGACTCTTAAGAACTCCCAATAAAATGTTGAACAACAACAACCAACGTTGATGGAAAGTTTCTTTTAGTTCTGTTTTTCCATGCAGCCTCCTCCTAGCATTGTGTCTGGTATTCTTGACCCAAATGTATAAGGAACTTAGGATAGTCATGAGGAAACATCAGGCAACCTTCATTTGAGGTACACCTGCCAGAGTAACTTATCACACTCTCCCAGGTGTCAGGGTAGGAAAGACAAGCAAAGACTGAAAGCCGTTCTAGACTGGGACAGATGACACCCATGTGCCGTGGGGGCTCCTGGGATCCTGGAGCAGAAGAAGTACATTCGTGGGATAAACAAACAAACTCATTGGCATTGGGTTGATTCCAACTCAGAGCAACCCCCGCTGGTGACATTTAAATAAAGTCTAATAATGTTGTACCAGTGTGACCTCCGTGGTCCTTATCACTGTGTACTGTAGTGCATAAAACATTAATACGAAGGGAGACCAGGTGAGAGAGTTGAATGTGACATATCTTGACTCATTTTTCTAAAGGTTCAACCCAAAAGGTAAAGTAAAACAGCTCTTGATGGAGAGGAAAAGGTGGAAGGGGGTGGGTGATGATTCTTTCCCCCCGCTGCCTGGCACTGAACGGCCTCTCCTCTCTTCTCATTTTGCAGGGTCCACGAATTGCAGTTCCTGAGTGAAATGCTGAAGGTGGAGGCCCATGAGTCAGAGATTCTGTGCCTGGAGTACTCGAAGCCAGACACAGGTACCTGGCCCTGGCCTGGAATGGCCTTGAGTGAGCCCCTCCAGTCTGGCCAGAGCCACTGATACTTGTCCTGCCTCTTGACTATGGGGCTGATCGTTCTTTTGGCTACCAAAAGAGTTAGTGATCCTTCTTGATGTCTCTGAAGGCTTCTTGTTGTTTCTGAAGGCTTTGGGGAGGACTGCATCTCAACTCTGCCCGACTCCATGGCTCATGTGGCTTAAGGATGTGGGGCTCAGTTTCTCTGGGTGCTCTTTGCTGGGCACTCATGTTGGGCTGCGATCCACAAGCTCAGCAGTTTGAAACTACCAGCCGCTCTGCAGGAGAAAGGTGGGCCTTTCTACTCCTGTAAACAGTTACAGTCTCAGAAGCCCATAGGGGGTATTCACTATGAGTCAGCATTAACTTGATAGCAGCAGATTTGATTTTTGTAAAGTCTTTTTAAAGCCAACCAAAAGCTGAATCCGTGAAGAAGATCTGCTTTAGACATTGTGCTCTTTTAAAGAATAATCTGTCTGTGATCAGATTGACACAGGAACTTGGAAGGTTAGGTGAAAAGTTTAAGGGGCAGTGAGCTTATGTGTGTGATGGAAATTTGGAATTGGAAAAGGACAGTGAGAATGGCTACATAATTTCAGAAATATAATGAATGTTAGCAAATTGTACATGTAGAAATGATCGAATTGGTATATATTTTTGTGTGCATTGTTTTAGATCAGGGAGAAGACTCGAAGTTCAAATATAATTTACAGAGACCCCCTTGTTAAATCTTGAATGGGACAAAGTCCAGAAAAAACAAATCATCTGGTTGAGGGAGACCGTAAGCATGAGGCCATAATGGGGACTGAAGGATTCACAACAGCTCGGTCACATGGAAAACAAAGGAAGCCCCTTTAAAAGTCAAGTTCCCAGCAGATCAGACCATCACAGTTGGAAATGTGACTACAGAAATGGGAAAGGGACCATGATTGGAGTAAATACATTATTGCAGATTAGAAAAGTTTACAGGACTGGTTCAGGGCCCTCCAACCATCTTGGTCAGGGCATGAACGTGCAACCTCAGTACCCCAATTCCCATCAAGGGCATACTCAGGCAAGTTCTTGAGGGCTAGACTACTCCTCACCAGGCTGGCCAGAGGAGTGGGTGGAAGCAAACAAACTCTGCCTGAGGGCAAAGCATTTTACGTTGCTAGTTCAGAGTCATGGAGCTCTAGTGCCATAGAAGGTTATGGGTTGGGCGGTTAACCACAAGGTTTCACTCTTCAAAACCACCAGCCAGCTCCAGGGAAGAAAGATGAGGCTTTCTACTCCAATAAAAATATATAGTCTGGAGATTAAAAGCCCCAATGTAAGTTAACTGGGTTGATTCCTACTAGAGGGATAATGTGTGTGGGCCAGATGCTTGCAAGGTCCCTCAAGGCAATGCTGCCAGACTGCAGTCTCTGCTCCCTGCTGGTGGAGACAATGGATTGCTTTTCTCTAAAACTTGGAACCATTAGCTTGGTTCCAGTAGGTGGAGTTCACACCCTACTGATAATGGTTCATATGGAGATCCAGAAAACAGGTCAAAGTTAAGCTGCCATTCTAAATGTAGGATCCGCCCATTTTGTCACCTGTATACCCCCAATCCCTCCTCTTCCTATTGCATGTATGCCCCTAGACCACCCCTTCTCACCGCTGTATAACATAGTCCAAGTCCTTCCTGTGATGTATGTCTTTACCCTCCCGTTTCCAATTCCCCTTGTCCTCCTTCCCTTCCCCCTCTCTCCATGTGGACCACCAAGTGGGGCTGAGGTGAGCAATGCTACCATGATATGTGTGTGACTGCATTATTGTAATATCTCTTCTATCTCTCATGCTCCCAATGACTTTAATATTTATATCTCAACCCTTTATGTTTCCAGGGCTTTCAATGACATTAGGCATCTTTTCAATGTTTATGAATCATGCTTATGAACCTCTCTTCTGTTAGTTGTCTGTGTGTATGCATTGCCTGTATTAAAAACATATAGAACCGAGCAATTTGTCTGGAAAAATAATTTATAGGAACTTTATGTTAGATTGCCATGCGTTTTGCATAGCCAATTGTTCTTTTAAAACACTTTTCTTGTCATTGTGATACCATGCTAAAAGGTAAAAACATCTGTATATAGTCAAATAGCTTTATCTTTCCTTTAAAGACATGAACCTTCGTGTCTTGCTTAAAGTTTCCACCTCACTAAAGCTAAATTGCTACTCTCGAAAATAAATCCCTCTAAGTTTTTAATGCTTTGAATATTTTATCGCTCTAATCCTCCTGGAGTTTATTTTTGAATGTAGTATGCTCCTTCCTTTGATTTCTTGTAAATTCAGCCAATTCAACCACTCATTAACCAAAGTATTCCTTTACCACTGGATTGTTTTGCCACCTTTGCTTTGCATAGCATATAGTTCTAAATTATATCCCAGACTACTGAATTATTTGCCAGAGTGGCTTTACTAATTGTACACTGGCATCACAACACGCGGGAGCTTCGGAAAGATCGTGGGAGAAAGGAATGAAAAGAGAAGATAATTTCCCATGAATTTTTGAAGCTTCCTCGTACAGGTGCTTTACAGTAAGTCGACATTAGGGTTTATAATCAATAAAAAATTCAACTGTGATCCAAGAATGAGGGGCGTGACATTTCCTGGTTGAGACAAAAGCGAACAGGCGAGCAGAATACGAAAAGAATTGGTTAACCGATGAAACTGCAGCCAAGTGTTAGCTGTTATCACAAAAATGAACACACAGAATATTCTTGAACTTGGAAGTGGGAACTTCAGCCTTTCAACGGCCATCGACGGTGCGGGGCAACATCCCCGCACTCCTACGCTCAGGAAGGGGGTTCTGGGGTCTGCGGCGCCGCGGGGCACAAGTGGGGCGAAGGGCTGCGAGGGAACGCCGAGGCAGAGGGGTCCCCGCGAGGCGGCTGCGGGCCGCTCCAGAAGGCAGGGGTCCGGGGGCTCTGCGGTCCCTCAGGACCCTCCAGGAGAGGCTCCAGAAAGGCAGCTGGAGGCCCCGGCCGGCCGTGCAGCTCGCTGGGAGGCGCGGGCGCACGTGCTCCGCCGGTCCGGGCGGCGGGGGCGGCTGAACGGGCCCTGGCCGTGGGCGGCGGGCGGCGGGCGGGCGCAGTGCGGCGCCGGGCAGGCGGGAGGTGACCGCGCGGGGCGGTCGCGGCGGCTGGGGCTACTGACGGCACACGGATCCGGAGCGCACTGCGCGGGGCGGGGCGCCGCGCAGGTGAGAGCGGCAGCGGACCCGGATGCGGCGCGGCTGAGGGCGGCCGAGGGCGGGGGGTCGCGGCGGCTAGCTCTTGGAGATCCCGGCCGGAGGCTCCGGCGCCGGTGCTGCGCTTCCTGCCGGCTCGAAGAACGAGCCCGAGCCTGGCCGCCCTCAGGATGCCTTGTTGAGGCTCCGCCGGACGTCCCCAACAGGGGGGCGGGGCGGGGCGGGGCGCGTTCGGGCGCCTCCTGAGGGCGCCTCAGCGGAGAGCGGCGTTGGCGCCGTGGAGTCTACGCTCCACGCGGGCGGCCCAACCCGCCTGCCACTCAGGTGTCTTTTTGCACGGAAGTGAGTTTTAGGAGCGGGAAACCTGTGGTGGGCGTGACTGACGTGTTTTTAAATCATTTTCTATACATTTAAAGCTGTAAAGGCAAAACTTCATGATCCAATTAATATAGCCAAAAATTCAGGCTTGATAGAAACATTTAGAATCCAGGCACTGGGGGTAAAGTCCCCTTATTCCCATCTGTTATTGGAGGAAGGTATGAGAGAGATTGGATACTGCGGTGGGAAGAAATAGAGCCAAATAGGAATGTCTGCTTCTATAGGGAGAATGTATCAGCCATGCGCTCACTTTAAGGCAGCACAGCTTTAAGGGAGAATCTGTGGAAATGATAGATTACCGCAGGAACATGAACTTGGAGTATATCTCCAACTAACAGAGTGGTGGTCTTCCAGCCATGGAACATTAGTCTCCCAGATTCCCTCTGTACCAGTCAGGGAATAAGTCCCAGTATTATTTCCCTTGGTGCTAGTATCCCACATTTCCCCTCTCTGCATTATGTTTAAGATTCAAAAAGTGTCACGGAGGCAACATGGTCTCTTTTCATATCTATTAGCTTCCTATAGAAGTGACATGAGACTGCAAGCATCACAATTATGATAAAAAACACAGTCAGACTGGAACTTAAGCTATGTGAAGTACTTTGCCCCCAAGCTCGCGGGTCCAACCCTTCCATGCTACTCCTCAATTGCTTAATCACATCAGAGCCAGGAGAAGCCTCAAGCTTGTCTTTGAATGTATAGAAAATATCCTTTTTAAGCTGATCAATATCTAATGAAATGTTTCCCTTAAACCCTTGCAAATGTTGGCCTCTCCATCTCTTCCTTGTCCATCTTTCTCCAAAGGTGGTTGCGTCCTTTTAAAGGGAGTCCATCAGTTTTATTCTGTAAAAAACATACATGCATAGCCTTTTCTCCAGGTGAATGGACCTGGATCCCAAACACAGTTTCCATCATCCTCAGATTTCTTAGGATCAATTTTCTCTGTAGAATTGAAAACGTGTTTATCTTCCCTAATTTTATTACAAGCTTTTAGTAAGGAGAAAAATTTTTTAGTTAAAATGAGTAAATGAACTTTGTCACACATAAGATTCCTCTTCTCCTCCTTCTGTTTTAACAATTTAAATAGTAAAGCATTGCTAGATCTTGAACCAGTAAAAGTACTAGTTAGATAACCTTCATTGTTATGTGAATACTGGCTCCCATCCCTCAGAGAATTAAGAGAGCTAACTAATTGGGAGAACTTCTTATCATACTTTGAAAGACTGAAAAAATTCTTAATAAATTTGTTCAGCTGATCTTGAAGTAACTTACCAAGCAGACATTTTTTCTCCAGGCTTACCAATAAGGTTATAGGCTCAATTGAGCCGTTTTGCCTTTCAGGCTTCTCACACTGTATGATTTTACCTTGCAATATTCTGTCTTGGTTAACTTCACTCATTCCCTCTATGCTGGCTTTAGGGGAAGTTAATGGGAGGGCCTTAGGCCCCCCTGAATGCCCTAAGGAAATGACCCGGCATCCACAGTTAACAAACCTTTTTCCTTCCATTTCTAATTCCATGTGGGGGCGCTGTTTCTCCACAACAGCAGTCCAGAAGACTGCTTGATTTATAGGGTGGTCAAACTTCTCAAGTACTCTTTCCTGATAGGTATAAATTTTTACTCTAGAAATGCAAGGAAGGGAAAATTGGCTTAAGCGATCCTACATTTTTACAAACCATGGTATATCAGAACTCATTACTGCCTTAATTTCTTCTTCACAATCCTGACCAATAACTCCAGCAACACCTTGAGAATTTATGTTGGACTTTCTTTTTTTTTTGGACTTTCTTAATAAACTTCCTATAGTTCTTTTAGGTAGTGGACCCCAATTACTGCTCTTCGTTTCTGATTCAATCACAGTTTGGGGCTTTTTCTTACAACTCTTATCAACTCCAGTATCAATTTTAATTTCTTGAGTACTAAGGTTAAATCTTCCTGATAGAAACTGTATTAATCTTTCAATAAGAGGTCCCTGCTTTTGAGGATCAAGCTCCTGTGAAGGCTTCTGAGCCATCTCTTGGTTATTCAAACCAACTGCAGTGAGAACAGAGACTAGGTTTTTGCCTCTTTGGCTAGGTCTGTTCTCCTGCTGTGAGGCTGCTAGATAAAGGCGATTTCTCTCAAAGATCTTCTTTGCTCCAGTAGGCAGACACCTTGCCTACCACGCTCTGCTATGAGGGCTCTGCATCAAGCTTCTTCCACTATTTTCCCGCCGGGAAGTCTTTGCTAATGGCGACCCTTCACTGTTGATTTTTGAACGACATTGGCTCGCCCAATGAGTTCCCTTCCTACAATGGAGGCAGAGTGCAGGTTCGTTTAAACCCGATCTCCATGGTCCTGGCCCATGCTCTGACATTGGCCGCAGCCTGCTCTGCCTACACTCTTTTGAAGATGACTTGTCTTCCCACAACTAAAGCACTTTCTTCCAGGTCTGATATAGTTTGCCAATGAAGCTGCCATGAGGTCTGCCTTGTATTCCTCTGCCTCTACATTCCTGCATATCCTAAAATAACCCAGCAAAGTGCCCTGTTCGCTGTAGGGATGCAAGGCATTTTTACAGTGCTTATTAGAGAAATCATAAGATAGCTTGTGCACTAGGTCTCTTACTGCCTGAACATTCTTCACACATTTGGAAATAGCATCTTCCAGTCGGGACACAAAGTCAGCGTAACGCTCATCATTCTGTTGTCTTATAGCCCTGTAACGCGGCGTTCTCTCTTCTGATGGAATTATCTTTTCCCAGGCCCTTAAGCAAACCTCATGTATCTGTCCTATTGTCTGTTCAGTAAACTGTAGTTGAGACTCAACTGTAATATAATTTGCATCCCCTAGCAATTGATGAATTCCTATATCTATCCCATCCTCAGCATTCTTCCCAGCTCTTGCAAGGGCTGCTTCCTTCCACAGCATTTGATATCACAAGCATTCTGAAGAGTAAAGACAAATTCTCACTAAAGCTTTCCAATCTGTAGGGGTCCAGCTGTCAGACTCTGCTAGAGCCCTTATCATGCTAATTACAAAATGTGAGTCTGGGCCCTAGTCATTGATTGCCTGCTTGAGATCTTTTAGCAACTTAAAAGGCAAAGGCACTGTGAATTCCTTTTGGTTCTAACAGGATAAGACATCTTGCATTCTAAATCTTCTTCTGCAATCCCTCTTCCTACTCTGGAGAGTAAAGGTGCTTTCCTATACTTTGCTTCTTTACGTCTATTCTCTGAGCTACTCTTTTCAATCTGGATATCTTGGAGTTCCACTTCCTGAACTTCACCTTCTGTGCTAGCTCTCCTAGTTTGCATTTCTTTGGAGCTAATCTCTCTACCTTCAGGGCTGGCTTGCTTGATTGTTTTACAATCTCTGGCCTTTCTTACACTAAATTCCAGCAGGAGAGCAGTTGCTTTTACTATGTCCCCTTCTGACTCAGGCTCATTCTTTTAGCTCTGCCTAAAATCTTCTCATCTGCCTGAAACCCGTTCTCACTGCTTCTCATCTGATTTAAATTTGGGCATCTTAGACGTTGCCTGTTCTGCTTCTTGGCTTTCTCTACCTTTGAAAGCAAGGGAGCTTCCTGGGATTGTTTAATAGCCATGCTTTGGATCTTGCAATCCACTGCCTCTAGTACTGTATCACCTTTAAACCTTCGGAGTCTGCAGTCTCGCGAGAGCATACAGGCTTTGGCAATGAGGT
This sequence comes from Tenrec ecaudatus, assembly GCF_050624435.1. NCBI lineage: Eukaryota > Metazoa > Chordata > Mammalia > Afrosoricida > Tenrecidae > Tenrec > Tenrec ecaudatus. The sequence goes on from NW_027459349.1 coordinate 10,147, forward strand.
TCTGTTCTAGAATTGGAGGCTTTAGATAACAAACCAATCCCTGCCTTTTCAGTTTTTCCTAAAGTTTCTTAACCTAAATCATGCTTATTCACAGACACTTTAGCTTGCTTTTCTAGATTTGAATAGACACAAGACTTCTCACTAGACTGTTCATCCTTATTCTCTTCCTCCTGCAAAAGTTTTAAAACCATCTTAACTTGTACCCACAGAGACCACTTCTCCATAGGGATACTCTCCCCATCTCTGTGCTTCCTTTAAGTTGACAATGACCTCCTCCCAGGTCTCTAAATCAAAAGTTCCTTCCTCTGAGAACCATGAATTATACCTTTTTACTACTTTTAGAAAACATTGTATCTTTTTCTTCGTTACTTTTACACCTTGTCTTTTCAGTAAGTAGAGAGCATGGTACCATAAGTTTCAGGTTTACTTTTACCTTGCTCCCATTATCCTCTTTAAAATTCTAATTCACTATTTCCACTACTTCTCTGTCAATCCCCACACCGGATCCTCACTTCGCACAATTTTCAAATTCACTCTACGTACCAATGGGGCCATATAATTGTTATATGGGATATAACTCATATTGTCCCACGTTGTGCGCCATTTGTCTGGGGAAGCCCGCCTTGTGCTGGGGCTCCAGCCTCCAGCCCAGTCCTTGAGCCTCCTGCCTGGTCTCCATCCCACCTCCCTTCGTCCACACTGAGCGTGGACCTGGCTGGTAAGATCATGGCCATCCAGGAGGTGAGCATGCTACCATGAATTGTGTCTGACTGCATTATTGTAATGTCTCTTCTATCGCTCATGCTCCCGGTGACTTTAATATAATATTTATATATCTCAACCATACAATTGTGCTTATTGAACCCAAGATTACTGGTGGGGGGCTGGCACCCCAACTCATACCACAGTACATACCATTTGTCTAGTTCTTCAATGCTTCCTCTCCCGCTCACTCCCTCCAACTATCATGACCTCAGCTCTACCTTACAAAGCCGGCTAGACCAGAGCATGTACACTGGTACAGATAAGAACTCTCAACACACAGAATCCAGGACAGATAAACCCTTCAGGAACAGTAATGGAAGTAGTGATAACATGAGGGTAGGGATGAGATGGAGGGAACTGATAGCAATGATTGATGTATTAACGCTCACACCCCAGGGGGACAAGCAACAGAAACATTGGTGAAGTGAGACCTTGGACATTGTAAAATATGAAAGTATAATTTATCAAGGTTTCATGAGGGTGGGAGAGTGGGAGAGAAGGGGGGAAAAGGAGCTGATACCAAGGGGTCAAGTATAAAGAAAATGATGATGGTACCGTAGGTACAAATGTGCTTGATACAATTGATGTATGCATTGTTATAAGTGGTGTAAGAGCCCCCGATAAAATGACTTAATTTTTTAAAAGTGTTTAGGTAGATCTTGATGGAGGATAGATTGAGAAACAATAGTTTCAGAATTTGATAATTTTGCTTAATAATCAAACTGAAAACTCACTGCCATTGCATCTTTTGTGACTCACAGCAACCCTGACTTTCAGCAACCCTATTGGACAGGGTAGAGCAGCCCCTGTGAGTTTCTGAGACTGCAACTCTTTACAGGGGTAGAAAGCCCTAACGTTTCTCTCTCAGAGCGGGTGGTGGTTTTGAACTATGTGGGTAGCAGCCCAAGTGAAAACCACTATGCCACCAGGGCTCCCTGTGCCACATAGCGGGAGCTGTTGTTTTCCCAAACATTCACTTGGCTATTTCTTTTATAAGAAGCCAAGTAATTTGGCAGCTTATTTCTGTTCCAGTTTTCTTATATAGAAAATGTGGTGACAGTGTGAACCTGTTTGTTGTAGTTTATGTGAACATAATTGAGTGATCTAGACCAAGTGAGCTAGACCAAGTGAGCTGACTGGTCAAAAATCAGACCTGTGGATTGCCAAATTGGTTCTGCTGAGATTGGGGCTTTCCTGGATCCACAGGCTTCCTCCAAGCTGTGTCCGAGAAGCTCTGCATTTTAGAGCTACATTTTATAGTTGAAAGAGAGGCCTAAGGAGGGAGGGAGTCCTTAAGCTCTAAGACCTTAATGCTGTCATTGCTGTCCTCTTTTAGTGTACCTGCAGTTTCCACACTGCAGTGGGAACCATTGAAACAGCTGTTCTCATTCTCTGAGATGGTGTGCCACCCCACTCCATACCACCACCACCTCATCCCTTTCTCTTATTGTAGAGATAATGCCCCTTCCATATGTATCTCAGATATTCAATTAATGAAGAAAGACAAAAGTAGGAGAAATGATTTAGATGAAGGAGACCATAAGCATGAGGCCATAATGGGGTCCAAAGGCTGTGTGGCCATGTCGCTAATTATAGAAATGGATGAAATCTGCCACAAAAATGTGATTGGAGGCAGAGCAATTCATCACTCTCTCAGGCAGGACTACATAAGTGAGAATGGGGCCATTATGGAGACATGGAGACGATCACAGATTAGAAAGGCTTACTGGATTTGTTCTGGGGCCTTCCGACCACTATAACTCATGACCATAGGGTCTTAGACTTTCCCAATTTCCATTGAGGACCTTCCCAGGGAAGTCCCAGAGGGCAGATTGCTCCTCTCTGCTCTGGCTAGTTGTTGTTGCGTGCCATTGAGGACACTTGGACTCGTCGTGACCTCACATACAACCGAATGAAACACTGTAGGGTCGTGCACCATCCTCACAATTGTTCCTGTGCCTGAACCACCGATGAAGCCACTGAGTCCATCCACTTCTTCGAGGACCTCCTCTGTTTCATGGCTTCTCCACTGTTGTACCAAATAGGATGTCCTTCTCCAGGGACTGGTCTCTCCTGACAACATGTCCAAAGTATGTAAGATGGCGTCTTGCCATCCTTGCCTCTAAGCAGCACTCTGGCCTTATTTCTTCTGATACAGATTGGTCAGTCCTTCAGCAGTCCATGGTACTGTCAGTAGTCTTCTGGTGGACCACAATTCGATGCATCTGTTCTTCTACAGCCTTCCTTATTCAGTGTCTAACTTTCACATGCATATGATGCAATGGAAAATAGCATGGCTTAGGTCATGTGCACCTTAGTCCTCAGAGTAACATCATTGTTCTTCAACACTATAAAGAGGTTTTCTGCAGCAGATTTACCCATTACAATACATCTTTTGATCTCCTGACTGCTGTTTCTATGAACATTGATAGTGGATCTAAGCAAGACAAAATCCTTGACAACTGAAGCCCTTTTCTCTGTTTATCACCTATTGGTCCAGTTTTGGGAATTTTGGTCTTCCTTATATTGAATTGTAACCCATATTGAAGGCTGCAATCCTTGATCTTCAGCAAGTGGTTCAATTCCTCCTCACTTTCAGCAAACAAATGGCGTCATATATGCACACAAGCAGGCTCCCAAAAGTTAGTGGAACAAGGAATCAAAAGAGAATGGAATTTTTCAGGGACTTTTTGAAATACCAGTGTGTGTGTGTGTGTGTGTGTGTGTGTGTGTGTGAGACAGAGAGAGAGAGAGAGAGAGAGAGAGAGAGAGAGAGAGAGAGAGAGAGAGAGAGGAGATGTGGGCATAAAACAAACATCAAGCAACATAAGGGAGAATGCTGTTGGCTGCTGTTGAACTGATTCCGGTGCGCATGCACAGTGACCTGCTGTGTGCACCATAGTGACCCCTCAGAAGCAGATCATCAAGCCTACCTTTCAACTGAAATTCTGAGAATTCACAATTTTCAGAAGTATGTGGATAACAGTGAAAGCCAAAATTCTATTTGCACAGTCCCCACGTGGATTAAGCTTCCAGTGAATTCCTTCAGACCATTGACCAGGGATGTGAACACTCTTGCCACCAGGCAGAGGGCATTGGAAAGTGGATTACCCCTTAGGCAGCCCATGGTGGGGCTTAGAGACTTGCCTAAGTGTATCCTTGAATCGAGGCTGCCATTCTGGGCTGCACGGTCATGAGTCATGCCCCCAAAGCCTTGGTTGTTTGGCCCTGGACCACTCTTGTAAACTGTCCTGTTTCACACAGGTCCCAATCCTTGTCCTATTCTTGCTTCTGTAGTCCCACCTGGAACTGTGATGTTGGGATCTGCCGCCATGTCCTTTCAAGTCTGTGAATCTCAGATAACCCTTACATATCAATAAGACCTCTTGCTAATAGTTTCCCTCCCCTCATCTCGATGGCATGTGTTGGCCCTTGGACTATCTAGGTTACCTAGCGGGCATTTGGATTATGTAGGCTCCCTAGCGGGAATTTGGACTATATAGATTACCTAGTGGGCAATTAGACTTTGTAGGTTATCTAGCGGGCACTTTGACTATCTAGGTTACCTAGCTAGCACTTGAACTATCTACGTTACCTAGCGGTTACTTGGAGTATGTTGGCTACCTACCGGGCTGTTGGACTATCTAGGTTACCTAGCCGGCACTTGGGCTATCTAGGTTAACTAACGGGCACTTGGACTATGTAGGTTCCCTAGCGGGCCCTTGGACTATGTAAGTTCCCTAGCGGGCACTTGGACTATGTGGGTTCCCTAGCGGGCATTAGGACTATCTGGGTTACCTAACGGGCACTTGGACTATGTAGGTTAACTAGCGGGCTTTGGACTATGTAGGTTACCTAGCGGACACTTGGACTATGTAGGTTCCCTATCGTTCACTTGGAGAATGTAGGTTAACTAAGGGGCACTAGGACAATGTAGGTTACCTAGCGGGCCTTGGGACTATCTAGGTTACCTAGGGGGAACTTGGACTATGTAGGTTTACTATTGGGCACTTGGACTATCTAGGTTACCTTAGCAGGCACTTGGACTATGTAGGTTAACTAGCGGGCACTTGGACTATCTAGGTTACCTAGCAGGCACTTGGACTATGTACGTTTCCTAGCGGGTACTTGGACTATCTATGTTAACTAGCGGGCACTTGGACTATGTAGATTCCCTATCGGGCACTTGGACTATGTAGGTAACCTAGTGGTCACTTGAACTGTCTAGGTTACCTAGCGGGCATTTGGACTATGTAGGTTAACTAGCGAGCTCTTGGACTATCTAGGTTAACTAGCGGGCACTTGGACTTTTAGGGTCCCTAGCGGGCATTTGGACTATATCGGTTACCTAGCGGGCACTTGGACTATGTAGGTTCCCTAGCGGGCACTTGGACTATTTAGGTTACCTAGCAGGCACTTTGACTATCTAGGTTAACTAACGGGCACTTGGACTATGGAAAGAAGTGCCTAATGGTCACCAGGACCCATGGTTAATCCAGGCGTGGTCATCTGATTCCAATCGATCAGACCTAGCTATAAATCACTTATATGTCTGGGTAATTAAAAGCAAATATAAATTTTCAAAAAAAATAACGTTGCATGGGATAGAAAGAGAATACATAACAACATCAGACATAAATATGCCTCAAGACAAACTCATTGTGCACATCCAGAATACATAATGGCTCTTGCTAAGATGCATTTCCCACTAGACCCTACCCCAAGCCAGTAAAAGCCAGAAACTCTACAGTAAACTGTGGATTGTACTACTCTGAAATGGGAGCTGTGTCTCTAGACCTAATTTGGGGCTGTTCGTGCTGAGGACTCACCAATACCTGCTGCAGTGACAACAGTCCAGGTGAGAATAAGGAAATCTGGATGACAGCCAGGATATAGGAGCACTGAGACCTCAAATTGCTTCTAGGCGAGCATGGCCTAATGGGCTTCCATTTATGCACCTCTGGCAGGAGGAGTTTGTTCTGGAAAGTAATGGTTTCTAAGGAAGTATTTCTTAAACTTTCACATGCATGCACTTACCCAGGTTCCTGGAAATCGGGCTGGGGGGCAGATTCTGATTTTGTGGGTTCAGGGTGGGGGGTCTAGGATCCAGCAGTTCTAGAGGCCCTGGTACTCTTGGGCTGTTAACCACAAGGACAGTAGTCCTAAACCACCAGCCACTCCTTGGGAGAAATATGAGGCTGTAGACTCCGGGCAAGAGTGACAGTCTGGGAAACCCACAAGGGCAGTTCTACCCTGTCCTGTAGGGTCACTATGAGTCAGCATCAACTCGATGGCATTAGCATGGGAGAAGCTAATGCTGATGTTGCTGGTTCCTTGACCTATCATACTTTGAGTGGCAAAGTCCCAAGGGCCTTCCCGGATGTGATGGCCAAAAGCAGTAGTGTTCACCCTTGGTCATACTTTGGAATCCCTTAGGAGCTTTCAAGCCTCCCATTGGCCTGGCGCCATCCCAGACCAATGAAGCAAGACTTAGTGGAAGCAGGATTCAGGTCACGGTCAGTGAGAAAGCCCCCTTGGCAATGCCAACGTACAGCCAGTGCAGAGTCGAACTGGTCGACGACTCCACATGACTCCATATACTTTGGTGAAGCCAGCTGTTTGGGCAAGGTTTTCAGAGTTACCACCCATGTAGACTTGTTGGTGATAGTGCATTAAATAGAGCACATGCAGTGCATTGCATGAGTGTCCTATGCCATGCAACCACACCAGGGGTATGTTGAGCCAATTTCTCTGGGAGACCAAGGGTGTTGGCTCCATCCTGAACGTTGGCAGGGTAATGGACTGACACAGAGGAAACTCATTCTCTTTGTGGTGGTGCACTAATGGGTTCTTCACAGAAGGCCAAGTCCATGGCTGCAGATGCTCACGGGGCTGAGGGAGCAGGTCAAATCCTAAGTCAGAGGTGGGTGTTTGCATATTTACATGCCCTCACTGCCATCAAGTCCATTCCAACTCACAGGCCCATGGGACTGAGTAAAATGGCCCCCGTGGGTTTCTGAGACTGTGATTCTTTAGAGGAGTAGAAAATCTCCTCTTTCTCCAGAGGAGCGGTTGGTCATTCAAACTGCTGACCTTGAGATTAACAGTCCAACTCCTGACCACTCTTGCCGTCAGAATTCTATTTATTTACACAAGTATATATATATCCTTTCCCAAAAGAACTCCACATTTTCAAATCATTCTTGACACTCATGGCCTTTTTTCCTTTATAGCCATGCCTTTGGTTGAAACACAGATATAAGAGAAATATTTATCTACTTATAGGGGTACAAAAGTAGCTTTGGTGGCATAGTGTTTGCATGTTGGGCTGCTAACACCAAAGTCAGCACTTTGAAACCACCAGCCACTCCGTGGGAAGAAGAGTCTGTCTACTCCTATAAAGAGTTACAGTCTCAGAAACTCACAGGGACAGATCTACTCTGCCTCATAGGGTCACTATGAGTCAGCATCACCTCCCTGGCAGTGAGGTAGATTTTGGTTTCATAGAGATACAAGTCAGTCCTGAGCTGCTAAAGACAAGGTTGGCAGTTTGAACCCACCAGCTGCAGAGAAAGAGGAGGCTTTCTATTCCCATAAGGAGCTACAGTTTCAGAAATACCCACAGGGGAAATTTTAACCTCTCCTGTAGGATCAATATGAGTCAGAATCGACTTATCGGTGGTGAGCAAGTGGAGGGGACCCTAAACAGGTTCCGGTGGACCTTAAGAGTTCTACTAATTGTGCATGCTCTGTAAAATGTAAACCAAGATTTTACTTTTGCAAACATTATTTTTTCTAAACACGTCTAACTGTGAAACCATACTCGCATGCGGGTCTTTGAACCTGGTCAGTGGTCTGGGGAAGTGAAGGGGCCTGACATCCTTTGTTGTTGTTAGTGCTGTCCAGTCATTCTGACATCACAGGGACCTTCTTTGCAACACAAGGCAGCACTGCCCGGTCCTTTGCCAGCCTCAGGGGTAGTATGTTGGAGCCCATGGTTTCAGCTACCGTGTCTTCCAGTTCACCAAGGAGTTTCCTCTTTGTGCTGCTTACTAAACCCGTTTCTAAGGAGTCCATTCCAACTCATGGTGACGCCGTGTGGGTCAGCACCACGGGACCCCACATAATGCCTTATACCATATATATATATATATATATATATATATATATATATATATATATATATATATATATATATATATATATATTGTGCATAATGCCTTATACCTGGTCCCTTTGGCACCTTGTGATCGCACAGGCTGGTGTGCTTATTCCATGTGGGCTTTTTTGCTTCTGAGCCAGATGGCCGTTTGCTCACCTTCAAGCCTTTAAGACCCCAGACACTATCTCTTTTGATAGCCTCTGGCCTTTACTTCGGGGTCTTCGGTCCCTGCAGAGTGGACACATGCCTGCTGTGCGGGTATGGGACGTGTCGGAGCGCAGCCTGGTGGCGGAGCTTCAGGAGCATAAGTATGGCATGGCATGTGTGGCCTTCTCATCCAGTGCCAAGTACATTGTCTCAGTGGGCTACCAGCATGACATGATCGTCAATGTCTGGGCCTGGAAGGTGAGTGGGCTGCTGGCCTCAGGACAGGCGGGGCCGGGAGGGGAGCCAAGAAACTGCTGACCGGTGGCCTTTACTTCCGCCTGCTGGCCTCAGTCCCTTTCTAGAGAACTCTGAGCAGAAAGGAGCAACTGGGTATCTAGGATGCTGAAGAAGGGGCAGAAGGAGAGGTCAAGTTCACAGCTTGTCTAACCTTCAGTGTGTAAGTTTCTTTTCCCTCAGCTCCTAGAAGCAGAGCCTTGATTTCCCTTGACTTTCTCTCCAGAAAAACATTGTAGTGGCTTCCAACAAGGTGTCCAGTCAGGTGACAGCAGTATCCTTCTCTGAGGACTGCAGGCAACCGGCACATCAAGTTCTGGTACCTCGATGACAGCAAGACCTCAAAGGTGAGGCAGCAAGTAGCCACTAGGGTGGGGTCTGCCCAGATATGTTCCACCTGCGCCCCCTTCTGCATGCTCAAAAGCCCCTTGGAAGTCTCAGCTGGGCCAGGTGCTATGTCAATATGCAAGGGAAGCCTTCTCCCTCCCTCCCCAGGGCCTGCTTTCCAGGGGGTAGCCTGCAGGGTGTGTGGGTGGCACCTGTGGTGGGTCTCCACAGGTGAATGCCACTGTACCCCTGCTGGGCCGCTCCGGGCTGCTGGGGGAACCTGCGGAACAACCTGTTCACTGATGTAGCCTGTGGCCGCGGGAAGAAGACTGACAGCACCTTCTGTATCACATCCTCAGGGCAGCTGTGCGAGTTCAGTGACCCGGAGACTGTTGGACAAGTGGGTGGAGCTGAGTGTAAGTGAATGCTTTGTCGGCACCCTCCCGTCTGTCACCTCCGGGCTCCAGGGCACCTGAGTCTGCATGCACGCTGGGGGAGGCCCCAGGCGGAGGAAGGTGTTTGGGAACCTCTCTGCTTGCTCGCCCTCTCTGTCTCTGCCTCTTCCTCTGCTTTCCTCTTCTGCTCAGCACACAGACAGCATCACAGTAAGTGTGCTGGCCCTGTCCGCTGCCTCTGCTGCCTTTCTCTGGGCCGGCCTTTTCTGGGTGTGTCTTTGCCCAAACCTCAGGTGCCTTATAAGGAAGGCTTGCTGACTCCTTCCCCCTAATTGCACGGGGCTGTGGGCCCTCTGGCCAGCTGCTGTTAGAGGGAGGGGCATTGAGGGGCTCTGCCCAGGGCAGCTGGCCTGCCTTGCGCTTGTCCTTGCCTCTTGGCTCATGGCTGTTGAGGTGTCCGGTGAAGGAGTGGACAGACGCCCTTGCTGACTGTGGCTTCTGTGCTCACAGACCACAGTGGCCCACTGCATCTCGGTGAGCCAGGACTACATCTTCTGCGGCTGTGCTGACGGCACCGTGTGCCTTTTCAACCCCTTCAACCTGCACTTCCTCAGCACGCTGCCCCGGCCCCATGCCCTGGGGACAGACATTGCCAGCATCACAGAGGCCAGGTGAGCGGTGTGGGTGGGCCCCTGAGTCCTGTCAGAGCCCCACTCTGTGCCAGGCCGTCCCTGGCATGCTGCAAGGAGAGGAGGGCACACATAGACCTCTGGGAAGACCCTTGCAGTCAAGCACAGGTGGGTCTTTTAGCATTTGTTGCTCACTGTGGGCAACCGTGGTAATCTGAGTCTGCAGTGTGGTAATTAATGCATTGTCCTGTAAACACCACAGCTAGGACAGACGGGCAGTTCCTTAGGGTTTCTGAGAGAGGCTGGAAACCTGACGGAGCAGGCCTTTCTCCCTCAGGGTGGTCCTGGGTAGCAGCTAAGGTAGGAGGGTCTTATTGTAGCCTCGGGCCTTGGGTTGGGTGATTGCAGGAAGTGAAGTTTTGCTCTGGTTTCAGTGCTGTCAGGAAGCGGGGCAGTTCTGCAGTTGGGTATATTAATTTCTCATTCAGGGAAGGAGTGGGCTAAATCTGCAAATGGCAGGAAATGATATATGACCATGACTGGTTTGCACAGTGCCCTTCCTTTTCCTCTGACGTGAGTCTAGAAGGGCCTGACATCTGCTTGGCTGCATCACGGCCACACACTGTCCCCGCCTGATGTTGGGGGCTATGAAATAGCTTGTGTTCTTTTGCAGAGCCCCATGGCAAGGAATGCCAGGCCAGCCGCTGCGTTCTTTCTCCAGTGACTGCTGGCCACCCTGCTGCTCCTCCCTTTAGTGCCCCTTTTCATTAGCGCTAACTCACCAGTTTGCCCTGTCTGCCCTGGACACCCTGACCCCCTCTTTCCTCAGTCGCCTTTTCGCTGGAGTGGCCAATGCGAAGTATCGGGACACCATCACCTTGACCTTTGATCCTGCAAATCCGTGGCTGTCTTGTGTGTACAATGACCATAGTACTTATGTCTGGGGTGTGAAGGGCCCCAAGGAAGTGGGCAAGGTGTATTCAGCTCTGTATCATTCCTCCTGCGTCTGGAGTGTAGAGGTACGTGGGCCAGGTCTGCTGAGACTGACCGTGTTTCCTGGCCTACCATTAGGAGCTGGGGTTCCTCAAGTGTGGAATTTGTTTCCTCCAGCACCCTTGCTCCCCAAGCTGTGCCCCTGGGTCCCTTCGTATCTGTTAATTGGCTCTGAGGATGGGAGGGGATTTTAGTGCTGACTCATCTCAGACGTTTTTCAGTATGCCCCTGTGCAGTCTTAGCTTGGCCTCTTTGGACATGTTCCTGAACTTGACCAAACCTTAGTTTCTGCAATTGTGAAATGACATACCTGATGCATTTGATTTTTACGAACAGGAGACAAAGTAAGTGGGAGATTTAGAATGCCTAGTACTTACTAGGTGCTTGGTTAATGTATATTCCTTTACTTGTTAAAGACAAGAGCTAATCATTATGACTTGCTTGCTATGGGACAAGCCGTTGCCTCCAGGGGACAGGATGGGGGAACTTTAGGCCCCCAAGGACAGAGGTTCAGGAGGGTTTAGCTGAAAAGGGTTGGGGACAAAATTTATTATCTCCAAGGGAAAGATACTAACTTGACAATGAAGAAACGGCAAAACCCACCCTTAGCCAAGTCATTAAGGTTAACATCCCGTGGCAGCAGCATGAATCTGGTGAGAGGGTACACTGAGAGGTTTCAAAATGTTCCCAGAAAATGTTATGACTCTTAAGAACTCCCAATAAAATGTTGAACAACAACAACCAACGTTGATGGAAAGTTTCTTTTAGTTCTGTTTTTCCATGCAGCCTCCTCCTAGCATTGTGTCTGGTATTCTTGACCCAAATGTATAAGGAACTTAGGATAGTCATGAGGAAACATCAGGCAACCTTCATTTGAGGTACACCTGCCAGAGTAACTTATCACACTCTCCCAGGTGTCAGGGTAGGAAAGACAAGCAAAGACTGAAAGCCGTTCTAGACTGGGACAGATGACACCCATGTGCCGTGGGGGCTCCTGGGATCCTGGAGCAGAAGAAGTACATTCGTGGGATAAACAAACAAACTCATTGGCATTGGGTTGATTCCAACTCAGAGCAACCCCCGCTGGTGACATTTAAATAAAGTCTAATAATGTTGTACCAGTGTGACCTCCGTGGTCCTTATCACTGTGTACTGTAGTGCATAAAACATTAATACGAAGGGAGACCAGGTGAGAGAGTTGAATGTGACATATCTTGACTCATTTTTCTAAAGGTTCAACCCAAAAGGTAAAGTAAAACAGCTCTTGATGGAGAGGAAAAGGTGGAAGGGGGTGGGTGATGATTCTTTCCCCCCGCTGCCTGGCACTGAACGGCCTCTCCTCTCTTCTCATTTTGCAGGGTCCACGAATTGCAGTTCCTGAGTGAAATGCTGAAGGTGGAGGCCCATGAGTCAGAGATTCTGTGCCTGGAGTACTCGAAGCCAGACACAGGTACCTGGCCCTGGCCTGGAATGGCCTTGAGTGAGCCCCTCCAGTCTGGCCAGAGCCACTGATACTTGTCCTGCCTCTTGACTATGGGGCTGATCGTTCTTTTGGCTACCAAAAGAGTTAGTGATCCTTCTTGATGTCTCTGAAGGCTTCTTGTTGTTTCTGAAGGCTTTGGGGAGGACTGCATCTCAACTCTGCCCGACTCCATGGCTCATGTGGCTTAAGGATGTGGGGCTCAGTTTCTCTGGGTGCTCTTTGCTGGGCACTCATGTTGGGCTGCGATCCACAAGCTCAGCAGTTTGAAACTACCAGCCGCTCTGCAGGAGAAAGGTGGGCCTTTCTACTCCTGTAAACAGTTACAGTCTCAGAAGCCCATAGGGGGTATTCACTATGAGTCAGCATTAACTTGATAGCAGCAGATTTGATTTTTGTAAAGTCTTTTTAAAGCCAACCAAAAGCTGAATCAGTGAAGAAGATCTGCTTTAGACATTGTGCTCTTTTAAAGAATAATCTGTCTGTGATTAGATTGACACAGGAACTTGGAAGGTTAGGTGAAAAGTTTAAGGGGCAGTGAGCTTATGTGTGTGATGGAAATTTGGAATTGGAAAAGGACAGTGAGAATGGCTACATAATTTCAGAAATATAATGAATGTTAGCAAATTGTACATGTAGAAATGATCGAATTGGTATATATTTTTGTGTGCATTGTTTTAGATCAGGGAGAAGACTCGAAGTTCAAATATAATTTACAGAGACCCCCCTTGTTAAATCTTGAATGGGACAAAGTCCAGAAAAAACAAATCATCTGGTTGAGGGAGACCGTAAGCATGAGGCCATAATGGGGACTGAAGGATTCACAACAGCTCGGTCACATGGAAAACAAAGGAAGCCCCTTTAAAAGTCAAGTTCCCAGCAGATCAGACCATCACAGTTGGAAATGTGACTACAGAAATGGGAAAGGGACCATGATTGGAGTAAATACATTATTGCAGATTAGAAAAGTTTACAGGACTGGTTCAGGGCCCTCCAACCATCTTGGTCAGGGCATGAACGTGCAACCTCAGTACCCCAATTCCCATCAAGGGCATACTCAGGCAAGTTCTTGAGGGCTAGACTACTCCTCACCAGGCTGGCCAGAGGAGTGGGTGGAAGCAAACAAACTCTGCCTGAGGGCAAAGCATTTTACGTTGCTAGTTCAGAGTCATGGAGCTCTAGTGCCATAGAAGGTTATGGGTTGGGCGGTTAACCACAAGGTTTCACTCTTCAAAACCACCAGCCAGCTCCAGGGAAGAAAGATGAGGCTTTCTACTCCAATAAAAATATATAGTCTGGAGATTAAAAGCCCCAATGTAAGTTAACTGGGTTGATTCCTACTAGAGGGATAATGTGTGTGGGCCAGATGCTTGCAAGGTCCCTCAAGGCAATGCTGCCAGACTGCAGTCTCTGCTCCCTGCTGGTGGAGACAATGGATTGCTTTTCTCTAAAACTTGGAACCATTAGCTTGGTTCCAGTAGGTGGAGTTCACACCCTACTGATAATGGTTCATATGGAGATCCAGAAAACAGGTCAAAGTTAAGCTGCCATTCTAAATGTAGGATCCGCCCATTTTGTCACCTGTATACCCCCAATCCCTCCTCTTCCTATTGCATGTATGCCCCTAGACCACCCCTTCTCACCGCTGTATAACATAGTCCAAGTCCTTCCTGTGATGTATGTCTTTACCCTCCCGTTTCCAATTCCCCTTGTCCTCCTTCCCTTCCCCCTCTCTCCATGTGGACCACCAAGTGGGGCTGAGGTGAGCAATGCTACCATGATATGTGTGTGACTGCATTATTGTAATATCTCTTCTATCTCTCATGCTCCCAATGACTTTAATATTTATATCTCAACCCTTTATGTTTCCAGGGCTTTCAATGACATTAGGCATCTTTTCAATGTTTATGAATCATGCTTATGAACCTCTCTTCTGTTAGTTGTCTGTGTGTATGCATTGCCTGTATTAAAAACATATAGAACCGAGCAATTTGTCTGGAAAAATAATTTATAGGAACTTTATGTTAGATTGCCATGCGTTTTGCATAGCCAATTGTTCTTTTAAAACACTTTTCTTGTCATTGTGATACCATGCTAAAAGGTAAAAACATCTGTATATAGTCAAATAGCTTTATCTTTCCTTTAAAGACATGAACCTTCGTGTCTTGCTTAAAGTTTCCACCTCACTAAAGCTAAATTGCTACTCTCGAAAATAAATCCCTCTAAGTTTTTAATGCTTTGAATATTTTATCGCTCTAATCCTCCTGGAGTTTATTTTTGAATGTAGTATGCTCCTTCCTTTGATTTCTTGTAAATTCAGCCAATTCAACCACTCATTAACCAAAGTATTCCTTTACCACTGGATTGTTTTGCCACCTTTGCTTTGCATAGCATATAGTTCTAAATTATATCCCAGACTACTGAATTATTTGCCAGAGTGGCTTTACTAATTGTACACTGGCATCACAACACGCGGGAGCTTCGGAAAGATCGTGGGAGAAAGGAATGAAAAGAGAAGATAATTTCCCATGAATTTTTGAAGCTTCCTCGTACAGGTGCTTTACAGTAAGTCGACATTAGGGTTTATAATCAATAAAAAATTCAACTGTGATCCAAGAATGAGGGGCGTGACATTTCCTGGTTGAGACAAAAGCGAACAGGCGAGCAGAATACGAAAAGAATTGGTTAACCGATGAAACTGCAGCCAAGTGTTAGCTGTTATCACAAAAATGAACACACAGAATATTCTTGAACTTGGAAGTGGGAACTTCAGCCTTTCAACGGCCATCGACGGTGCGGGGCAACATCCCCGCACTCCTACGCTCAGGAAGGGGGTTCTGGGGTCTGCGGCGCCGCGGGGCACAAGTGGGGCGAAGGGCTGCGAGGGAACGCCGAGGCAGAGGGGTCCCCGCGAGGCGGCTGCGGGCCGCTCCAGAAGGCAGGGGTCCGGGGGCTCTGCGGTCCCTCAGGACCCTCCAGGAGAGGCTCCAGAAAGGCAGCTGGAGGCCCCGGCCGGCCGTGCAGCTCGCTGGGAGGCGCGGGCGCACGTGCTCCGCCGGTCCGGGCGGCGGGGGCGGCTGAACGGGCCCTGGCCGTGGGCGGCGGGCGGCGGGCGGGCGCAGTGCGGCGCCGGGCAGGCGGGAGGTGACCGCGCGGGGCGGTCGCGGCGGCTGGGGCTACTGACGGCACACGGATCCGGAGCGCACTGCGCGGGGCGGGGCGCCGCGCAGGTGAGAGCGGCAGCGGACCCGGATGCGGCGCGGCTGAGGGCGGCCGAGGGCGGGGGGTCGCGGCGGCTAGCTCTTGGAGATCCCGGCCGGAGGCTCCGGCGCCGGTGCTGCGCTTCCTGCCGGCTCGAAGAACGAGCCCGAGCCTGGCCGCCCTCGGGATGCCTTGCTGAGGCTCCGCCGGACGTCCCCAACAGGGGGGGGGGGCGGGGCGGGGCGCGTTCGGGCGCCTCCTGAGGGCGCCTCAGCGGAGAGCGGCGTTGGCGCCGTGGAGTCTACGCTCCACGCGGGCGGCCCAACCCGCCTGCCACTCAGGTGTCTTTTTGCACGGAAGTGAGTTTTAGGAGCGGGAAACCTGTGGTGGGCGTGACTGACGTGTTTTTAAATCATTTTCTATACATTTAAAGCTGTAAAGGCAAAACTTCATGATCCAATTAATATAGCCAAAAATTCAGGCTTGATAGAAACATTTAGAATCCAGGCACTGGGGGTAAAGTCCCCTTATTCCCATCTGTTATTGGAGGAAGGTATGAGAGAGATTGGATACTGCGGTGGGAAGAAATAGAGCCAAATAGGAATGTCTGCTTCTATAGGGAGAATGTATCAGCCATGCGCTCACTTTAAGGCAGCACAGCTTTAAGGGAGAATCTGTGGAAATGATAGATTACCGCAGGAACATGAACTTGGAGTATATCTCCAACTAACAGAGTGGTGGTCTTCCAGCCATGGAACATTAGTCTCCCAGATTCCCTCTGTACCAGTCAGGGAATAAGTCCCAGTATTATTTCCCTTGGTGCTAGTATCCCACATTTCCCCTCTCTGCATTATGTTTAAGATTCAAAAAGTGTCACGGAGGCAACATGGTCTCTTTTCATATCTATTAGCTTCCTATAGAAGTGACATGAGACTGCAAGCATCACAATTATGATAAAAAACACAGTCAGACTGGAACTTAAGCTATGTGAAGTACTTTGCCCCCAAGCTCGCGGGTCCAACCCTTCCATGCTACTCCTCAATTGCTTAATCACATCAGAGCCAGGAGAAGCCTCAAGCTTGTCTTTGAATGTATAGAAAATATCCTTTTTAAGCTGATCAATATCTAATGAAATGTTTCCCTTAAACCCTTGCAAATGTTGGCCTCTCCATCTCTTCCTTGTCCATCTTTCTCCAAAGGTGGTTGCGTCCTTTTAAAGGGAGTCCATCAGTTTTATTCTGTAAAAAACATACATGCATAGCCTTTTCTCCAGGTGAATGGACCTGGATCCCAAACACAGTTTCCATCATCCTCAGATTTCTTAGGATCAATTTTCTCTGTAGAATTGAAAACGTGTTTATCTTCCCTAATTTTATTACAAGCTTTTAGTAAGGAGAAAAATTTTTTAGTTAAAATGAGTAAATGAACTTTGTCACACATAAGATTCCTCTTCTCCTCCTTCTGTTTTAACAATTTAAATAGTAAAGCATTGCTAGATCTTGAACCAGTAAAAGTACTAGTTAGATAACCTTCATTGTTATGTAAATACTGGCTCCCATCCCTCAGAGAATTAAGAGAGCTAACTAATTGGGAGAACTTCTTATCATACTTTGAAAGACTGAAAAAATTCTTAATAAATTTGTTCAGCTGATCTTGAAGTAACTTACCAAGCAGACATTTTTTCTCCAGGCTTACCAATAAGGTTATAGGCTCAATTGAGCCGTTTTGCCTTTCAGGCTTCTCACACTGTATGATTTTACCTTGCAATATTCTGTCTTGGTTAACTTCACTCATTCCCTCTATGCTGGCTTTAGGGGAAGTTAATGGGAGGGCCTTAGGCCCCCCTGAATGCCCTAAGGAAATGACCCGGCATCCACAGTTAACAAACCTTTTTCCTTCCATTTCTAATTCCATGTGGGGGCGCTGTTTCTCCACAACAGCAGTCCAGAAGACTGCTTGATTTATAGGGTGGTCAAACTTCTCAAGTACTCTTTCCTGATAGGTATAAATTTTTACTCTAGAAATGCAAGGAAGGGAAAATTGGCTTAAGCGATCCTACATTTTTACAAACCATGGTATATCAGAACTCATTACTGCCTTAATTTCTTCTTCACAATCCTGACCAATAACTCCAGCAACACCTTGAGAATTTATGTTGGACTTTCTTTTTTTTTTGGACTTTCTTAATAAACTTCCTATAGTTCTTTTAGGTAGTGGACCCCAATTACTGCTCTTCGTTTCTGATTCAATCACAGTTTTGGGCTTTTTCTTACAACTCTTATCAACTCCAGTATCAATTTTAATTTCTTGAGTACTAAGGTTAAATCTTCCTGATAGAAACTGTATTAATCTTTCAATAAGAGGTCCCTGCTTTTGAGGATCAAGCTCCTGTGAAGGCTTCTGAGCCATCTCTTGGTTATTCAAACCAACTGCAGTGAGAACAGAGACTAGGTTTTTGCCTCTTTGGCTAGGTCTGTTCTCCTGCTGTGAGGCTGCTAGATAAAGGCGATTTCTCTCAAAGATCTTCTTTGCTCCAGTAGGCAGACACCTTGCCTACCACGCTCTGCTATGAGGGCTCTGCATCAAGCTTCTTCCACTATTTTCCCGCCGGGAAGTCTTTGCTAATGGCGACCCTTCACTGTTGATTTTTGAACGACATTGGCTCGCCCAATGAGTTCCCTTCCTACAATGGAGGCAGAGTTCAGGTTCGTTTAAACCCGATCTCCATGGTCCTGGCCCATGCTCTGACATTGGCCGCAGCCTGCTCTGCCTACACTCTTTTGAAGATGACTTGTCTTCCCACAACTAAAGCACTTTCTTCCAGGTCTGATATAGTTTGCCAATGAAGCTGCCATGAGGTCTGCCTTGTATTCCTCTGCCTCTACATTCCTGCATATCCTAAAATAACCCAGCAAAGTGCCCTGTTCGCTGTAGGGATGCAAGGCATTTTTACAGTGCTTATTAGAGAAATCATAAGATAGCTTGTGCACTAGGTCTCTTACTGCCTGAACATTCTTCACACATTTGGAAATAGCATCTTCCAGTCGGGACACAAAGTCAGCGTAACGCTCATCATTCTGTTGTCTTATAGCCCTGTAACGCGGCGTTCTCTCTTCTGATGGAATTATCTTTTCCCAGGCCCTTAAGCAAACCTCATGTATCTGTCCTATTGTCTGTTCAGTAAACTGTAGTTGAGACTCAACTGTAATATAATTTGCATCCCCTAGCAATTGATGAATTCCTATATCTATCCCATCCTCAGCATTCTTCCCAGCTCTTGCAAGGGCTGCTTCCTTCCACAGCATTTGATATCACAAGCATTCTGAAGAGTAAAGACAAATTCTCACTAAAGCTTTCCAATCTGTAGGGGTCCAGCTGTCAGACTCTGCTAGAGCCCTTATCATGCTAATTACAAAATGTGAGTCTGGGCCCTAGTCATTGATTGCCTGCTTGAGATCTTTTAGCAACTTAAAAGGCAAAGGCACTGTGAATTCCTTTTGGTTCTAACAGGATAAGACATCTTGCATTCTAAATCTTCTTCTGCAATCCCTCTTCCTACTCTGGAGAGTAAAGGTGCTTTCCTATACTTTGCTTCTTTACGTCTATTCTCTGAGCTACTCTTTTCAATCTGGATATCTTGGAGTTCCACTTCCTGAACTTCACCTTCTGTGCTAGCTCTCCTAGTTTGCATTTCTTTGGAGCTAATCTCTCTACCTTCAGGGCTGGCTTGCTTGATTGTTTTACAATCTCTGGCCTTTCTTACACTAAATTCCAGCAGGAGAGCAGTTGCTTTTACTATGTCCCCTTCTGACTCAGGCTCATTCTTTTAGCTCTGCCTAAAATCTTCTCATCTGCCTGAAACCCGTTCTCACTGCTTCTCATCTGATTTAAATTTGGGCATCTTAGACGTTGCCTGTTCTGCTTCTTGGCTTTCTCTACCTTTGAAAGCAAGGGAGCTTCCTGGGATTGTTTAATAGCCATGCTTTGGATCTTGCAATCCACTGCCTCTAGTACTGTATCACCTTTAAACCTTCGGAGTCTGCAGTCTCGCGAGAGCATACAGGCTTTGGCAATGAGGTTCTGTTCTAGAATTGGAGGCTTTAGATAACAAACCAATCCCTGCCTTTTCAGTTTTTCCTAAAGTTTCTTAACCTAAATCATGCTTATTCACAGACACTTTAGCTTGCTTTTCTAGATTTGAATAGACACAAGACTTCTCACTAGACTGTTCATCCTTATTCTCTTCCTCCTGCAAAAGTTTTAAAACCATCTTAACTTGTACCCACAGAGACCACTTCTCCATAGGGATACTCTCCCCATCTCTGTGCTTCCTTTAAGTTGACAATGACCTCCTCCCAGGTCTCTAAATCAAAAGTTCCTTCCTCTGAGAACCATGAATTATACCTTTTTACTACTTTTAGAAAACATTGTATCTTTTTCTTCGTTACTTTTACACCTTGTCTTTTCAGTAAGTAGAGAGCATGGTACCATAAGTTTCAGGTTTACTTTTACCTTGCTCCCATTATCCTCTTTAAAATTCTAATTCACTATTTCCACTACTTCTCTGTCAATCCCCACACCGGATCCTCACTTCGCACAATTTTCAAATTCACTCTACGTACCAATGGGGCCATATAATTGTTATATGGGATATAACTCATATTGTCCCACGTTGTGCGCCATTTGTCTGGGGAAGCCCGCCTTGTGCTGGGGCTCCAGCCTCCAGCCCAGTCCTTGAGCCTCCTGCCTGGTCTCCATCCCACCTCCCTTCGTCCACACTGAGCGTGGACCTGGCTGGTAAGATCATGGCCATCCAGGAGGTGAGCATGCTACCATGAATTGTGTCTGACTGCATTATTGTAATGTCTCTTCTATCGCTCATGATCCCGGTGACTTTAATATAATATTTATATATCTCAACCATACAATTGTGCTTATTGAACCCAAGATTACTGGTGGGGGGCTGGCACCCCAACTCATACCACAGTACATACCATTTGTCTAGTTCTTCAATGCTTCCTCTCCCGCTCACTCCCTCCAACTATCATGACCTCAGCTCTACCTTACAAAGCCGGCTAGACCAGA
Organism: Tenrec ecaudatus; assembly: GCF_050624435.1. Taxonomy (NCBI): domain Eukaryota; kingdom Metazoa; phylum Chordata; class Mammalia; order Afrosoricida; family Tenrecidae; genus Tenrec; species Tenrec ecaudatus. The sequence continues at coordinate 30,625 of NW_027459349.1, forward strand.
GCATGTACACTGGTACAGATAAGAACTCTCAACACACAGAATCCAGGACAGATAAACCCTTCAGGAACAGTAATGGAAGTAGTGATAACATGAGGGTAGGGATGAGATGGAGGGAACTGATAGCAATGATTGATGTATTAACACTCACACCCCAGGGGGACAAGCAACAGAAACATTGGTGAAGTGAGACCTTGGACATTGTAAAATATGAAAGTATAATTTATCAAGGTTTCATGAGGGTGGGAGAGTGGGAGAGAAGGGGGGAAAAGGAGCTGATACCAAGGGGTCAAGTATAAAGAAAATGATGATGGTACCATAGGTACAAATGTGCTTGATACAATTGATGTATGCATTGTTATAAGTGGTGTAAGAGCCCCCGATAAAATGACTTAATTTTTTAAAAGTGTTTAGGTAGATCTTGATGGAGGATAGATTGAGAAACAATAGTTTCAGAATTTGATAATTTTGCTTAATAATCAAACTGAAAACTCACTGCCATTGCATCTTTTGTGACTCACAGCAATCCTGACTTTCAGCAACCCTATTGGACAGGGTAGAGCAGCCCCTGTGAGTTTCTGAGACTGCAACTCTTTACAGGGGTAGAAAGCCCTAACGTTTCTCTCTCAGAGCGGGTGGTGGTTTTGAACTATGTGGGTAGCAGCCCAAGTGAAAACCACTATGCCACCAGGGCTCCCTGTGCCACATAGCTGGAGCTGTTGTTTTCCCAAACATTCACTTGGCTATTTCTTTTATAAGAAGCCAAGTAATTTGGCAGCTTATTTCTGTTCCAGTTTTCTTATATAGAAAATGTGGTGACAGTGTGAACCTGTTTGTTGTAGTTTATGTGAACATAATTGAGTGATCTAGACCAAGTGAGCTAGACCAAGTGAGCTGACTGGTCAAAAATCAGACCTGTGGATTGCCAAATTGGTTCTGCTGAGATTGGGGCTTTCCTGGATCCACAGGCTTCCTCCAAGCTGTGTCCGAGAAGCTCTGCATTTTAGAGCTACATTTTATAGTTGAAAGAGAGGCCTAAGGAGGGAGGGAGTCCTTAAGCTCTAAGACCTTAATGCTGTCATTGCTGTCCTCTTTTAGTGTACCTGCAGTTTCCACACTGCAGTGGGAACCATTGAAACAGCTGTTCTCATTCTCTGAGATGGTGTGCCACCCCACTCCATACCACCACCACCTCATCCCTTTCTCTTATTGTAGAGATAATGCCCCTTCCATATGTATCTCAGATATTCAATTAATGAAGAAAGACAAAAGTAGGAGAAATGATTTAGATGAAGGAGACCATAAGCATGAGGCCATAATGGGGTCCAAAGGCTGTGTGGCCATGTCGCTAATTATAGAAATGGATGAAATCTGCCACAAAAATGTGATTGGAGGCAGAGCAATTCATCACTCTCTCAGGCAGGACTACATAAGTGAGAATGGGGCCATTATGGAGACATGGAGACGATCACAGATTAGAAAGGCTTACTGGATTTGTTCTGGGGCCTTCCGACCACTATAACTCATGACCATAGGGTCTTAGACTTTCCCAATTTCCATTGAGGACCTTCCCAGGGAAGTCCCAGAGGGCAGATTGCTCCTCTCTGCTCTGGCTAGTTGTTGTTGCGTGCCATTGAGGACACTTGGACTCGTCGTGACCTCACATACAACCGAATGAAACACTGTAGGGTCGTGCACCATCCTCACAATTGTTCCTGTGCCTGAACCACCGATGAAGCCACTGAGTCCATCCACTTCTTCGAGGACCTCCTCTGTTTCATGGCTTCTCCACTGTTGTACCAAATAGGATGTCCTTCTCCAGGGACTGGTCTCTCCTGACAACATGTCCAAAGTATGTAAGATGGCGTCTTGCCATCCTTGCCTCTAAGCAGCACTCTGGCCTTATTTCTTCTGATACAGATTGGTCAGTCCTTCAGCAGTCCATGGTACTGTCAGTAGTCTTCTGGTGGACCACAATTCGATGCATCTGTTCTTCTACAGCCTTCCTTATTCAGTGTCTAACTTTCACATGCATATGATGCAATGGAAAATAGCATGGCTTAGGTCATGTGCACCTTAGTCCTCAGAGTAACATCATTGTTCTTCAACACTATAAAGAGGTTTTCTGCAGCAGATTTACCCATTACAATACATCTTTTGATCTCCTGACTGCTGTTTCTATGAACATTGATAGTGGATCTAAGCAAGACAAAATCCTTGACAACTGAAGCCCTTTTCTCTGTTTATCACCTATTGGTCCAGTTTTGGGGATTTTGGTCTTCCTTATATTGAATTGTAACCCATATTGAAGGCTGCAATCCTTGATCTTCAGCAAGTGGTTCAATTCCTCCTCACTTTCAGCAAACAAATGGCGTCATATATGCACACAAGCAGGCTCCCAAAAGTTAGTGGAACAAGGAATCAAAAGAGAATGGAATTTTTCAGGGACTTTTTGAAATACCAGTGTGTGTGTGTGTGTGTGTGTGTGTGTGTGTGTGTGTGTGTGAGACAGAGAGAGAGAGAGAGAGAGAGAGAGAGAGAGAGAGAGAGAGAGAGAGGAGATGTGGGCATAAAACAAACATCAAGCAACATAAGGGAGAATGCTGTTGGCTGCTGTTGAACTGATTCCGGTGCGCATGCACAGTGACCTGCTGTGTGCACCATAGTGACCCCTCAGAAGCAGATCATCAAGCCTACCTTTCAACTGAAATTCTGAGAATTCACAATTTTCAGAAGTATGTGGATAACAGTGAAAGCCAAAATTCTATTTGCACAGTCCCCACGTGGATTAAGCTTCCAGTGAATTCCTTCAGACCATTGACCAGGGATGTGAACACTCTTGCCACCAGGCAGAGGGCATTGGAAAGTGGATTACCCCTTAGGCAGCCCATGGTGGGGCTTAGAGACTTGCCTAAGTGTATCCTTGAATCGAGGCTGCCATTCTGGGCTGCACGGTCATGAGTCATGCCCCCAAAGCCTTGGTTGTTTGGCCCTGGACCACTCTTGTAAACTGTCCTGTTTCACACAGGTCCCAATCCTTGTCCTATTCTTGCTTCTGTAGTCCCACCTGGAACTGTGATGTTGGGATCTGCCGCCATGTCCTTTCAAGTCTGTGAATCTCAGATAACCCTTACATATCAATAAGACCTCTTGCTAATAGTTTCCCTCCCCTCATCTCGATGGCATGTGTTGGCCCTTGGACTATCTAGGTTACCTAGCGGGCATTTGGATTATGTAGGCTCCCTAGCGGGAATTTGGACTATATAGATTACCTAGTGGGCAATTAGACTTTGTAGGTTATCTAGCGGGCACTTTGACTATCTAGGTTACCTAGCTAGCACTTGAACTATCTACGTTACCTAGCGGTTACTTGGAGTATGTTGGCTACCTACCGGGCTGTTGGACTATCTAGGTTACCTAGCCGGCACTTGGGCTATCTAGGTTAACTAACGGGCACTTGGACTATGTAGGTTCCCTAGCGGGCCCTTGGACTATGTAAGTTCCCTAGCGGGCACTTGGACTATGTGGGTTCCCTAGCGGGCATTAGGACTATCTGGGTTACCTAACGGGCACTTGGACTATGTAGGTTAACTAGCGGGCTTTGGACTATGTAGGTTACCTAGCGGACACTTGGACTATGTAGGTTCCCTATCGTTCACTTGGAGAATGTAGGTTAACTAAGGGGCACTAGGACAATGTAGGTTACCTAGCGGGCCTTGGGACTATCTAGGTTACCTAGGGGGAACTTGGACTATGTAGGTTTACTATTGGGCACTTGGACTATCTAGGTTACCTTAGCAGGCACTTGGACTATGTAGGTTAACTAGCGGGCACTTGGACTATCTAGGTTACCTAGCAGGCACTTGGACTATGTACGTTTCCTAGCGGGTACTTGGACTATCTATGTTAACTAGCGGGCACTTGGACTATGTAGATTCCCTATCGGGCACTTGGACTATGTAGGTAACCTAGTGGTCACTTGAACTGTCTAGGTTACCTAGCGGGCATTTGGACTATGTAGGTTAACTAGCGAGCTCTTGGACTATCTAGGTTAACTAGCGGGCACTTGGACTATGTAGGTTCCCTAGCGGGCACTTGGACTATTTAGGTTACCTAGCAGGCACTTTGACTATCTAGGTTAACTAACGGGCACTTGGACTATGGAAAGAAGTGCCTAATGGTCACCAGGACCCATGGTTAATCCAGGCGTGGTCATCTGATTCCAATCGATCAGACCTAGCTATAAATCACTTATATGTCTGGGTAATTAAAAGCAAATATAAATTTTCAAAAAAAATAACGTTGCATGGGATAGAAAGAGAATACATAACAACATCAGACATAAATATGCCTCAAGACAAACTCATTGTGCACATCCAGAATACATAATGGCTCTTGCTAAGATGCGTTTCCCACTAGACCCTACCCCAAGCCAGTAAAAGCCAGAAACTCTACAGTAAACTGTGGATTGTACTACTCTGAAATGGGAGCTGTGTCTCTAGACCTAATTTGGGGCTGTTCGTGCTGAGGACTCACCAATACCTGCTGCAGTGACAACAGTCCAGGTGAGAATAAGGAAATCTGGATGACAGCCAGGATATAGGAGCACTGAGACCTCAAATTGCTTCTAGGCGAGCATGGCCTAATGGGCTTCCATTTATGCACCTCTGGCAGGAGGAGTTTGTTCTGGAAAGTAATGGTTTCTAAGGAAGTATTTCTTAAACTTTCACATGCATGCACTTACCCAGGTTCCTGGAAATCGGGCTGGGGGGCAGATTCTGATTTTGTGGGTTCAGGGTGGGGGGTCTAGGATCCAGCAGTTCTAGAGGCCCTGGTACTCTTGGGCTGTTAACCACAAGGACAGTAGTCCTAAACCACCAGCCACTCCTTGGGAGAAATATGAGGCTGTAGACTCCGGGCAAGAGTGACAGTCTGGGAAACCCACAAGGGCAGTTCTACCCTGTCCTGTAGGGTCACTATGAGTCAGCATCAACTCGATGGCATTAGCATGGGAGAAGCTAATGCTGATGTTGCTGGTTCCTTGACCTATCATACTTTGAGTGGCAAAGTCCCAAGGGCCTTCCCGGATGTGATGGCCAAAAGCAGTAGTGTTCACCCTTGGTCATACTTTGGAATCCCTTAGGAGCTTTCAAGCCTCCCATTGGCCTGGCGCCATCCCAGACCAATGAAGCAAGACTTAGTGGAAGCAGGATTCAGGTCACGGTCAGTGAGAAAGCCCCCTTGGCAATGCCAACGTACAGCCAGTGCAGAGTCGAACTGGTCGACGACTCCACATGACTCCATATACTTTGGTGAAGCCAGCTGTTTGGGCAAGGTTTTCAGAGTTACCACCCATGTAGACTTGTTGGTGATAGTGCATTAAGTAGAGCACATGCAGTGCATTGCATGAGTGTCCTATGTCATGCAACCACACCAGGGGTATGTTGAGCCAATTTCTCTGGGAGACCAAGGGTGTTGGCTCCATCCTGAACGTTGGCAGGGTAATGGACTGACACAGAGGAAACTCATTCTCTTTGTGGTGGTGCACTAATGGGTTCTTCACAGAAGGCCAAGTCCATGGCTGCAGATGCTCACGGGGCTGAGGGAGCAGGTCAAATCCTAAGTCAGAGGTGGGTGTTTGCATATTTACATGCCCTCACTGCCATCAAGTCCATTCCAACTCACAGGCCCATGGGACTGAGTAAAATGGCCCCCGTGGGTTTCTGAGACTGTGATTCTTTAGAGGAGTAGAAAATCTCCTCTTTCTCCAGAGGAGCGGTTGGTCATTCAAACTGCTGACCTTGAGATTAACAGTCCAACTCCTGACCACTCTTGCCGTCAGAATTCTATTTATTTACACAAGTATATATATATATCCTTTCCCAAAAGAACTCCACATTTTCAAATCATTCTTGACACTCATGGCCTTTTTTCCTTTATAGCCATGCCTTTGGTTGAAACACAGATATAAGAGAAATATTTATCTACTTATAGGGGTACAAAAGTAGCTTTGGTGGCATAGTGTTTGCATGTTGGGCTGCTAACACCAAAGTCAGCACTTTGAAACCACCAGCCACTCCGTGGGAAGAAGAGTCTGTCTACTCCTATAAAGAGTTACAGTCTCAGAAACTCACAGGGACAGATCTACTCTGCCTCATAGGGTCACTATGAGTCAGCATCACCTCCCTGGCAGTGAGGTAGATTTTGGTTTCATAGAGATACAAGTCAGTCCTGAGCTGCTAAAGACAAGGTTGCCAGTTTGAACCCACCAGCTGCAGAGAAAGAGGAGGCTTTCTATTCCCATAAGGAGCTACAGTTTCAGAAATACCCACAGGGGAAATTTTAACCTCTCCTGTAGGATCAATATGAGTCAGAATCGACTTATCGGTGGTGAGCAAGTGGAGGGGACCCTAAACAGGTTCCGGTGGACCTTAAGAGTTCTACTAATTGTGCATGCTCTGTAAAATGTAAACCAAGATTTTACTTTTGCAAACATTATTTTTTCTAAACACGTCTAACTGTGAAACCATACTCGCATGCGGGTCTTTGAACCTGGTCAGTGGTCTGGGGAAGTGAAGGGGCCTGACATCCTTTGTTGTTGTTAGTGCTGTCCAGTCATTCTGACATCACAGGGACCTTCTTTGCAACACAAGGCAGCACTGCCCGGTCCTTTGCCAGCCTCAGGGGTAGTATGTTGGAGCCCATGGTTTCAGCTACCGTGTCTTCCAGTTCACCAAGGAGTTTCCTCTTTGTGCTGCTTACTAAACCCGTTTCTAAGGAGTCCATTCCAAATCATGGTGACGCCGTGTGGGTCAGCACCACGGGACCCCACATAATGCCTTATACCATATATATATATATATATATATATATATATATATATATATATATATATATATATATATATATATATATATATATGTGCATAATGCCTTATACCTGGTCCCTTTGGCACCTTGTGATCGCACAGGCTGGTGTGCTTATTCCATGTGGGCTTTTTTGCTTCTGAGCCAGATGGCCGTTTGCTCACCTTCAAGCCTTTAAGACCCCAGACACTATCTCTTTTGATAGCCTCTGGCCTTTACTTCGGGGTCTTCGGTCCCTGCAGAGTGGACACATGCCTGCTGTGCGGGTATGGGACGTGTCGGAGCGCAGCCTGGTGGCGGAGCTTCAGGAGCATAAGTATGGCATGGCATGTGTGGCCTTCTCATCCAGTGCCAAGTACATTGTCTCAGTGGGCTACCAGCATGACATGATCGTCAATGTCTGGGCCTGGAAGGTGAGTGGGCTGCTGGCCTCAGGACAGGCGGGGCCGGGAGGGGAGCCAAGAAACTGCTGACCGGTGGCCTTTACTTCCGCCTGCTGGCCTCAGTCCCTTTCTAGAGAACTCTGAGCAGAAAGGAGCAACTGGGTATCTAGGATGCTGAAGAAGGGGCAGAAGGAGAGGTCAAGTTCACAGCTTGTCTAACCTTCAGTGTGTAAGTTTCTTTTCCCTCAGCTCCTAGAAGCAGAGCCTTGATTTCCCTTGACTTTCTCTCCAGAAAAACATTGTAGTGGCTTCCAACAAGGTGTCCAGTCAGGTGACAGCAGTATCCTTCTCTGAGGACTGCAGGCAACCGGCACATCAAGTTCTGGTACCTCGATGACAGCAAGACCTCAAAGGTGAGGCAGCAAGTAGCCACTAGGGTGGGGTCTGCCCAGATATGTTCCACCTGCGCCCCCTTCTGCATGCTCAAAAGCCCCTTGGAAGTCTCAGCTGGGCCAGGTGCTATGTCAATATGCAAGGGAAGCCTTCTCCCTCCCTCCCCAGGGCCTGCTTTCCAGGGGGTAGCCTGCAGGGTGTGTGGGTGGCACCTGTGGTGGGTCTCCACAGGTGAATGCCACTGTACCCCTGCTGGGCCGCTCCGGGCTGCTGGGGGAACCTGCGGAACAACCTGTTCACTGATGTAGCCTGTGGCCGCGGGAAGAAGACTGACAGCACCTTCTGTATCACATCCTCAGGGCAGCTGTGCGAGTTCAGTGACCCGGAGACTGTTGGACAAGTGGGTGGAGCTGAGTGTAAGTGAATGCTTTGTCGGCACCCTCCCGTCTGTCACCTCCGGGCTCCAGGGCACCTGAGTCTGCATGCACGCTGGGGGAGGCCCCAGGCGGAGGAAGGTGTTTGGGAACCTCTCTGCTTGCTCGCCCTCTCTGTCTCTGCCTCTTCCTCTGCTTTCCTCTTCTGCTCAGCACACAGACAGCATCACAGTAAGTGTGCTGGCCCTGTCCGCTGCCTCTGCTGCCTTTCTCTGGGCCGGCCTTTTCTGGGTGTGTCTTTGCCCAAACCTCAGGTGCCTTATAAGGAAGGCTTGCTGACTCCTTCCCCCTAATTGCACGGGGCTGTGGGCCCTCTGGCCAGCTGCTGTTAGAGGGAGGGGCATTGAGGGGCTCTGCCCAGGGCAGCTGGCCTGCCTTGCGCTTGTCCTTGCCTCTTGGCTCATGGCTGTTGAGGTGTCCGGTGAAGGAGTGGACAGACGCCCTTGCTGACTGTGGCTTCTGTGCTCACAGACCACAGTGGCCCACTGCATCTCGGTGAGCCAGGACTACATCTTCTGCGGCTGTGCTGACGGCACCGTGTGCCTTTTCAACCCCTTCAACCTGCACTTCCTCAGCACGCTGCCCCGGCCCCATGCCCTGGGGACAGACATTGCCAGCATCACAGAGGCCAGGTGAGCGGTGTGGGTGGGCCCCTGAGTCCTGTCAGAGCCCCACTCTGTGCCAGGCCGTCCCTGGCATGCTGCAAGGAGAGGAGGGCACACATAGACCTCTGGGAAGACCCTTGCAGTCAAGCACAGGTGGGTCTTTTAGCATTTGTTGCTCACTGTGGGCAACCGTGGTAATCTGAGTCTGCAGTGTGGTAATTAATGCATTGTCCTGTAAACACCACAGCTAGGACAGACGGGCAGTTCCTTAGGGTTTCTGAGAGAGGCTGGAAACCTGACGGAGCAGGCCTTTCTCCCTCAGGGTGGTCCTGGGTAGCAGCTAAGGTAGGAGGGTCTTATTGTAGCCTCGGGCCTTGGGTTGGGTGATTGCAGGAAGTGAAGTTTTGCTCTGGTTTCAGTGCTGTCAGGAAGCGGGGCAGTTCTGCAGTTGGGTATATTAATTTCTCATTCAGGGAAGGAGTGGGCTAAATCTGCAAATGGCAGGAAATGATATATGACCATGACTGGTTTGCACAGTGCCCTTCCTTTTCCTCTGACGTGAGTCTAGAAGGGCCTGACATCTGCTTGGCTGCATCACGGCCACACACTGTCCCCGCCTGATGTTGGGGGCTATGAAATAGCTTGTGTTCTTTTGCAGAGCCCCATGGCAAGGAATGCCAGGCCAGCCGCTGCGTTCTTTCTCCAGTGACTGCTGGCCACCCTGCTGCTCCTCCCTTTAGTGCCCCTTTTCATTAGCGCTAACTCACCAGTTTGCCCTGTCTGCCCTGGACACCCTGACCCCCTCTTTCCTCAGTCGCCTTTTCGCTGGAGTGGCCAATGCGAAGTATCGGGACACCATCACCTTGACCTTTGATCCTGCAAATCCGTGGCTGTCTTGTGTGTACAATGACCATAGTACTTATGTCTGGGGTGTGAAGGGCCCCAAGGAAGTGGGCAAGGTGTATTCAGCTCTGTATCATTCCTCCTGCGTCTGGAGTGTAGAGGTACGTGGGCCAGGTCTGCTGAGACTGACCGTGTTTCCTGGCCTACCATTAGGAGCTGGGGTTCCTCAAGTGTGGAATTTGTTTCCTCCAGCACCCTTGCTCCCCAAGCTGTGCCCCTGGGTCCCTTCGTATCTGTTAATTGGCTCTGAGGATGGGAGGGGATTTTAGTGCTGACTCATCTCAGACGTTTTTCAGTATGCCCCTGTGCAGTCTTAGCTTGGCCTCTTTGGACATGTTCCTGAACTTGACCAAACCTTAGTTTCTGCAATTGTGAAATGACATACCTGATGCATTTGATTTTTACGAACAGGAGACAAAGTAAGTGGGAGATTTAGAATGCCTAGTACTTACTAGGTGCTTGGTTAATGTATATTCCTTTACTTGTTAAAGACAAGAGCTAATCATTATGACTTGCTTGCTATGGGACAAGCCGTTGCCTCCAGGGGACAGGATGGGGGAACTTTAGGCCCCCAAGGACAGAGGTTCAGGAGGGTTTAGCTGAAAAGGGTTGGGGACAAAATTTATTATCTCCAAGGGAAAGATACTAACTTGACAATGAAGAAACGGCAAAACCCACCCTTAGCCAAGTCATTAAGGTTAACATCCCGTGGCAGCAGCATGAATCTGGTGAGAGGGTACACTGAGAGGTTTCAAAATGTTCCCAGAAAATGTTATGACTCTTAAGAACTCCCAATAAAATGTTGAACAACAACAACCAACGTTGATGGAAAGTTTCTTTTAGTTCTGTTTTTCCATGCAGCCTCCTCCTAGCATTGTGTCTGGTATTCTTGACCCAAATGTATAAGGAACTTAGGATAGTCATGAGGAAACATCAGGCAACCTTCATTTGAGGTACACCTGCCAGAGTAACTTATCACACTCTCCCAGGTGTCAGGGTAGGAAAGACAAGCAAAGACTGAAAGCCGTTCTAGACTGGGACAGATGACACCCATGTGCCGTGGGGGCTCCTGGGATCCTGGAGCAGAAGAAGTACATTCGTGGGATAAACAAACAAACTCATTGGCATTGGGTTGATTCCAACTCAGAGCAACCCCCGCTGGTGACATTTAAATAAAGTCTAATAATGTTGTACCAGTGTGACCTCCGTGGTCCTTATCACTGTGTACTGTAGTGCATAAAACATTAATACGAAGGGAGACCAGGTGAGAGAGTTGAATGTGACATATCTTGACTCATTTTTCTAAAGGTTCAACCCAAAAGGTAAAGTAAAACAGCTCTTGATGGAGAGGAAAAGGTGGAAGGGGGTGGGTGATGATTCTTTCCCCCCGCTGCCTGGCACTGAACGGCCTCTCCTCTCTTCTCATTTTGCAGGGTCCACGAATTGCAGTTCCTGAGTGAAATGCTGAAGGTGGAGGCCCATGAGTCAGAGATTCTGTGCCTGGAGTACTCGAAGCCAGACACAGGTACCTGGCCCTGGCCTGGAATGGCCTTGAGTGAGCCCCTCCAGTCTGGCCAGAGCCACTGATACTTGTCCTGCCTCTTGACTATGGGGCTGATCGTTCTTTTGGCTACCAAAAGAGTTAGTGATCCTTCTTGATGTCTCTGAAGGCTTCTTGTTGTTTCTGAAGGCTTTGGGGAGGACTGCATCTCAACTCTGCCCGACTCCATGGCTCATGTGGCTTAAGGATGTGGGGCTCAGTTTCTCTGGGTGCTCTTTGCTGGGCACTCATGTTGGGCTGCGATCCACAAGCTCAGCAGTTTGAAACTACCAGCCGCTCTGCAGGAGAAAGGTGGGCCTTTCTACTCCTGTAAACAGTTACAGTCTCAGAAGCCCATAGGGGGTATTCACTATGAGTCAGCATTAACTTGATAGCAGCAGATTTGATTTTTGTAAAGTCTTTTTAAAGCCAACCAAAAGCTGAATCAGTGAAGAAGATCTGCTTTAGACATTGTGCTCTTTTAAAGAATAATCTGTCTGTGATCAGATTGACACAGGAACTTGGAAGGTTAGGTGAAAAGTTTAAGGGGCAGTGAGCTTATGTGTGTGATGGAAATTTGGAATTGGAAAAGGACAGTGAGAATGGCTACATAATTTCAGAAATATAATGAATGTTAGCAAATTGTACATGTAGAAATGATCGAATTGGTATATATTTTTGTGTGCATTGTTTTAGATCAGGGAGAAGACTCGAAGTTCAAATATAATTTACAGAGACCCCCCTTGTTAAATCTTGAATGGGACAAAGTCCAGAAAAAACAAATCATCTGGTTGAGGGAGACCGTAAGCATGAGGCCATAATGGGGACTGAAGGATTCACAACAGCTCGGTCACATGGAAAACAAAGGAAGCCCCTTTAAAAGTCAAGTTCCCAGCAGATCAGACCATCACAGTTGGAAATGTGACTACAGAAATGGGAAAGGGACCATGATTGGAGTAAATACATTATTGCAGATTAGAAAAGTTTACAGGACTGGTTCAGGGCCCTCCAACCATCTTGGTCAGGGCATGAACGTGCAACCTCAGTACCCCAATTCCCATCAAGGGCATACTCAGGCAAGTTCTTGAGGGCTAGACTACTCCTCACCAGGCTGGCCAGAGGAGTGGGTGGAAGCAAACAAACTCTGCCTGAGGGCAAAGCATTTTACGTTGCTAGTTCAGAGTCATGGAGCTCTAGTGCCATAGAAGGTTATGGGTTGGGCGGTTAACCACAAGGTTTCACTCTTCAAAACCACCAGCCAGCTCCAGGGAAGAAAGATGAGGCTTTCTACTCCAATAAAAATATATAGTCTGGAGATTAAAAGCCCCAATGTAAGTTAACTGGGTTGATTCCTACTAGAGGGATAATGTGTGTGGGCCAGATGCTTGCAAGGTCCCTCAAGGCAATGCTGCCAGACTGCAGTCTCTGCTCCCTGCTGGTGGAGACAATGGATTGCTTTTCTCTAAAACTTGGAACCATTAGCTTGGTTCCAGTAGGTGGAGTTCACACCCTACTGATAATGGTTCATATGGAGATCCAGAAAACAGGTCAAAGTTAAGCTGCCATTCTAAATGTAGGATCCGCCCATTTTGTCACCTGTATACCCCCAATCCCTCCTCTTCCTATTGCATGTATGCCCCTAGACCACCCCTTCTCACCGCTGTATAACATAGTCCAAGTCCTTCCTGTGATGTATGTCTTTACCCTCCCGTTTCCAATTCCCCTTGTCCTCCTTCCCTTCCCCCTCTCTCCATGTGGACCACCAAGTGGGGCTGAGGTGAGCAATGCTACCATGATATGTGTGTGACTGCATTATTGTAATATCTCTTCTATCTCTCATGCTCCCAATGACTTTAATATTTATATCTCAACCCTTTATGTTTCCAGGGCTTTCAATGACATTAGGCATCTTTTCAATGTTTATGAATCATGCTTATGAACCTCTCTTCTGTTAGTTGTCTGTGTGTATGCATTGCCTGTATTAAAAACATATAGAACCGAGCAATTTGTCTGGAAAAATAATTTATAGGAACTTTATGTTAGATTGCCATGCGTTTTGCATAGCCAATTGTTCTTTTAAAACACTTTTCTTGTCATTGTGATACCATGCTAAAAGGTAAAAACATCTGTATATAGTCAAATAGCTTTATCTTTCCTTTAAAGACATGAACCTTCGTGTCTTGCTTAAAGTTTCCACCTCACTAAAGCTAAATTGCTACTCTCGAAAATAAATCCCTCTAAGTTTTTAATGCTTTGAATATTTTATCGCTCTAATCCTCCTGGAGTTTATTTTTGAATGTAGTATGCTCCTTCCTTTGATTTCTTGTAAATTCAGCCAATTCAACCACTCATTAACCAAAGTATTCCTTTACCACTGGATTGTTTTGCCACCTTTGCTTTGCATAGCATATAGTTCTAAATTATATCCCAGACTACTGAATTATTTGCCAGAGTGGCTTTACTAATTGTACACTGGCATCACAACACGCGGGAGCTTCGGAAAGATCGTGGGAGAAAGGAATGAAAAGAGAAGATAATTTCCCATGAATTTTTGAAGCTTCCTCGTACAGGTGCTTTACAGTAAGTCGACATTAGGGTTTATAATCAATAAAAAATTCAACTGTGATCCAAGAATGAGGGGCGTGACATTTCCTGGTTGAGACAAAAGCGAACAGGCGAGCAGAATACGAAAAGAATTGGTTAACCGATGAAACTGCAGCCAAGTGTTAGCTGTTATCACAAAAATGAACACACAGAATATTCTTGAACTTGGAAGTGGGAACTTCAGCCTTTCAACGGCCATCGACGGTGCGGGGCAACATCCCCGCACTCCTACGCTCAGGAAGGGGGTTCTGGGGTCTGCGGCGCCGCGGGGCACAAGTGGGGCGAAGGGCTGCGAGGGAACGCCGAGGCAGAGGGGTCCCCGCGAGGCGGCTGCGGGCCGCTCCAGAAGGCAGGGGTCCGGGGGCTCTGCGGTCCCTCAGGACCCTCCAGGAGAGGCTCCAGAAAGGCAGCTGGAGGCCCCGGCCGGCCGTGCAGCTCGCTGGGAGGCGCGGGCGCACGTGCTCCGCCGGTCCGGGCGGCGGGGGCGGCTGAACGGGCCCTGGCCGTGGGCGGCGGGCGGCGGGCGGGCGCAGTGCGGCGCCGGGCAGGCGGGAGGTGACCGCGCGGGGCGGTCGCGGCGGCTGGGGCTACTGACGGCACACGGATCCGGAGCGCACTGCGCGGGGCGGGGCGCCGCGCAGGTGAGAGCGGCAGCGGACCCGGATGCGGCGCGGCTGAGGGCGGCCGAGGGCGGGGGGTCGCGGCGGCTAGCTCTTGGAGATCCCGGCCGGAGGCTCCGGCGCCGGTGCTGCGCTTCCTGCCGGCTCGAAGAACGAGCCCGAGCCTGGCCGCCCTCGGGATGCCTTGCTGAGGCTCCGCCGGACGTCCCCAACAGGGGGGCGGGGCGGGGCGGGGCGCGTTCGGGCGCCTCCTGAGGGCGCCTCAGCGGAGAGCGGCGTTGGCGCCGTGGAGTCTACGCTCCACGCGGGCGGCCCAACCCGCCTGCCACTCAGGTGTCTTTTTGCACGGAAGTGAGTTTTAGGAGCGGGAAACCTGTGGTGGGCGTGACTGACGTGTTTTTAAATCATTTTCTATACATTTAAAGCTGTAAAGGCAAAACTTCATGATCCAATTAATATAGCCAAAAATTCAGGCTTGATAGAAACATTTAGAATCCAGGCACTGGGGGTAAAGTCCCCTTATTCCCATCTGTTATTGGAGGAAGGTATGAGAGAGATTGGATACTGCGGTGGGAAGAAATAGAGCCAAATAGGAATGTCTGCTTCTATAGGGAGAATGTATCAGCCATGCGCTCACTTTAAGGCAGCACAGCTTTAAGGGAGAATCTGTGGAAATGATAGATTACCGCAGGAACATGAACTTGGAGTATATCTCCAACTAACAGAGTGGTGGTCTTCCAGCCATGGAACATTAGTCTCCCAGATTCCCTCTGTACCAGTCAGGGAATAAGTCCCAGTATTATTTCCCTTGGTGCTAGTATCCCACATTTCCCCTCTCTGCATTATGTTTAAGATTCAATAGTGTCACGGAGGCAACATGGTCTCTTTTCATATCTATTAGCTTCCTATAGAAGTGACATGAGACTGCAAGCATCACAATTATGATAAAAAACACAGTCAGACTGGAACTTAAGCTATGTGAAGTACTTTGCCCCCAAGCTCGCGGGTCCAACCCTTCCATGCTACTCCTCAATTGCTTAATCACATCAGAGCCAGGAGAAGCCTCAAGCTTGTCTTTGAATGTATAGAAAATATCCTTTTTAAGCTGATCAATATCTAATGAAATGTTTCCCTTAAACCCTTGCAAATGTTGGCCTCTCCATCTCTTCCTTGTCCATCTTTCTCCAAAGGTGGTTGCGTCCTTTTAAAGGGAGTCCATCAGTTTTATTCTGTAAAAAACATACATGCATAGCCTTTTCTCCAGGTGAATGGACCTGGATCCCAAACACAGTTTCCATCATCCTCAGATTTCTTAGGATCAATTTTCTCTGTAGAATTGAAAACGTGTTTATCTTCCCTAATTTTATTACAAGCTTTTAGTAAGGAGAAAAATTTTTTAGTTAAAATGAGTAAATGAACTTTGTCACACATAAGATTCCTCTTCTCCTCCTTCTGTTTTAACAATTTAAATAGTAAAGCATTGCTAGATCTTGAACCAGTAAAAGTACTAGTTAGATAACCTTCATTGTTATGTGAATACTGGCTCCCATCCCTCAGAGAATTAAGAGAGCTAACTAATTGGGAGAACTTCTTATCATACTTTGAAAGACTGAAAAAATTCTTAATAAATTTGTTCAGCTGATCTTGAAGTAACTTACCAAGCAGACATTTTTTCTCCAGGCTTACCAATAAGGTTATAGGCTCAATTGAGCCGTTTTGCCTTTCAGGCTTCTCACACTGTATGATTTTACCTTGCAATATTCTGTCTTGGTTAACTTCACTCATTCCCTCTATGCTGGCTTTAGGGGAAGTTAATGGGAGGGCCTTAGGCCCCCCTGAATGCCCTAAGGAAATGACCCGGCATCCACAGTTAACAAACCTTTTTCCTTCCATTTCTAATTCCATGTGGGGGCGCTGTTTCTCCACAACAGCAGTCCAGAAGACTGCTTGATTTATAGGGTGGTCAAACTTCTCAAGTACTCTTTCCTGATAGGTATAAATTTTTACTCTAGAAATGCAAGGAAGGGAAAATTGGCTTAAGCGATCCTACATTTTTACAAACCATGGTATATCAGAACTCATTACTGCCTTAATTTCTTCTTCACAATCCTGACCAATAACTCCAGCAACACCTTGAGAATTTATGTTGGACTTTCTTTTTTTTTTGGACTTTCTTAATAAACTTCCTATAGTTCTTTTAGGTAGTGGACCCCAATTACTGCTCTTCGTTTCTGATTCAATCACAGTTTGGGGCTTTTTCTTACAACTCTTATCAACTCCAGTATCAATTTTAATTTCTTGAGTACTAAGGTTAAATCTTCCTGATAGAAACTGTATTAATCTTTCAATAAGAGGTCCCTGTTTTTGAGGATCAAGCTCCTGTGAAGGCTTCTGAGCCATCTCTTGGTTATTCAAACCAACTGCAGTGAGAACAGAGACTAGGTTTTTGCCTCTTTGGCTAGGTCTGTTCTCCTGCTGTGAGGCTGCTAGATAAAGGCGATTTCTCTCAAAGATCTTCTTTGCTCCAGTAGGCAGACACCTTGCCTACCACGCTCTGCTATGAGGGCTCTGCATCAAGCTTCTTCCACTATTTTCCCGCCGGGAAGTCTTTGCTAATGGCGACCCTTCACTGTTGATTTTTGAACGACATTGGCTCGCCCAATGAGTTCCCTTCCTACAATGGAGGCAGAGTTCAGGTTCGTTTAAACCCGATCTCCATGGTCCTGGCCCATGCTCTGACATTGGCCGCAGCCTGCTCTGCCTACACTCTTTTGAAGATGACTTGTCTTCCCACAACTAAAGCACTTTCTTCCAGGTCTGATATAGTTTGCCAATGAAGCTGCCATGAGGTCTGCCTTGTATTCCTCTGCCTCTACATTCCTGCATATCCTAAAATAACCCAGCAAAGTGCCCTGTTCGCTGTAGGGATGCAAGGCATTTTTACAGTGCTTATTAGAGAAATCATAAGATAGCTTGTGCACTAGGTCTCTTACTGCCTGAACATTCTTCACACATTTGGAAATAGCATCTTCCAGTCGGGACACAAAGTCAGCGTAACGCTCATCATTCTGTTGTCTTATAGCCCTGTAACGCGGCGTTCTCTCTTCTGATGGAATTATCTTTTCCCAGGCCCTTAAGCAAACCTCATGTATCTGTCCTATTGTCTGTTCAGTAAACTGTAGTTGAGACTCAACTGTAATATAATTTGCATCCCCTAGCAATTGATGAATTCCTATATCTATCCCATCCTCAGCATTCTTCCCAGCTCTTGCAAGGGCTGCTTCCTTCCACAGCATTTGATATCACAAGCATTCTGAAGAGTAAAGACAAATTCTCACTAAAGCTTTCCAATCTGTAGGGGTCCAGCTGTCAGACTCTGCTAGAGCCCTTATCATGCTAATTACAAAATGTGAGTCTGGGCCCTAGTCATTGATTGCCTGCTTGAGATCTTTTAGCAACTTAAAAGGCAAAGGCA
Organism: Tenrec ecaudatus; assembly: GCF_050624435.1. Taxonomy (NCBI): domain Eukaryota; kingdom Metazoa; phylum Chordata; class Mammalia; order Afrosoricida; family Tenrecidae; genus Tenrec; species Tenrec ecaudatus. The sequence continues at coordinate 48,445 of NW_027459349.1, forward strand.
CTGTGAATTCCTTTTGGTTCTAACAGGATAAGACATCTTGCATTCTAAATCTTCTTCTGCAATCCCTCTTCCTACTCTGGAGAGTAAAGGTGCTTTCCTATACTTTGCTTCTTTACGTCTATTCTCTGAGCTACTCTTTTCAATCTGGATATCTTGGAGTTCCACTTCCTGAACTTCACCTTCTGTGCTAGCTCTCCTAGTTTGCATTTCTTTGGAGCTAATCTCTCTACCTTCAGGGCTGGCTTGCTTGATTGTTTTACAATCTCTGGCCTTTCTTACACTAAATTCCAGCAGGAGAGCAGTTGCTTTTACTATGTCCCCTTCTGACTCAGGCTCATTCTTTTAGCTCTGCCTAAAATCTTCTCATCTGCCTGAAACCCGTTCTCACTGCTTCTCATCTGATTTAAATTTGGGCATCTTAGACGTTGCCTGTTCTGCTTCTTGGCTTTCTCTACCTTTGAAAGCAAGGGAGCTTCCTGGGATTGTTTAATAGCCATGCTTTGGATCTTGCAATCCACTGCCTCTAGTACTGTATCACCTTTAAACCTTCGGAGTCTGCAGTCTCGCGAGAGCATACAGGCTTTGGCAATGAGGTTCTGTTCTAGAATTGGAGGCTTTAGATAACAAACCAATCCCTGCCTTTTCAGTTTTTCCTAAAGTTTCTTAACCTAAATCATGCTTATTCACAGACACTTTAGCTTGCTTTTCTAGATTTGAATAGACACAAGACTTCTCACTAGACTGTTCATCCTTATTCTCTTCCTCCTGCAAAAGTTTTAAAACCATCTTAACTTGTACCCACAGAGACCACTTCTCCATAGGGATACTCTCCCCATCTCTGTGCTTCCTTTAAGTTGACAATGACCTCCTCCCAGGTCTCTAAATCAAAAGTTCCTTCCTCTGAGAACCATGAATTATACCTTTTTACTACTTTTAGAAAACATTGTATCTTTTTCTTCGTTACTTTTACACCTTGTCTTTTCAGTAAGTAGAGAGCATGGTACCATAAGTTTCAGGTTTACTTTTACCTTGCTCCCATTATCCTCTTTAAAATTCTAATTCACTATTTCCACTACTTCTCTGTCAATCCCCACACCGGATCCTCACTTCGCACAATTTTCAAATTCACTCTACGTACCAATGGGGCCATATAATTGTTATATGGGATATAACTCATATTGTCCCACGTTGTGCGCCATTTGTCTGGGGAAGCCCGCCTTGTGCTGGGGCTCCAGCCTCCAGCCCAGTCCTTGAGCCTCCTGCCTGGTCTCCATCCCACCTCCCTTCGTCCACACTGAGCGTGGACCTGGCTGGTAAGATCATGGCCATCCAGGAGGTGAGCATGCTACCATGAATTGTGTCTGACTGCATTATTGTAATGTCTCTTCTATCGCTCATGATCCCGGTGACTTTAATATAATATTTATATATCTCAACCATACAATTGTGCTTATTGAACCCAAGATTACTGGTGGGGGGCTGGCACCCCAACTCATACCACAGTACATACCATTTGTCTAGTTCTTCAATGCTTCCTCTCCCGCTCACTCCCTCCAACTATCATGACCTCAGCTCTACCTTACAAAGCCGGCTAGACCAGAGCATGTACACTGGTACAGATAAGAACTCTCAACACACAGAATCCAGGACAGATAAACCCTTCAGGAACAGTAATGGAAGTAGTGATAACATGAGGGTAGGGATGAGATGGAGGGAACTGATAGCAATGATTGATGTATTAACACTCACACCCCAGGGGGACAAGCAACAGAAACATTGGTGAAGTGAGACCTTGGACATTGTAAAATATGAAAGTATAATTTATCAAGGTTTCATGAGGGTGGGAGAGTGGGAGAGAAGGGGGGAAAAGGAGCTGATACCAAGGGGTCAAGTATAAAGAAAATGATGATGGTACCATAGGTACAAATGTGCTTGATACAATTGATGTATGCATTGTTATAAGTGGTGTAAGAGCCCCCGATAAAATGACTTAATTTTTTAAAAGTGTTTAGGTAGATCTTGATGGAGGATAGATTGAGAAACAATAGTTTCAGAATTTGATAATTTTGCTTAATAATCAAACTGAAAACTCACTGCCATTGCATCTTTTGTGACTCACAGCAATCCTGACTTTCAGCAACCCTATTGGACAGGGTAGAGCAGCCCCTGTGAGTTTCTGAGACTGCAACTCTTTACAGGGGTAGAAAGCCCTAACGTTTCTCTCTCAGAGCGGGTGGTGGTTTTGAACTATGTGGGTAGCAGCCCAAGTGAAAACCACTATGCCACCAGGGCTCCCTGTGCCACATAGCTGGAGCTGTTGTTTTCCCAAACATTCACTTGGCTATTTCTTTTATAAGAAGCCAAGTAATTTGGCAGCTTATTTCTGTTCCAGTTTTCTTATATAGAAAATGTGGTGACAGTGTGAACCTGTTTGTTGTAGTTTATGTGAACATAATTGAGTGATCTAGACCAAGTGAGCTAGACCAAGTGAGCTGACTGGTCAAAAATCAGACCTGTGGATTGCCAAATTGGTTCTGCTGAGATTGGGGCTTTCCTGGATCCACAGGCTTCCTCCAAGCTGTGTCCGAGAAGCTCTGCATTTTAGAGCTACATTTTATAGTTGAAAGAGAGGCCTAAGGAGGGAGGGAGTCCTTAAGCTCTAAGACCTTAATGCTGTCATTGCTGTCCTCTTTTAGTGTACCTGCAGTTTCCACACTGCAGTGGGAACCATTGAAACAGCTGTTCTCATTCTCTGAGATGGTGTGCCACCCCACTCCATACCACCACCACCTCATCCCTTTCTCTTATTGTAGAGATAATGCCCCTTCCATATGTATCTCAGATATTCAATTAATGAAGAAAGACAAAAGTAGGAGAAATGATTTAGATGAAGGAGACCATAAGCATGAGGCCATAATGGGGTCCAAAGGCTGTGTGGCCATGTCGCTAATTATAGAAATGGATGAAATCTGCCACAAAAATGTGATTGGAGGCAGAGCAATTCATCACTCTCTCAGGCAGGACTACATAAGTGAGAATGGGGCCATTATGGAGACATGGAGACGATCACAGATTAGAAAGGCTTACTGGATTTGTTCTGGGGCCTTCCGACCACTATAACTCATGACCATAGGGTCTTAGACTTTCCCAATTTCCATTGAGGACCTTCCCAGGGAAGTCCCAGAGGGCAGATTGCTCCTCTCTGCTCTGGCTAGTTGTTGTTGCGTGCCATTGAGGACACTTGGACTCGTCGTGACCTCACATACAACCGAATGAAACACTGTAGGGTCGTGCACCATCCTCACAATTGTTCCTGTGCCTGAACCACCGATGAAGCCACTGAGTCCATCCACTTCTTCGAGGACCTCCTCTGTTTCATGGCTTCTCCACTGTTGTACCAAATAGGATGTCCTTCTCCAGGGACTGGTCTCTCCTGACACCAAAGTATGTAAGATGGCGTCTTGCCATCCTTGCCTCTAAGCAGCACTCTGGCCTTATTTCTTCTGATACAGATTGGTCAGTCCTTCAGCAGTCCATGGTACTGTCAGTAGTCTTCTGGTGGACCACAATTCGATGCATCTGTTCTTCTACAGCCTTCCTTATTCAGTGTCTAACTTTCACATGCATATGATGCAATGGAAAATAGCATGGCTTAGGTCATGTGCACCTTAGTCCTCAGAGTAACATCATTGTTCTTCAACACTATAAAGAGGTTTTCTGCAGCAGATTTACCCATTACAATACATCTTTTGATCTCCTGACTGCTGTTTCTATGAACATTGATAGTGGATCTAAGCAAGACAAAATCCTTGACAACTGAAGCCCTTTTCTCTGTTTATCACCTATTGGTCCAGTTTTGGGGATTTTGGTCTTCCTTATATTGAATTGTAACCCATATTGAAGGCTGCAATCCTTGATCTTCAGCAAGTGGTTCAATTCCTCCTCACTTTCAGCAAACAAATGGCGTCATATATGCACACAAGCAGGCTCCCAAAAGTTAGTGGAACAAGGAATCAAAAGAGAATGGAATTTTTCAGGGACTTTTTGAAATACCAGTGTGTGTGTGTGTGTGTGTGTGTGAGACAGACAGAGAGAGAGAGAGAGAGAGAGAGAGAGAGAGAGAGAGAGAGAGAGAGAGAGAGAGAGAGAGAGAGAGATGTGGGCATAAAACAAACATCAAGCAACATAAGGGAGAATGCTGTTGGCTGCTGTTGAACTGATTCCGGTGCGCATGCACAGTGACCTGCTGTGTGCACCATAGTGACCCCTCAGAAGCAGATCATCAAGCCTACCTTTCAACTGAAATTCTGAGAATTCACAATTTTCAGAAGTATGTGGATAACAGTGAAAGCCAAAATTCTATTTGCACAGTCCCCACGTGGATTAAGCTTCCAGTGAATTCCTTCAGACCATTGACCAGGGATGTGAACACTCTTGCCACCAGGCAGAGGGCATTGGAAAGTGGATTACCCCTTAGGCAGCCCATGGTGGGGCTTAGAGACTTGCCTAAGTGTATCCTTGAATCGAGGCTGCCATTCTGGGCTGCACGGTCATGAGTCATGCCCCCAAAGCCTTGGTTGTTTGGCCCTGGACCACTCTTGTAAACTGTCCTGTTTCACACAGGTCCCAATCCTTGTCCTATTCTTGCTTCTGTAGTCCCACCTGGAACTGTGATGTTGGGATCTGCCGCCATGTCCTTTCAAGTCTGTGAATCTCAGATAACCCTTACATATCAATAAGACCTCTTGCTAATAGTTTCCCTCCCCTCATCTCGATGGCATGTGTTGGCCCTTGGACTATCTAGGTTACCTAGCGGGCATTTGGATTATGTAGGCTCCCTAGCGGGAATTTGGACTATATAGATTACCTAGTGGGCAATTAGACTTTGTAGGTTATCTAGCGGGCACTTTGACTATCTAGGTTACCTAGCTAGCACTTGAACTATCTACGTTACCTAGCGGTTACTTGGAGTATGTTGGCTACCTACCGGGCTGTTGGACTATCTAGGTTACCTAGCCGGCACTTGGGCTATCTAGGTTAACTAACGGGCACTTGGACTATGTAGGTTCCCTAGCGGGCCCTTGGACTATGTAAGTTCCCTAGCGGGCACTTGGACTATGTGGGTTCCCTAGCGGGCATTAGGACTATCTGGGTTACCTAACGGGCACTTGGACTATGTAGGTTAACTAGCGGGCTTTGGACTATGTAGGTTACCTAGCGGACACTTGGACTATGTAGGTTCCCTATCGTTCACTTGGAGAATGTAGGTTAACTAAGGGGCACTAGGACAATGTAGGTTACCTAGCGGGCCTTGGGACTATCTAGGTTACCTAGGGGGAACTTGGACTATGTAGGTTTACTATTGGGCACTTGGACTATCTAGGTTACCCTAGCAGGCACTTGGACTATGTAGGTTAACTAGCGGGCACTTGGACTATCTAGGTTACCTAGCAGGCACTTGGACTATGTACGTTTCCTAGCGGGTACTTGGACTATCTATGTTAACTAGCGGGCACTTGGACTATGTAGATTCCCTATCGGGCACTTGGACTATGTAGGTAACCTAGTGGTCACTTGAACTGTCTAGGTTACCTAGCGGGCATTTGGACTATGTAGGTTAACTAGCGAGCTCTTGGACTATCTAGGTTAACTAGCGGGCACTTGGACTATGTAGGTTCCCTAGCGGGCACTTGGACTATTTAGGTTACCTAGCAGGCACTTTGACTATCTAGGTTAACTAACGGGCACTTGGACTATGGAAAGAAGTGCCTAATGGTCACCAGGACCCATGGTTAATCCAGGCGTGGTCATCTGATTCCAATCGATCAGACCTAGCTATAAATCACTTATATGTCTGGGTAATTAAAAGCAAATATAAATTTTCAAAAAAAATAACGTTGCATGGGATAGAAAGAGAATACATAACAACATCAGACATAAATATGCCTCAAGACAAACTCATTGTGCACATCCAGAATACATAATGGCTCTTGCTAAGATGCGTTTCCCACTAGACCCTACCCCAAGCCAGTAAAAGCCAGAAACTCTACAGTAAACTGTGGATTGTACTACTCTGAAATGGGAGCTGTGTCTCTAGACCTAATTTGGGGCTGTTCGTGCTGAGGACTCACCAATACCTGCTGCAGTGACAACAGTCCAGGTGAGAATAAGGAAATCTGGATGACAGCCAGGATATAGGAGCACTGAGACCTCAAATTGCTTCTAGGCGAGCATGGCCTAATGGGCTTCCATTTATGCACCTCTGGCAGGAGGAGTTTGTTCTGGAAAGTAATGGTTTCTAAGGAAGTATTTCTTAAACTTTCACATGCATGCACTTACCCAGGTTCCTGGAAATCGGGCTGGGGGGCAGATTCTGATTTTGTGGGTTCAGGGTGGGGGGTCTAGGATCCAGCAGTTCTAGAGGCCCTGGTACTCTTGGGCTGTTAACCACAAGGACAGTAGTCCTAAACCACCAGCCACTCCTTGGGAGAAATATGAGGCTGTAGACTCCGGGCAAGAGTGACAGTCTGGGAAACCCACAAGGGCAGTTCTACCCTGTCCTGTAGGGTCACTATGAGTCAGCATCAACTCGATGGCATTAGCATGGGAGAAGCTAATGCTGATGTTGCTGGTTCCTTGACCTATCATACTTTGAGTGGCAAAGTCCCAAGGGCCTTCCCGGATGTGATGGCCAAAAGCAGTAGTGTTCACCCTTGGTCATACTTTGGAATCCCTTAGGAGCTTTCAAGCCTCCCATTGGCCTGGCGCCATCCCAGACCAATGAAGCAAGACTTAGTGGAAGCAGGATTCAGGTCACGGTCAGTGAGAAAGCCCCCTTGGCAATGCCAACGTACAGCCAGTGCAGAGTCGAACTGGTCGACGACTCCACATGACTCCATATACTTTGGTGAAGCCAGCTGTTTGGGCAAGGTTTTCAGAGTTACCACCCATGTAGACTTGTTGGTGATAGTGCATTAAATAGAGCACATGCAGTGCATTGCATGAGTGTCCTATGTCATGCAACCACACCAGGGGTATGTTGAGCCAATTTCTCTGGGAGACCAAGGGTGTTGGCTCCATCCTGAACGTTGGCAGGGTAATGGACTGACACAGAGGAAACTCATTCTCTTTGTGGTGGTGCACTAATGGGTTCTTCACAGAAGGCCAAGTCCATGGCTGCAGATGCTCACGGGGCTGAGGGAGCAGGTCAAATCCTAAGTCAGAGGTGGGTGTTTGCATATTTACATGCCCTCACTGCCATCAAGTCCATTCCAACTCACAGGCCCATGGGACTGAGTAAAATGGCCCCCGTGGGTTTCTGAGACTGTGATTCTTTAGAGGAGTAGAAAATCTCCTCTTTCTCCAGAGGAGCGGTTGGTCATTCAAACTGCTGACCTTGAGATTAACAGTCCAACCCCTGACCACTCTTGCCGTCAGAATTCTATTTATTTACACAAGTATATATATATATCCTTTCCCAAAAGAACTCCACATTTTCAAATCATTCTTGACACTCATGGCCTTTTTTCCTTTATAGCCATGCCTTTGGTTGAAACACAGATATAAGAGAAATATTTATCTACTTATAGGGGTACAAAAGTAGCTTTGGTGGCATAGTGTTTGCATGTTGGGCTGCTAACACCAAAGTCAGCACTTTGAAACCACCAGCCACTCCGTGGGAAGAAGAGTCTGTCTACTCCTATAAAGAGTTACAGTCTCAGAAACTCACAGGGACAGATCTACTCTGCCTCATAGGGTCACTATGAGTCAGCATCACCTCCCTGGCAGTGAGGTAGATTTTGGTTTCATAGAGATACAAGTCAGTCCTGAGCTGCTAAAGACAAGGTTGCCAGTTTGAACCCACCAGCTGCAGAGAAAGAGGAGGCTTTCTATTCCCATAAGGAGCTACAGTTTCAGAAATACCCACAGGGGAAATTTTAACCTCTCCTGTAGGATCAATATGAGTCAGAATCGACTTATCGGTGGTGAGCAAGTGGAGGGGACCCTAAACAGGTTCCGGTGGACCTTAAGAGTTCTACTAATTGTGCATGCTCTGTAAAATGTAAACCAAGATTTTACTTTTGCAAACATTATTTTTTCTAAACACGTCTAACTGTGAAACCATACTCGCATGCGGGTCTTTGAACCTGGTCAGTGGTCTGGGGAAGTGAAGGGGCCTGACATCCTTTGTTGTTGTTAGTGCTGTCCAGTCATTCTGACATCACAGGGACCTTCTTTGCAACACAAGGCAGCACTGCCCGGTCCTTTGCCAGCCTCAGGGGTAGTATGTTGGAGCCCATGGTTTCAGCTACCGTGTCTTCCAGTTCACCAAGGAGTTTCCTCTTTGTGCTGCTTACTAAACCCGTTTCTAAGGAGTCCATTCCAAATCATGGTGACGCCGTGTGGGTCAGCACCACGGGACCCCACATAATGCCTTATACCATATATATATATATATATATATATATATATATATATATATATATATATATATATATATATATATATATATATATATATATTGTGCATAATGCCTTATACCTGGTCCCTTTGGCACCTTGTGATCGCACAGGCTGGTGTGCTTATTCCATGTGGGCTTTTTTGCTTCTGAGCCAGATGGCCGTTTGCTCACCTTCAAGCCTTTAAGACCCCAGACACTATCTCTTTTGATAGCCTCTGGCCTTTACTTCGGGGTCTTCGGTCCCTGCAGAGTGGACACATGCCTGCTGTGCGGGTATGGGACGTGTCGGAGCGCAGCCTGGTGGCGGAGCTTCAGGAGCATAAGTATGGCATGGCATGTGTGGCCTTCTCATCCAGTGCCAAGTACATTGTCTCAGTGGGCTACCAGCATGACATGATCGTCAATGTCTGGGCCTGGAAGGTGAGTGGGCTGCTGGCCTCAGGACAGGCGGGGCCGGGAGGGGAGCCAAGAAACTGTTGACCGGTGGCCTTTACTTCCGCCTGCTGGCCTCAGTCCCTTTCTAGAGAACTCTGAGCAGAAAGGAGCAACTGGGTATCTAGGATGCTGAAGAAGGGGCAGAAGGAGAGGTCAAGTTCACAGCTTGTCTAACCTTCAGTGTGTAAGTTTCTTTTCCCTCAGCTCCTAGAAGCAGAGCCTTGATTTCCCTTGACTTTCTCTCCAGAAAAACATTGTAGTGGCTTCCAACAAGGTGTCCAGTCAGGTGACAGCAGTATCCTTCTCTGAGGACTGCAGGCAACCGGCACATCAAGTTCTGGTACCTCGATGACAGCAAGACCTCAAAGGTGAGGCAGCAAGTAGCCACTAGGGTGGGGTCTGCCCAGATATGTTCCACCTGCGCCCCCTTCTGCATGCTCAAAAGCCCCTTGGAAGTCTCAGCTGGGCCAGGTGCTATGTCAATATGCAAGGGAAGCCTTCTCCCTCCCTCCCCAGGGCCTGCTTTCCAGGGGGTAGCCTGCAGGGTGTGTGGGTGGCACCTGTGGTGGGTCTCCACAGGTGAATGCCACTGTACCCCTGCTGGGCCGCTCCGGGCTGCTGGGGGAACCTGCGGAACAACCTGTTCACTGATGTAGCCTGTGGCCGCGGGAAGAAGACTGACAGCACCTTCTGTATCACATCCTCAGGGCAGCTGTGCGAGTTCAGTGACCCGGAGACTGTTGGACAAGTGGGTGGAGCTGAGTGTAAGTGAATGCTTTGTCGGCACCCTCCCGTCTGTCACCTCCGGGCTCCAGGGCACCTGAGTCTGCATGCACGCTGGGGGAGGCCCCAGGCGGAGGAAGGTGTTTGGGAACCTCTCTGCTTGCTCGCCCTCTCTGTCTCTGCCTCTTCCTCTGCTTTCCTCTTCTGCTCAGCACACAGACAGCATCACAGTAAGTGTGCTGGCCCTGTCCTCTGCCTCTGCTGCCTTTCTCTGGGCCGGCCTTTTCTGGGTGTGTCTTTGCCCAAACCTCAGGTGCCTTATAAGGAAGGCTTGCTGACTCCTTCCCCCTAATTGCACGGGGCTGTGGGCCCTCTGGCCAGCTGCTGTTAGAGGGAGGGGCATTGAGGGGCTCTGCCCAGGGCAGCTGGCCTGCCTTGCGCTTGTCCTTGCCTCTTGGCTCATGGCTGTTGAGGTGTCCGGTGAAGGAGTGGACAGACGCCCTTGCTGACTGTGGCTTCTGTGCTCACAGACCACAGTGGCCCACTGCATCTCGGTGAGCCAGGACTACATCTTCTGCGGCTGTGCTGACGGCACCGTGTGCCTTTTCAACCCCTTCAACCTGCACTTCCTCAGCACGCTGCCCCGGCCCCATGCCCTGGGGACAGACATTGCCAGCATCACAGAGGCCAGGTGAGCGGTGTGGGTGGGCCCCTGAGTCCTGTCAGAGCCCCACTCTGTGCCAGGCCGTCCCTGGCATGCTGCAAGGAGAGGAGGGCACACATAGACCTCTGGGAAGACCCTTGCAGTCAAGCACAGGTGGGTCTTTTAGCATTTGTTGCTCACTGTGGGCAACCGTGGTAATCTGAGTCTGCAGTGTGGTAATTAATGCATTGTCCTGTAAACACCACAGCTAGGACAGACGGGCAGTTCCTTAGGGTTTCTGAGAGAGGCTGGAAACCTGACGGAGCAGGCCTTTCTCCCTCAGGGTGGTCCTGGGTAGCAGCTAAGGTAGGAGGGTCTTATTGTAGCCTCGGGCCTTGGGTTGGGTGATTGCAGGAAGTGAAGTTTTGCTCTGGTTTCAGTGCTGTCAGGAAGCGGGGCAGTTCTGCAGTTGGGTATATTAATTTCTCATTCAGGGAAGGAGTGGGCTAAATCTGCAAATGGCAGGAAATGATATATGACCATGACTGGTTTGCACAGTGCCCTTCCTTTTCCTCTGACGTGAGTCTAGAAGGGCCTGACATCTGCTTGGCTGCATCACGGCCACACACTGTCCCCGCCTGATGTTGGGGGCTATGAAATAGCTTGTGTTCTTTTGCAGAGCCCCATGGCAAGGAATGCCAGGCCAGCCGCTGCGTTCTTTCTCCAGTGACTGCTGGCCACCCTGCTGCTCCTCCCTTTAGTGCCCCTTTTCATTAGCGCTAACTCACCAGTTTGCCCTGTCTGCCCTGGACACCCTGACCCCCTCTTTCCTCAGTCGCCTTTTCGCTGGAGTGGCCAATGCGAAGTATCGGGACACCATCACCTTGACCTTTGATCCTGCAAATCCGTGGCTGTCTTGTGTGTACAATGACCATAGTACTTATGTCTGGGGTGTGAAGGGCCCCAAGGAAGTGGGCAAGGTGTATTCAGCTCTGTATCATTCCTCCTGCGTCTGGAGTGTAGAGGTACGTGGGCCAGGTCTGCTGAGACTGACCGTGTTTCCTGGCCTACCATTAGGAGCTGGGGTTCCTCAAGTGTGGAATTTGTTTCCTCCAGCACCCTTGCTCCCCAAGCTGTGCCCCTGGGTCCCTTCGTATCTGTTAATTGGCTCTGAGGATGGGAGGGGATTTTAGTGCTGACTCATCTCAGACGTTTTTCAGTATGCCCCTGTGCAGTCTTAGCTTGGCCTCTTTGGACATGTTCCTGAACTTGACCAAACCTTAGTTTCTGCAATTGTGAAATGACATACCTGATGCATTTGATTTTTACGAACAGGAGACAAAGTAAGTGGGAGATTTAGAATGCCTAGTACTTACTAGGTGCTTGGTTAATGTATATTCCTTTACTTGTTAAAGACAAGAGCTAATCATTATGACTTGCTTGCTATGGGACAAGCCGTTGCCTCCAGGGGACAGGATGGGGGAACTTTAGGCCCCCAAGGACAGAGGTTCAGGAGGGTTTAGCTGAAAAGGGTTGGGGACAAAATTTATTATCTCCAAGGGAAAGATACTAACTTGACAATGAAGAAACGGCAAAACCCACCCTTAGCCAAGTCATTAAGGTTAACATCCCGTGGCAGCAGCATGAATCTGGTGAGAGGGTACACTGAGAGGTTTCAAAATGTTCCCAGAAAATGTTATGACTCTTAAGAACTCCCAATAAAATGTTGAACAACAACAACCAACGTTGATGGAAAGTTTCTTTTAGTTCTGTTTTTCCATGCAGCCTCCTCCTAGCATTGTGTCTGGTATTCTTGACCCAAATGTATAAGGAACTTAGGATAGTCATGAGGAAACATCAGGCAACCTTCATTTGAGGTACACCTGCCAGAGTAACTTATCACACTCTCCCAGGTGTCAGGGTAGGAAAGACAAGCAAAGACTGAAAGCCGTTCTAGACTGGGACAGATGACACCCATGTGCCGTGGGGGCTCCTGGGATCCTGGAGCAGAAGAAGTACATTCGTGGGATAAACAAACAAACTCATTGGCATTGGGTTGATTCCAACTCAGAGCAACCCCCGCTGGTGACATTTAAATAAAGTCTAATAATGTTGTACCAGTGTGACCTCCGTGGTCCTTATCACTGTGTACTGTAGTGCATAAAACATTAATACGAAGGGAGACCAGGTGAGAGAGTTGAATGTGACATATCTTGACTCATTTTTCTAAAGGTTCAACCCAAAAGGTAAAGTAAAACAGCTCTTGATGGAGAGGAAAAGGTGGAAGGGGGTGGGTGATGATTCTTTCCCCCCGCTGCCTGGCACTGAACGGCCTCTCCTCTCTTCTCATTTTGCAGGGTCCACGAATTGCAGTTCCTGAGTGAAATGCTGAAGGTGGAGGCCCATGAGTCAGAGATTCTGTGCCTGGAGTACTCGAAGCCAGACACAGGTACCTGGCCCTGGCCTGGAATGGCCTTGAGTGAGCCCCTCCAGTCTGGCCAGAGCCACTGATACTTGTCCTGCCTCTTGACTATGGGGCTGATCGTTCTTTTGGCTACCAAAAGAGTTAGTGATCCTTCTTGATGTCTCTGAAGGCTTCTTGTTGTTTCTGAAGGCTTTGGGGAGGACTGCATCTCAACTCTGCCCGACTCCATGGCTCATGTGGCTTAAGGATGTGGGGCTCAGTTTCTCTGGGTGCTCTTTGCTGGGCACTCATGTTGGGCTGCGATCCACAAGCTCAGCAGTTTGAAACTACCAGCCGCTCTGCAGGAGAAAGGTGGGCCTTTCTACTCCTGTAAACAGTTACAGTCTCAGAAGCCCATAGGGGGTATTCACTATGAGTCAGCATTAACTTGATAGCAGCAGATTTGATTTTTGTAAAGTCTTTTTAAAGCCAACCAAAAGCTGAATCAGTGAAGAAGATCTGCTTTAGACATTGTGCTCTTTTAAAGAATAATCTGTCTGTGATCAGATTGACACAGGAACTTGGAAGGTTAGGTGAAAAGTTTAAGGGGCAGTGAGCTTATGTGTGTGATGGAAATTTGGAATTGGAAAAGGACAGTGAGAATGGCTACATAATTTCAGAAATATAATGAATGTTAGCAAATTGTACATGTAGAAATGATCGAATTGGTATATATTTTTGTGTGCATTGTTTTAGATCAGGGAGAAGACTCGAAGTTCAAATATAATTTACAGAGACCCCCCTTGTTAAATCTTGAATGGGACAAAGTCCAGAAAAAACAAATCATCTGGTTGAGGGAGACCGTAAGCATGAGGCCATAATGGGGACTGAAGGATTCACAACAGCTCGGTCACATGGAAAACAAAGGAAGCCCCTTTAAAAGTCAAGTTCCCAGCAGATCAGACCATCACAGTTGGAAATGTGACTACAGAAATGGGAAAGGGACCATGATTGGAGTAAATACATTATTGCAGATTAGAAAAGTTTACAGGACTGGTTCAGGGCCCTCCAACCATCTTGGTCAGGGCATGAACGTGCAACCTCAGTACCCCAATTCCCATCAAGGGCATACTCAGGCAAGTTCTTGAGGGCTAGACTACTCCTCACCAGGCTGGCCAGAGGAGTGGGTGGAAGCAAACAAACTCTGCCTGAGGGCAAAGCATTTTACGTTGCTAGTTCAGAGTCATGGAGCTCTAGTGCCATAGAAGGTTATGGGTTGGGCGGTTAACCACAAGGTTTCACTCTTCAAAACCACCAGCCAGCTCCAGGGAAGAAAGATGAGGCTTTCTACTCCAATAAAAATATATAGTCTGGAGATTAAAAGCCCCAATGTAAGTTAACTGGGTTGATTCCTACTAGAGGGATAATGTGTGTGGGCCAGATGCTTGCAAGGTCCCTCAAGGCAATGCTGCCAGACTGCAGTCTCTGCTCCCTGCTGGTGGAGACAATGGATTGCTTTTCTCTAAAACTTGGAACCATTAGCTTGGTTCCAGTAGGTGGAGTTCACACCCTACTGATAATGGTTCATATGGAGATCCAGAAAACAGGTCAAAGTTAAGCTGCCATTCTAAATGTAGGATCCGCCCATTTTGTCACCTGTATACCCCCAATCCCTCCTCTTCCTATTGCATGTATGCCCCTAGACCACCCCTTCTCACCGCTGTATAACATAGTCCAAGTCCTTCCTGTGATGTATGTCTTTACCCTCCCGTTTCCAATTCCCCTTGTCCTCCTTCCCTTCCCCCTCTCTCCATGTGGACCACCAAGTGGGGCTGAGGTGAGCAATGCTACCATGATATGTGTGTGACTGCATTATTGTAATATCTCTTCTATCTCTCATGCTCCCAATGACTTTAATATTTATATCTCAACCCTTTATGTTTCCAGGGCTTTCAATGACATTAGGCATCTTTTCAATGTTTATGAATCATGCTTATGAACCTCTCTTCTGTTAGTTGTCTGTGTGTATGCATTGCCTGTATTAAAAACATATAGAACCGAGCAATTTGTCTGGAAAAATAATTTATAGGAACTTTATGTTAGATTGCCATGCGTTTTGCATAGCCAATTGTTCTTTTAAAACACTTTTCTTGTCATTGTGATACCATGCTAAAAGGTAAAAACATCTGTATATAGTCAAATAGCTTTATCTTTCCTTTAAAGACATGAACCTTCGTGTCTTGCTTAAAGTTTCCACCTCACTAAAGCTAAATTGCTACTCTCGAAAATAAATCCCTCTAAGTTTTTAATGCTTTGAATATTTTATCGCTCTAATCCTCCTGGAGTTTATTTTTGAATGTAGTATGCTCCTTCCTTTGATTTCTTGTAAATTCAGCCAATTCAACCACTCATTAACCAAAGTATTCCTTTACCACTGGATTGTTTTGCCACCTTTGCTTTGCATAGCATATAGTTCTAAATTATATCCCAGACTACTGAATTATTTGCCAGAGTGGCTTTACTAATTGTACACTGGCATCACAACACGCGGGAGCTTCGGAAAGATCGTGGGAGAAAGGAATGAAAAGAGAAGATAATTTCCCATGAATTTTTGAAGCTTCCTCGTACAGGTGCTTTACAGTAAGTCGACATTAGGGTTTATAATCAATAAAAAATTCAACTGTGATCCAAGAATGAGGGGCGTGACATTTCCTGGTTGAGACAAAAGCGAACAGGCGAGCAGAATACGAAAAGAATTGGTTAACCGATGAAACTGCAGCCAAGTGTTAGCTGTTATCACAAAAATGAACACACAGAATATTCTTGAACTTGGAAGTGGGAACTTCAGCCTTTCAACGGCCATCGACGGTGCGGGGCAACATCCCCGCACTCCTACGCTCAGGAAGGGGGTTCTGGGGTCTGCGGCGCCGCGGGGCACAAGTGGGGCGAAGGGCTGCGAGGGAACGCCGAGGCAGAGGGGTCCCCGCGAGGCGGCTGCGGGCCGCTCCAGAAGGCAGGGGTCCGGGGGCTCTGCGGTCCCTCAGGACCCTCCAGGAGAGGCTCCAGAAAGGCAGCTGGAGGCCCCGGCCGGCCGTGCAGCTCGCTGGGAGGCGCGGGCGCACGTGCTCCGCCGGTCCGGGCGGCGGGGGCGGCTGAACGGGCCCTGGCCGTGGGCGGCGGGCGGCGGGCGGGCGCAGTGCGGCGCCGGGCAGGCGGGAGGTGACCGCGCGGGGCGGTCGCGGCGGCTGGGGCTACTGACGGCACACGGATCCGGAGCGCACTGCGCGGGGCGGGGCGCCGCGCAGGTGAGAGCGGCAGCGGACCCGGATGCGGCGCGGCTGAGGGCGGCCGAGGGCGGGGGGTCGCGGCGGCTAGCTCTTGGAGATCCCGGCCGGAGGCTCCGGCGCCGGTGCTGCGCTTCCTGCCGGCTCGAAGAACGAGCCCGAGCCTGGCCGCCCTCGGGATGCCTTGCTGAGGCTCCGCCGGACGTCCCCAACAGGGGGGGGGGGCGGGGCGGGGCGCGTTCGGGCGCCTCCTGAGGGCGCCTCAGCGGAGAGCGGCGTTGGCGCCGTGGAGTCTACGCTCCACGCGGGCGGCCCAACCCGCCTGCCACTCAGGTGTCTTTTTGCACGGAAGTGAGTTTTAGGAGCGGGAAACCTGTGGTGGGCGTGACTGACGTGTTTTTAAATCATTTTCTATACATTTAAAGCTGTAAAGGCAAAACTTCATGATCCAATTAATATAGCCAAAAATTCAGGCTTGATAGAAACATTTAGAATCCAGGCACTGGGGGTAAAGTCCCCTTATTCCCATCTGTTATTGGAGGAAGGTATGAGAGAGATTGGATACTGCGGTGGGAAGAAATAGAGCCAAATAGGAATGTCTGCTTCTATAGGGAGAATGTATCAGCCATGCGCTCACTTTAAGGCAGCACAGCTTTAAGGGAGAATCTGTGGAAATGATAGATTACCGCAGGAACATGAACTTGGAGTATATCTCCAACTAACAGAGTGGTGGTCTTCTAGCCATGGAACATTAGTCTCCCAGATTCCCTCTGTACCAGTCAGGGAATAAGTCCCAGTATTATTTCCCTTGGTGCTAGTATCCCACATTTCCCCTCTCTGCATTATGTTTAAGATTCAAAAAGTGTCACGGAGGCAACATGGTCTCTTTTCATATCTATTAGCTTCCTATAGAAGTGACATGAGACTGCAAGCATCACAATTATGATAAAAAACACAGTCAGACTGGAACTTAAGCTATGTGAAGTACTTTGCCCCCAAGCTCGCGGGTCCAACCCTTCCATGCTACTCCTCAATTGCTTAATCACATCAGAGCCAGGAGAAGCCTCAAGCTTGTCTTTGAATGTATAGAAAATATCCTTTTTAAGCTGATCAATATCTAATGAAATGTTTCCCTTAAACCCTTGCAAATGTTGGCCTCTCCATCTCTTCCTTGTCCATCTTTCTCCAAAGGTGGTTGCGTCCTTTTAAAGGGAGTCCATCAGTTTTATTCTGTAAAAAACATACATGCATAGCCTTTTCTCCAGGTGAATGGACCTGGATCCCAAACACAGTTTCCATCATCCTCAGATTTCTTAGGATCAATTTTCTCTGTAGAATTGAAAACGTGTTTATCTTCCCTAATTTTATTACAAGCTTTTAGTAAGGAGAAAAATTTTTTAGTTAAAATGAGTAAATGAACTTTGTCACACATAAGATTCCTCTTCTCCTCCTTCTGTTTTAACAATTTAAATAGTAAAGCATTGCTAGATCTTGAACCAGTAAAAGTACTAGTTAGATAACCTTCATTGTTATGTGAATACTGGCTCCCATCCCTCAGAGAATTAAGAGAGCTAACTAATTGGGAGAACTTCTTATCATACTTTGAAAGACTGAAAAAATTCTTAATAAATTTGTTCAGCTGATCTTGAAGTAACTTACCAAGCAGACATTTTTTCTCCAGGCTTACCAATAAGGTTATAGGCTCAATTGAGCCGTTTTGCCTTTCAGGCTTCTCACACTGTATGATTTTACCTTGCAATATTCTGTCTTGGTTAACTTCACTCATTCCCTCTATGCTGGCTTTAGGGGAAGTTAATGGGAGGGCCTTAGGCCCCCCTGAATGCCCTAAGGAAATGACCCGGCATCCACAGTTAACAAACCTTTTTCCTTCCATTTCTAATTCCATGTGGGGGCGCTGTTTCTCCACAACAGCAGTCCAGAAGACTGCTTGATTTATAGGGTGGTCAAACTTCTCAAGTACTCTTTCCTGATAGGTATAAATTTTTACTCTAGAAATGCAAGGAAGGGAAAATTGGCTTAAGCGATCCTACATTTTTACAAACCATGGTATATCAGAACTCATTACTGCCTTAATTTCTTCTTCACAATCCTGACCAATAACTCCAGCAACACCTTGAGAATTTATGTTGGACTTTCTTTTTTTTTTGGACTTTCTTAATAAACTTCCTATAGTTCTTTTAGGTAGTGGACCCCAATTACTGCTCTTCGTTTCTGATTCAATCACAGTTTGGGGCTTTTTCTTACAACTCTTATCAACTCCAGTATCAATTTTAATTTCTTGAGTACTAAGGTTAAATCTTCCTGATAGAAACTGTATTAATCTTTCAATAAGAGGTCCCTGTTTTTGAGGATCAAGCTCCTGTGAAGGCTTCTGAGCCATCTCTTGGTTATTCAAACCAACTGCAGTGAGAACAGAGACTAGGTTTTTGCCTCTTTGGCTAGGTCTGTTCTCCTGCTGTGAGGCTGCTAGATAAAGGCGATTTCTCTCAAAGATCTTCTTTGCTCCAGTAGGCAGACACCTTGCCTACCACGCTCTGCTATGAGGGCTCTGCATCAAGCTTCTTCCACTATTTTCCCGCCGGGAAGTCTTTGCTAATGGCGACCCTTCACTGTTGATTTTTGAACGACATTGGCTCGCCCAATGAGTTCCCTTCCTACAATGGAGGCAGAGTTCAGGTTCGTTTAAACCCGATCTCCATGGTCCTGGCCCATGCTCTGACATTGGCCGCAGCCTGCTCTGCCTACACTCTTTTGAAGATGACTTGTCTTCCCACAACTAAAGCACTTTCTTCCAGGTCTGATATAGTTTGCCAATGAAGCTGCCATGAGGTCTGCCTTGTATTCCTCTGCCTCTACATTCCTGCATATCCTAAAATAACCCAGCAAAGTGCCCTGTTCGCTGTAGGGATGCAAGGCATTTTTACAGTGCTTATTAGAGAAATCATAAGATAGCTTGTGCACTAGGTCTCTTACTGCCTGAACATTCTTCACACATTTGGAAATAGCATCTTCCAGTCGGGACACAAAGTCAGCGTAACGCTCATCATTCTGTTGTCTTATAGCCCTGTAACGCGGCGTTCTCTCTTCTGATGGAATTATCTTTTCCCAGGCCCTTAAGCAAACCTCATGTATCTGTCCTATTGTCTGTTCAGTAAACTGTAGTTGAGACTCAACTGTAATATAATTTGCATCCCCTAGCAATTGATGAATTCCTATATCTATCCCATCCTCAGCATTCTTCCCAGCTCTTGCAAGGGCTGCTTCCTTCCACAGCATTTGATATCACAAGCATTCTGAAGAGTAAAGACAAATTCTCACTAAAGCTTTCCAATCTGTAGGGGTCCAGCTGTCAGACTCTGCTAGAGCCCTTATCATGCTAATTACAAAATGTGAGTCTGGGCCCTAGTCATTGATTGCCTGCTTGAGATCTTTTAGCAACTTAAAAGGCAAAGGCACTGTGAATTCCTTTTGGTTCTAACAGGATAAGACATCTTGCATTCTAAATCTTCTTCTGCAATCCCTCTTCCTACTCTGGAGAGTAAAGGTGCTTTCCTATACTTTGCTTCTTTACGTCTATTCTCTGAGCTACTCTTTTCAATCTGGATATCTTGGAGTTCCACTTCCTGAACTTCACCTTCTGTGCTAGCTCTCCTAGTTTGCATTTCTTTGGAGCTAATCTCTCTACCTTCAGGGCTGGCTTGCTTGATTGTTTTACAATCTCTGGCCTTTCTTACACTAAATTCCAGCAGGAGAGCAGTTGCTTTTACTATGTCCCCTTCTGACTCAGGCTCATTCTTTTAGCTCTGCCTAAAATCTTCTCATCTGCCTGAAACCCGTTCTCACTGCTTCTCATCTGATTTAAATTTGGGCATCTTAGACGTTGCCTGTTCTGCTTCTTGGCTTTCTCTACCTTTGAAAGCAAGGGAGCTTCCTGGGATTGTTTAATAGCCATGCTTTGGATCTTGCAATCCACTGCCTCTAGTACTGTATCACCTTTAAACCTTCGGAGTCTGCAGTCTCGCGAGAGCATACAGGCTTTGGCAATGAGGTTCTGTTCTAGAATTGGAGGCTTTAGATAACAAACCAATCCCTGCCTTTTCAGTTTTTCCTAAAGTTTCTTAACCTAAATCATGCTTATTCACAGACACTTTAGCTTGCTTTTCTAGATTTGAATAGACACAAGACTTCTCACTAGACTGTTCATCCTTATTCTCTTCCTCCTGCAAAAGTTTTAAAACCATCTTAACTTGTACCCACAGAGACCACTTCTCCATAGGGATACTCTCCCCATCTCTGTGCTTCCTTTAAGTTGACAATGACCTCCTCCCAGGTCTCTAAATCAAAAGTTCCTTCCTCTGAGAACCATGAATTATACCTTTTTACTACTTTTAGAAAACATTGTATCTTTTTCTTCGTTACTTTTACACCTTGTCTTTTCAGTAAGTAGAGAGCATGGTACCATAAGTTTCAGGTTTACTTTTACCTTGCTCCCATTATCCTCTTTAAAATTCTAATTCACTATTTCCACTACTTCTCTGTCAATCCCCACACCGGATCCTCACTTCGCACAATTTTCAAATTCACTCTACGTACCAATGGGGCCATATAATTGTTATATGGGATATAACTCATATTGTCCCACGTTGTGCGCCATTTGTCTGGGGAAGCCCGCCTTGTGCTGGGGCTCCAGCCTCCAGCCCAGTCCTTGAGCCTCCTGCCTGGTCTCCATCCCACCTCCCTTCGTCCACACTGAGCGTGGACCTGGCTGGTAAGATCATGGCCATCCAGGAGGTGAGCATGCTACCATGAATTGTGTCTGACTGCATTATTGTAATGTCTCTTCTATCGCTCATGATCCCGGTGACTTTAATATAATATTTATATATCTCAACCATACAATTGTGCTTATTGAACCCAAGATTACTGGTGGGGGGCTGGCACCCCAACTCATACCACAGTACATACCATTTGTCTAGTTCTTCAATGCTTCCTCTCCCGCTCACTCCCTCCAACTATCATGACCTCAGCTCTACCTTACAAAGCCGGCTAGACCAGAGCATGTACACTGGTACAGATAAGAACTCTCAACACACAGAATCCAGGACAGATAAACCCTTCAGGAACAGTAATGGAAGTAGTGATAACATGAGGGTAGGGATGAGATGGAGGGAACTGATAGCAATGATTGATGTATTAACACTCACACCCCAGGGGGACAAGCAACAGAAACATTGGTGAAGTGAGACCTTGGACATTGTAAAATATGAAAGTATAATTTATCAAGGTTTCATGAGGGTGGGAGAGTGGGAGAGAAGGGGGGAAAAGGAGCTGATACCAAGGGGTCAAGTATAAAGAAAATGATGATGGTACCATAGGTACAAATGTGCTTGATACAATTGATGTATGCATTGTTATAAGTGGTGTAAGAGCCCCCGATAAAATGACTTAATTTTTTAAAAGTGTTTAGGTAGATCTTGATGGAGGATAGATTGAGAAACAATAGTTTCAGAATTTGATAATTTTGCTTAATAATCAAACTGAAAACTCACTGCCATTGCATCTTTTGTGACTCACAGCAATCCTGACTTTCAGCAACCCTATTGGACAGGGTAGAGCAGCCCCTGTGAGTTTCTGAGACTGCAACTCTTTACAGGGGTAGAAAGCCCTAACGTTTCTCTCTCAGAGCGGGTGGTGGTTTTGAACTATGTGGGTAGCAGCCCAAGTGAAAACCACTATGCCACCAGGGCTCCCTGTGCCACATAGCTGGAGCTGTTGTTTTCCCAAACATTCACTTGGCTATTTCTTTTATAAGAAGCCAAGTAATTTGGCAGCTTATTTCTGTTCCAGTTTTCTTATATAGAAAATGTGGTGACAGTGTGAACCTGTTTGTTGTAGTTTATGTGAACATAATTGAGTGATCTAGACCAAGTGAGCTAGACCAAGTGAGCTGACTGGTCAAAAATCAGACCTGTGGATTGCCAAATTGGTTCTGCTGAGATTGGGGCTTTCCTGGATCCACAGGCTTCCTCCAAGCTGTGTCCGAGAAGCTCTGCATTTTAGAGCTACATTTTATAGTTGAAAGAGAGGCCTAAGGAGGGAGGGAGTCCTTAAGCTCTAAGACCTTAATGCTGTCATTGCTGTCCTCTTTTAGTGTACCTGCAGTTTCCACACTGCAGTGGGAACCATTGAAACAGCTGTTCTCATTCTCTGAGATGGTGTGCCACCCCACTCCATACCACCACCACCTCATCCCTTTCTCTTATTGTAGAGATAATGCCCCTTCCATATGTATCTCAGATATTCAATTAATGAAGAAAGACAAAAGTAGGAGAAATGATTTAGATGAAGGAGACCATAAGCATGAGGCCATAATGGGGTCCAAAGGCTGTGTGGCCATGTCGCTAATTATAGAAATGGATGAAATCTGCCACAAAAATGTGATTGGAGGCAGAGCAATTCATCACTCTCTCAGGCAGGACTACATAAGTGAGAATGGGGCCATTATGGAGACATGGAGACGATCACAGATTAGAAAGGCTTACTGGATTTGTTCTGGGGCCTTCCGACCACTATAACTCATGACCATAGGGTCTTAGACTTTCCCAATTTCCATTGAGGACCTTCCCAGGGAAGTCCCAGAGGGCAGATTGCTCCTCTCTGCTCTGGCTAGTTGTTGTTGCGTGCCATTGAGGACACTTGGACTCGTCGTGACCTCACATACAACCGAATGAAACACTGTAGGGTCGTGCACCATCCTCACAATTGTTCCTGTGCCTGAACCACCGATGAAGCCACTGAGTCCATCCACTTCTTCGAGGACCTCCTCTGTTTCATGGCTTCTCCACTGTTGTACCAAATAGGATGTCCTTCTCCAGGGACTGGTCTCTCCTGACAACATGTCCAAAGTATGTAAGATGGCGTCTTGCCATCCTTGCCTCTAAGCAGCACTCTGGCCTTATTTCTTCTGATACAGATTGGTCAGTCCTTCAGCAGTCCATGGTACTGTCAGTAGTCTTCTGGTGGACCACAATTCGATGCATCTGTTCTTCTACAGCCTTCCTTATTCAGTGTCTAACTTTCACATGCATATGATGCAATGGAAAATAGCATGGCTTAGGTCATGTGCACCTTAGTCCTCAGAGTAACATCATTGTTCTTCAACACTATAAAGAGGTTTTCTGCAGCAGATTTACCCATTACAATACATCTTTTGATCTCCTGACTGCTGTTTCTATGAACATTGATAGTGGATCTAAGCAAGACAAAATCCTTGACAACTGAAGCCCTTTTCTCTGTTTATCACCTATTGGTCCAGTTTTGGGGATTTTGGTCTTCCTTATATTGAATTGTAACCCATATTGAAGGCTGCAATCCTTGATCTTCAGCAAGTGGTTCAATTCCTCCTCACTTTCAGCAAACAAATGGCGTCATATATGCACACAAGCAGGCTCCCAAAAGTTAGTGGAACAAGGAATCAAAAGAGAATGGAATTTTTCAGGGACTTTTTGAAATACCAGTGTGTGTGTGTGTGTGTGTGTGTGAGACAGACAGAGAGAGAGAGAGAGAGAGAGAGAGAGAGAGAGAGAGAGAGAGAGAGAGAGAGAGATGTGGGCATAAAACAAACATCAAGCAACATAAGGGAGAATGCTGTTGGCTGCTGTTGAACTGATTCCGGTGCGCATGCACAGTGACCTGCTGTGTGCACCATAGTGACCCCTCAGAAGCAGATCATCAAGCCTACCTTTCAACTGAAATTCTGAGAATTCACAATTTTCAGAAGTATGTGGATAACAGTGAAAGCCAAAATTCTATTTGCACAGTCCCCACGTGGATTAAGCTTCCAGTGAATTCCTTCAGACCATTGACCAGGGATGTGAACACTCTTGCCACCAGGCAGAGGGCATTGGAAAGTGGATTACCCCTTAGGCAGCCCATGGTGGGGCTTAGAGACTTGCCTAAGTGTATCCTTGAATCGAGGCTGCCATTCTGGGCTGCACGGTCATGAGTCATGCCCCCAAAGCCTTGGTTGTTTGGCCCTGGACCACTCTTGTAAACTGTCCTGTTTCACACAGGTCCCAATCCTTGTCCTATTCTTGCTTCTGTAGTCCCACCTGGAACTGTGATGTTGGGATCTGCCGCCATGTCCTTTCAAGTCTGTGAATCTCAGATAACCCTTACATATCAATAAGACCTCTTGCTAATAGTTTCCCTCCCCTCATCTCGATGGCATGTGTTGGCCCTTGGACTATCTAGGTTACCTAGCGGGCATTTGGATTATGTAGGCTCCCTAGCGGGAATTTGGACTATATAGATTACCTAGTGGGCAATTAGACTTTGTAGGTTATCTAGCGGGCACTTTGACTATCTAGGTTACCTAGCTAGCACTTGAACTATCTACGTTACCTAGCGGTTACTTGGAGTATGTTGGCTACCTACCGGGCTGTTGGACTATCTAGGTTACCTAGCCGGCACTTGGGCTATCTAGGTTAACTAACGGGCACTTGGACTATGTAGGTTCCCTAGCGGGCCCTTGGACTATGTAAGTTCCCTAGCGGGCACTTGGACTATGTGGGTTCCCTAGCGGGCATTAGGACTATCTGGGTTACCTAACGGGCACTTGGACTATGTAGGTTAACTAGCGGGCTTTGGACTATGTAGGTTACCTAGCGGACACTTGGACTATGTAGGTTCCCTATCGTTCACTTGGAGAATGTAGGTTAACTAAGGGGCACTAGGACAATGTAGGTTACCTAGCGGGCCTTGGGACTATCTAGGTTACCTAGGGGGAACTTGGACTATGTAGGTTTACTATTGGGCACTTGGACTATCTAGGTTACCCTAGCAGGCACTTGGACTATGTAGGTTAACTAGCGGGCACTTGGACTATCTAGGTTACCTAGCAGGCACTTGGACTATGTACGTTTCCTAGCGGGTACTTGGACTATCTATGTTAACTAGCGGGCACTTGGACTATGTAGATTCCCTATCGGGCACTTGGACTATGTAGGTAACCTAGTGGTCACTTGAACTGTCTAGGTTACCTAGCGGGCATTTGGACTATGTAGGTTAACTAGCGAGCTCTTGGACTATCTAGGTTAACTAGCGGGCACTTGGACTATGTAGGTTCCCTAGCGGGCACTTGGACTATTTAGGTTACCTAGCAGGCACTTTGACTATCTAGGTTAACTAACGGGCACTTGGACTATGGAAAGAAGTGCCTAATGGTCACCAGGACCCATGGTTAATCCAGGCGTGGTCATCTGATTCCAATCGATCAGACCTAGCTATAAATCACTTATATGTCTGGGTAATTAAAAGCAAATATAAATTTTCAAAAAAAATAACGTTGCATGGGATAGAAAGAGAATACATAACAACATCAGACATAAATATGCCTCAAGACAAACTCATTGTGCACATCCAGAATACATAATGGCTCTTGCTAAGATGCGTTTCCCACTAGACCCTACCCCAAGCCAGTAAAAGCCAGAAACTCTACAGTAAACTGTGGATTGTACTACTCTGAAATGGGAGCTGTGTCTCTAGACCTAATTTGGGGCTGTTCGTGCTGAGGACTCACCAATACCTGCTGCAGTGACAACAGTCCAGGTGAGAATAAGGAAATCTGGATGACAGCCAGGATATAGGAGCACTGAGACCTCAAATTGCTTCTAGGCGAGCATGGCCTAATGGGCTTCCATTTATGCACCTCTGGCAGGAGGAGTTTGTTCTGGAAAGTAATGGTTTCTAAGGAAGTATTTCTTAAACTTTCACATGCATGCACTTACCCAGGTTCCTGGAAATCGGGCTGGGGGGCAGATTCTGATTTTGTGGGTTCAGGGTGGGGGGTCTAGGATCCAGCAGTTCTAGAGGCCCTGGTACTCTTGGGCTGTTAACCACAAGGACAGTAGTCCTAAACCACCAGCCACTCCTTGGGAGAAATATGAGGCTGTAGACTCCGGGCAAGAGTGACAGTCTGGGAAACCCACAAGGGCAGTTCTACCCTGTCCTGTAGGGTCACTATGAGTCAGCATCAACTCGATGGCATTAGCATGGGAGAAGCTAATGCTGATGTTGCTGGTTCCTTGACCTATCATACTTTGAGTGGCAAAGTCCCAAGGGCCTTCCCGGATGTGATGGCCAAAAGCAGTAGTGTTCACCCTTGGTCATACTTTGGAATCCCTTAGGAGCTTTCAAGCCTCCCATTGGCCTGGCGCCATCCCAGACCAATGAAGCAAGACTTAGTGGAAGCAGGATTCAGGTCACGGTCAGTGAGAAAGCCCCCTTGGCAATGCCAACGTACAGCCAGTGCAGAGTCGAACTGGTCGACGACTCCACATGACTCCATATACTTTGGTGAAGCCAGCTGTTTGGGCAAGGTTTTCAGAGTTACCACCCATGTAGACTTGTTGGTGATAGTGCATTAAATAGAGCACATGCAGTGCATTGCATGAGTGTCCTATGTCATGCAACCACACCAGGGGTATGTTGAGCCAATTTCTCTGGGAGACCAAGGGTGTTGGCTCCATCCTGAACGTTGGCAGGGTAATGGACTGACACAGAGGAAACTCATTCTCTTTGTGGTGGTGCACTAATGGGTTCTTCACAGAAGGCCAAGTCCATGGCTGCAGATGCTCACGGGGCTGAGGGAGCAGGTCAAATCCTAAGTCAGAGGTGGGTGTTTGCATATTTACATGCCCTCACTGCCATCAAGTCCATTCCAACTCACAGGCCCATGGGACTGAGTAAAATGGCCCCCGTGGGTTTCTGAGACTGTGATTCTTTAGAGGAGTAGAAAATCTCCTCTTTCTCCAGAGGAGCGGTTGGTCATTCAAACTGCTGACCTTGAGATTAACAGTCCAACTCCTGACCACTCTTGCCGTCAGAATTCTATTTATTTACACAAGTATATATATATCCTTTCCCAAAAGAACTCCACATTTTCAAATCATTCTTGACACTCATGGCCTTTTTTCCTTTATAGCCATGCCTTTGGTTGAAACACAGATATAAGAGAAATATTTATCTACTTATAGGGGTACAAAAGTAGCTTTGGTGGCATAGTGTTTGCATGTTGGGCTGCTAACACCAAAGTCAGCACTTTGAAACCACCAGCCACTCCGTGGGAAGAAGAGTCTGTCTACTCCTATAAAGAGTTACAGTCTCAGAAACTCACAGGGACAGATCTACTCTGCCTCATAGGGTCACTATGAGTCAGCATCACCTCCCTGGCAGTGAGGTAGATTTTGGTTTCATAGAGATACAAGTCAGTCCTGAGCTGCTAAAGACAAGGTTGGCAGTTTGAACCCACCAGCTGCAGAGAAAGAGGAGGCTTTCTATTCCCATAAGGAGCTACAGTTTCAGAAATACCCACAGGGGAAATTTTAACCTCTCCTGTAGGATCAATATGAGTCAGAATCGACTTATCGGTGGTGAGCAAGTGGAGGGGACCCTAAACAGGTTCCGGTGGACCTTAAGAGTTCTACTAATTGTGCATGCTCTGTAAAATGTAAACCAAGATTTTACTTTTGCAAACATTATTTTTTCTAAACACGTCTAACTGTGAAACCATACTCGCATGCGGGTCTTTGAACCTGGTCAGTGGTCTGGGGAAGTGAAGGGGCCTGACATCCTTTGTTGTTGTTAGTGCTGTCCAGTCATTCTGACATCACAGGGACCTTCTTTGCAACACAAGGCAGCACTGCCCGGTCCTTTGCCAGCCTCAGGGGTAGTATGTTGGAGCCCATGGTTTCAGCTACCGTGTCTTCCAGTTCACCAAGGAGTTTCCTCTTTGTGCTGCTTACTAAACCCGTTTCTAAGGAGTCCATTCCAACTCATGGTGAAGCCGTGTGGGTCAGCACCACGGGACCCCACATAATGCCTTATACCATATATATATATATATATATATATATATATATATATATATATATATATATTGCATAATGCCTTATACCTGGTCCCTTTGGCACCTTGTGATCGCACAGGCTGGTGTGCTTATTCCATGTGGGCTTTTTTGCTTCTGAGCCAGATGGCCGTTTGCTCACCTTCAAGCCTTTAAGACCCCAGACACTATCTCTTTTGATAGCCTCTGGCCTTTACTTCGGGGTCTTCGGTCCCTGCAGAGTGGACACATGCCTGCTGTGCGGGTATGGGACGTGTCGGAGCGCAGCCTGGTGGCGGAGCTTCAGGAGCATAAGTATGGCATGGGCATGTGTGGCCTTCTCATCCAGTGCCAAGTACATTGTCTCAGTGGGCTACCAGCATGACATGATCGTCAATGTCTGGGACTGGAAGGTGAGTGGGCTGCTGGCCTCAGGACAGGCGGGGCCGGGAGGGGAGCCAAGAAACTGCTGACCGGTGGCCTTTACTTCCGCCTGCTGGCCTCAGTCCCTTTCTAGAGAACTCTGAGCAGAAAGGAGCAACTGGGTATCTAGGATGCTGAAGAAGGGGCAGAAGGAGAGGTCAAGTTCACAGCTTGTCTAACCTTCAGTGTGTAAGTTTCTTTTCCCTCAGCTCCTAGAAGCAGAGCCTTGATTTCCCTTGACTTTCTCTCCAGAAAAACATTGTAGTGGCTTCCAACAAGGTGTCCAGTCAGGTGACAGCAGTATCCTTCTCTGAGGACTGCAGGCAACCGGCACATCAAGTTCTGGTACCTCGATGACAGCAAGACCTCAAAGGTGAGGCAGCAAGTAGCCACTAGGGTGGGGTCTGCCCAGATATGTTCCACCTGCGCCCCCTTCTGCATGCTCAAAAGCCCCTTGGAAGTCTCAGCTGGGCCAGGTGCTATGTCAATATGCAAGGGAAGCCTTCTCCCTCCCTCCCCAGGGCCTGCTTTCCAGGGGGTAGCCTGCAGGGTGTGTGGGTGGCACCTGTGGTGGGTCTCCACAGGTGAATGCCACTGTACCCCTGCTGGGCCGCTCCGGGCTGCTGGGGGAACCTGCGGAACAACCTGTTCACTGATGTAGCCTGTGGCCGCGGGAAGAAGACTGACAGCACCTTCTGTATCACATCCTCAGGGCAGCTGTGCGAGTTCAGTGACCCGGAGACTGTTGGACAAGTGGGTGGAGCTGAGTGTAAGTGAATGCTTTGTCGGCACCCTCCCGTCTGTCACCTCCGGGCTCCAGGGCACCTGAGTCTGCATGCACGCTGGGGGAGGCCCCAGGCGGAGGAAGGTGTTTGGGAACCTCTCTGCTTGCTCGCCCTCTCTGTCTCTGCCTCTTCCTCTGCTTTCCTCTTCTGCTCAGCACACAGACAGCATCACAGTAAGTGTGCTGGCCCTGTCCGCTGCCTCTGCTGCCTTTCTCTGGGCCGGCCTTTTCTGGGTGTGTCTTTGCCCAAACCTCAGGTGCCTTATAAGGAAGGCTTGCTGACTCCTTCCCCCTAATTGCACGGGGCTGTGGGCCCTCTGGCCAGCTGCTGTTAGAGGGAGGGGCATTGAGGGGCTCTGCCCAGGGCAGCTGGCCTGCCTTGCGCTTGTCCTTGCCTCTTGGCTCATGGCTGTTGAGGTGTCCGGTGAAGGAGTGGACAGACGCCCTTGCTGACTGTGGCTTCTGTGCTCACAGACCACAGTGGCCCACTGCATCTCGGTGAGCCAGGACTACATCTTCTGCGGCTGTGCTGACGGCACCGTGTGCCTTTTCAACCCCTTCAACCTGCACTTCCTCAGCACGCTGCCCCGGCCCCATGCCCTGGGGACAGACATTGCCAGCATCACAGAGGCCAGGTGAGCGGTGTGGGTGGGCCCCTGAGTCCTGTCAGAGCCCCACTCTGTGCCAGGCCGTCCCTGGCATGCTGCAAGGAGAGGAGGGCACACATAGACCTCTGGGAAGACCCTTGCAGTCAAGCACAGGTGGGTCTTTTAGCATTTGTTGCTCACTGTGGGCAACCGTGGTAATCTGAGTCTGCAGTGTGGTAATTAATGCATTGTCCTGTAAACACCACAGCTAGGACAGACGGGCAGTTCCTTAGGGTTTCTGAGAGAGGCTGGAAACCTGACGGAGCAGGCCTTTCTCCCTCAGGGTGGTCCTGGGTAGCAGCTAAGGTAGGAGGGTCTTATTGTAGCCTCGGGCCTTGGGTTGGGTGATTGCAGGAAGTGAAGTTTTGCTCTGGTTTCAGTGCTGTCAGGAAGCGGGGCAGTTCTGCAGTTGGGTATATTAATTTCTCATTCAGGGAAGGAGTGGGCTAAATCTGCAAATGGCAGGAAATGATATATGACCATGACTGGTTTGCACAGTGCCCTTCCTTTTCCTCTGACGTGAGTCTAGAAGGGCCTGACATCTGCTTGGCTGCATCACGGCCACACACTGTCCCCGCCTGATGTTGGGGGCTATGAAATAGCTTGTGTTCTTTTGCAGAGCCCCATGGCAAGGAATGCCAGGCCAGCCGCTGCGTTCTTTCTCCAGTGACTGCTGGCCACCCTGCTGCTCCTCCCTTTAGTGCCCCTTTTCATTAGCGCTAACTCACCAGTTTGCCCTGTCTGCCCTGGACACCCTGACCCCCTCTTTCCTCAGTCGCCTTTTCGCTGGAGTGGCCAATGCGAAGTATCGGGACACCATCACCTTGACCTTTGATCCTGCAAATCCGTGGCTGTCTTGTGTGTACAATGACCATAGTACTTATGTCTGGGGTGTGAAGGGCCCCAAGAAAGTGGGCAAGGTGTATTCAGCTCTGTATCATTCCTCCTGCGTCTGGAGTGTAGAGGTACGTGGGCCAGGTCTGCTGAGACTGACCGTGTTTCCTGGCCTACCATTAGGAGCTGGGGTTCCTCAAGTGTGGAATTTGTTTCCTCCAGCACCCTTGCTCCCCAAGCTGTGCCCCTGGGTCCCTTCGTATCTGTTAATTGGCTCTGAGGATGGGAGGGGATTTTAGTGCTGACTCATCTCAGACGTTTTTTCAGTATGCCCCTGTGCAGTCTTAGCTTGGCCTCTTTGGACATGTTCCTGAACTTGACCAAACCTTAGTTTCTGCAATTGTGAAATGACATACCTGATGCATTTGATTTTTACGAACAGGAGACAATGTAAGTGGGAGATTTAGAATGCCTAGTACTTACTAGGTGCTTGGTTAATGTATATTCCTTTACTTGTTAAAGACAAGAGCTAATCATTATGACTTGCTTGCTATGGGACAAGCCGTTGCCTCCAGGGGACAGGATGGGGGAACTTTAGGCCCCCAAGGACAGAGGTTCAGGAGGGTTTAGCTGAAAAGGGTTGGGGACAAAATTTATTATCTCCAAGGGAAAGATACTAACTTGACAATGAAGAAACGGCAAAACCCACCCTTAGCCAAGTCATTAAGGTTAACATCCCGTGGCAGCAGCATGAATCTGGTGAGAGGGTACACTGAGAGGTTTCAAAATGTTCCCAGAAAATGTTATGACTCTTAAGAACTCCCAATAAAATGTTGAACAACAACAACCAACGTTGATGGAAAGTTTCTTTTAGTTCTGTTTTTCCATGCAGCCTCCTCCTAGCATTGTGTCTGGTATTCTTGACCCAAATGTATAAGGAACTTAGGATAGTCATGAGGAAACATCAGGCAACCTTCATTTGAGGTACACCTGCCAGAGTAACTTATCACACTCTCCCAGGTGTCAGGGTAGGAAAGACAAGCAAAGACTGAAAGCCGTTCTAGACTGGGACAGATGACACCCATGTGCCGAGGGGGCTCCTGGGATCCTGGAGCAGAAGAAGTACATTCGTGGGATAAACAAACAAACTCATTGGCATTGGGTTGATTCCAACTCAGAGCAACCCCCGCTGGTGACATTTAAATAAAGTCTAATAATGTTGTACCAGTGTGACCTCCGTGGTCCTTATCACTGTGTACTGTAGTGCATAAAACATTAATACGAAGGGAGACCAGGTGAGAGAGTTGAATGTGACATATCTTGACTCATTTTTCTAAAGGTTCAACCCAAAAGGTAAAGTAAAACAGCTCTTGATGGAGAGGAAAAGGTGGAAGGGGGTGGGTGATGATTCTTTCCCCCCGCTGCCTGGCACTGAACGGCCTCTCCTCTCTTCTCATTTTGCAGGGTCCACGAATTGCAGTTCCTGAGTGAAATGCTGAAGGTGGAGGCCCATGAGTCAGAGATTCTGTGCCTGGAGTACTCGAAGCCAGACACAGGTACCTGGCCCTGGCCTGGAATGGCCTTGAGTGAGCCCCTCCAGTCTGGCCAGAGCCACTGATACTTGTCCTGCCTCTTGACTATGGGGCTGATCGTTCTTTTGGCTACCAAAAGAGTTAGTGATCCTTCTTGATGTCTCTGAAGGCTTCTTGTTGTTTCTGAAGGCTTTGGGGAGGACTGCATCTCAACTCTGCCCGACTCCATGGCTCATGTGGCTTAAGGATGTGGGGCTCAGTTTCTCTGGGTGCTCTTTGCTGGGCACTCATGTTGGGCTGCGATCCACAAGCTCAGCAGTTTGAAACTACCAGCCGCTCTGCAGGAGAAAGGTGGGCCTTTCTACTCCTGTAAACAGTTACAGTCTCAGAAGCCCATAGGGGGTATTCACTATGAGTCAGCATTAACTTGATAGCAGCAGATTTGATTTTTGTAAAGTCTTTTTAAAGCCAACCAAAAGCTGAATCCGTGAAGAAGATCTGCTTTAGACATTGTGCTCTTTTAAAGAATAATCTGTCTGTGATCAGATTGACACAGGAACTTGGAAGGTTAGGTGAAAAGTTTAAGGGGCAGTGAGCTTATGTGTGTGATGGAAATTTGGAATTGGAAAAGGACAGTGAGAATGGCTACATAATTTCAGAAATATAATGAATGTTAGCAAATTGTACATGTAGAAATGATCGAATTGGTATATATTTTTGTGTGCATTGTTTTAGATCAGGGAGAAGACTCGAAGTTCAAATATAATTTACAGAGACCCCCCTTGTTAAATCTTGAATGGGACAAAGTCCAGAAAAAACAAATCATCTGGTTGAGGGAGACCGTAAGCATGAGGCCATAATGGGGACTGAAGGATTCACAACAGCTCGGTCACATGGAAAACAAAGGAAGCCCCTTTAAAAGTCAAGTTCCCAGCAGATCAGACCATCACAGTTGGAAATGTGACTACAGAAATGGGAAAGGGACCATGATTGGAGTAAATACATTATTGCAGATTAGAAAAGTTTACAGGACTGGTTCAGGGCCCTCCAACCATCTTGGTCAGGGCATGAACGTGCAACCTCAGTACCCCAATTCCCATCAAGGGCATACTCAGGCAAGTTCTTGAGGGCTAGACTACTCCTCACCAGGCTGGCCAGAGGAGTGGGTGGAAGCAAACAAACTCTGCCTGAGGGCAAAGCATTTTACGTTGCTAGTTCAGAGTCATGGAGCTCTAGTGCCATAGAAGGTTATGGGTTGGGCGGTTAACCACAAGGTTTCACTCTTCAAAACCACCAGCCAGCTCCAGGGAAGAAAGATGAGGCTTTCTACTCCAATAAAAATATATAGTCTGGAGATTAAAAGCCCCAATGTAAGTTAACTGGGTTGATTCCTACTAGAGGGATAATGTGTGTGGGCCAGATGCTTGCAAGGTCCCTCAAGGCAATGCTGCCAGACTGCAGTCTCTGCTCCCTGCTGGTGGAGACAATGGATTGCTTTTCTCTAAAACTTGGAACCATTAGCTTGGTTCCAGTAGGTGGAGTTCACACCCTACTGATAATGGTTCATATGGAGATCCAGAAAACAGGTCAAAGTTAAGCTGCCATTCTAAATGTAGGATCCGCCCATTTTGTCACCTGTATACCCCCAATCCCTCCTCTTCCTATTGCATGTATGCCCCTAGACCACCCCTTCTCACCGCTGTATAACATAGTCCAAGTCCTTCCTGTGATGTATGTCTTTACCCTCCCGTTTCCAATTCCCCTTGTCCTCCTTCCCTTCCCCCTCTCTCCATGTGGACCACCAAGTGGGGCTGAGGTGAGCAATGCTACCATGATATGTGTGTGACTGCATTATTGTAATATCTCTTCTATCTCTCATGCTCCCAATGACTTTAATATTTATATCTCAACCCTTTATGTTTCCAGGGCTTTCAATGACATTAGGCATCTTTTCAATGTTTATGAATCATGCTTATGAACCTCTCTTCTGTTAGTTGTCTGTGTGTATGCATTGCCTGTATTAAAAACATATAGAACCGAGCAATTTGTCTGGAAAAATAATTTATAGGAACTTTATGTTAGATTGCCATGCGTTTTGCATAGCCAATTGTTCTTTTAAAACACTTTTCTTGTCATTGTGATACCATGCTAAAAGGTAAAAACATCTGTATATAGTCAAATAGCTTTATCTTTCCTTTAAAGACATGAACCTTCGTGTCTTGCTTAAAGTTTCCACCTCACTAAAGCTAAATTGCTACTCTCGAAAATAAATCCCTCTAAGTTTTTAATGCTTTGAATATTTTATCGCTCTAATCCTCCTGGAGTTTATTTTTGAATGTAGTATGCTCCTTCCTTTGATTTCTTGTAAATTCAGCCAATTCAACCACTCATTAACCAAAGTATTCCTTTACCACTGGATTGTTTTGCCACCTTTGCTTTGCATAGCATATAGTTCTAAATTATATCCCAGACTACTGAATTATTTGCCAGAGTGGCTTTACTAATTGTACACTGGCATCACAACACGCGGGAGCTTCGGAAAGATCGTGGGAGAAAGGAATGAAAAGAGAAGATAATTTCCCATGAATTTTTGAAGCTTCCTCGTACAGGTGCTTTACAGTAAGTCGACATTAGGGTTTATAATCAATAAAAAATTCAACTGTGATCCAAGAATGAGGGGCGTGACATTTCCTGGTTGAGACAAAAGCGAACAGGCGAGCAGAATACGAAAAGAATTGGTTAACCGATGAAACTGCAGCCAAGTGTTAGCTGTTATCACAAAAATGAACACACAGAATATTCTTGAACTTGGAAGTGGGAACTTCAGCCTTTCAACGGCCATCGACGGTGCGGGGCAACATCCCCGCACTCCTACGCTCAGGAAGGGGGTTCTGGGGTCTGCGGCGCCGCGGGGCACAAGTGGGGCGAAGGGCTGCGAGGGAACGCCGAGGCAGAGGGGTCCCCGCGAGGCGGCTGCGGGCCGCTCCAGAAGGCAGGGGTCCGGGGGCTCTGCGGTCCCTCAGGACCCTCCAGGAGAGGCTCCAGAAAGGCAGCTGGAGGCCCCGGCCGGCCGTGCAGCTCGCTGGGAGGCGCGGGCGCACGTGCTCCGCCGGTCCGGGCGGCGGGGGCGGCTGAACGGGCCCTGGCCGTGGGCGGCGGGCGGCGGGCGGGCGCAGTGCGGCGCCGGGCAGGCGGGAGGTGACCGCGCGGGGCGGTCGCGGCGGCTGGGGCTACTGACGGCACACGGATCCGGAGCGCACTGCGCGGGGCGGGGCGCCGCGCAGGTGAGAGCGGCAGCGGACCCGGATGCGGCGCGGCTGAGGGCGGCCGAGGGCGGGGGGTCGCGGCGGCTAGCTCTTGGAGATCCCGGCCGGAGGCTCCGGCGCCGGTGCTGCGCTTCCTGCCGGCTCGAAGAACGAGCCCGAGCCTGGCCGCCCTCGGGATGCCTTGCTGAGGCTCCGCCGGACGTCCCCAACAGGGGGGCGGGGCGGGGCGGGGCGCGTTCGGGCGCCTCCTGAGGGCGCCTCAGCGGAGAGCGGCGTTGGCGCCGTGGAGTCTACGCTCCACGCGGGCGGCCCAACCCGCCTGCCACTCAGGTGTCTTTTTGCACGGAAGTGAGTTTTAGGAGCGGGAAACCTGTGGTGGGCGTGACTGACGTGTTTTTAAATCATTTTCTATACATTTAAAGCTGTAAAGGCAAAACTTCATGATCCAATTAATATAGCCAAAAATTCAGGCTTGATAGAAACATTTAGAATCCAGGCACTGGGGGTAAAGTCCCCTTATTCCCATCTGTTATTGGAGGAAGGTATGAGAGAGATTGGATACTGCGGTGGGAAGAAATAGAGCCAAATAGGAATGTCTGCTTCTATAGGGAGAATGTATCAGCCATGCGCTCACTTTAAGGCAGCACAGCTTTAAGGGAGAATCTGTGGAAATGATAGATTACCGCAGGAACATGAACTTGGAGTATATCTCCAACTAACAGAGTGGTGGTCTTCCAGCCATGGAACATTAGTCTCCCAGATTCCCTCTGTACCAGTCAGGGAATAAGTCCCAGTATTATTTCCCTTGGTGCTAGTATCCCACATTTCCCCTCTCTGCATTATGTTTAAGATTCAAAAAGTGTCACGGAGGCAACATGGTCTCTTTTCATATCTATTAGCTTCCTATAGAAGTGACATGAGACTGCAAGCATCACAATTATGATAAAAAACACAGTCAGACTGGAACTTAAGCTATGTGAAGTACTTTGCCCCCAAGCTCGCGGGTCCAACCCTTCCATGCTACTCCTCAATTGCTTAATCACATCAGAGCCAGGAGAAGCCTCAAGCTTGTCTTTGAATGTATAGAAAATATCCTTTTTAAGCTGATCAATATCTAATGAAATGTTTCCCTTAAACCCTTGCAAATGTTGGCCTCTCCATCTCTTCCTTGTCCATCTTTCTCCAAAGGTGGTTGCGTCCTTTTAAAGGGAGTCCATCAGTTTTATTCTGTAAAAAACATACATGCATAGCCTTTTCTCCAGGTGAATGGACCTGGATCCCAAACACAGTTTCCATCATCCTCAGATTTCTTAGGATCAATTTTCTCTGTAGAATTGAAAACGTGTTTATCTTCCCTAATTTTATTACAAGCTTTTAGTAAGGAGAAAAATTTTTTAGTTAAAATGAGTAAATGAACTTTGTCACACATAAGATTCCTCTTCTCCTCCTTCTGTTTTAACAATTTAAATAGTAAAGCATTGCTAGATCTTGAACCAGTAAAAGTACTAGTTAGATAACCTTCATTGTTATGTGAATACTGGCTCCCATCCCTCAGAGAATTAAGAGAGCTAACTAATTGGGAGAACTTCTTATCATACTTTGAAAGACTGAAAAAATTCTTAATAAATTTGTTCAGCTGATCTTGAAGTAACTTACCAAGCAGACATTTTTTCTCCAGGCTTACCAATAAGGTTATAGGCTCAATTGAGCCGTTTTGCCTTTCAGGCTTCTCACACTGTATGATTTTACCTTGCAATATTCTGTCTTGGTTAACTTCACTCATTCCCTCTATGCTGGCTTTAGGGGAAGTTAATGGGAGGGCCTTAGGCCCCCCTGAATGCCCTAAGGAAATGACCCGGCATCCACAGTTAACAAACCTTTTTCCTTCCATTTCTAATTCCATGTGGGGGCGCTGTTTCTCCACAACAGCAGTCCAGAAGACTGCTTGATTTATAGGGTGGTCAAACTTCTCAAGTACTCTTTCCTGATAGGTATACATTTTTACTCTAGAAATGCAAGGAAGGGAAAATTGGCTTAAGCGATCCTACATTTTTACAAACCATGGTATATCAGAACTCATTACTGCCTTAATTTCTTCTTCACAATCCTGACCAATAACTCCAGCAACACCTTGAGAATTTATGTTGGACTTTCTTTTTTTTTTTTTTGGACTTTCTTAATAAACTTCCTATAGTTCTTTTAGGTAGTGGACCCCAATTACTGCTCTTCGTTTCTGATTCAATCACAGTTTTGGGCTTTTTCTTACAACTCTTATCAACTCCAGTATCAATTTTAATTTCTTGAGTACTAAGGTTAAATCTTCCTGATAGAAACTGTATTAATCTTTCAATAAGAGGTCCCTGCTTTTGAGGATCAAGCTCCTGTGAAGGCTTCTGAGCCATCTCTTGGTTATTCAAACCAACTGCAGTGAGAACAGAGACTAGGTTTTTGCCTCTTTGGCTAGGTCTGTTCTCCTGCTGTGAGGCTGCTAGATAAAGGCGATTTCTCTCAAAGATCTTCTTTGCTCCAGTAGGCAGACACCTTGCCTACCACGCTCTGCAATGAGGGCTCTGCATCAAGCTTCTTCCACTATTTTCCCGCCGGGAAGTCTTTGCTAATGGCGACCCTTCACTGTTGATTTTTGAACGACATTGGCTCGCCCAATGAGTTCCCTTCCTACAATGGAGGCAGAGTGCAGGTTCGTTTAAACCCGATCTCCATGGTCCTGGCCCATGCTCTGACATTGGCCGCAGCCTGCTCTGCCTACACTCTTTTGAAGATGACTTGTCTTCCCACAACTAAAGCACTTTCTTCCAGGTCTGATATAGTTTGCCAATGAAGCTGCCATGAGGTCTGCCTTGCATTCCTCTGCCTCTACATTCCTGCATATCCTAAAATAACCCAGCAAAGTGCCCTGTTCGCTGTAGGGATGCAAGGCATTTTTACAGTGCTTATTAGAGAAATCATAAGATAGCTTGTGCACTAGGTCTCTTACTGCCTGAACATTCTTCACACATTTGGAAATAGCATCTTCCAGTCGGGACACAAAGTCAGCGTAACGCTCATCATTCTGTTGTCTTATAGCCCTGTAACGCGGCGTTCTCTCTTCTGATGGAATTATCTTTTCCCAGGCCCTTAAGCAAACCTCATGTATCTGTCCTATTGTCTG
Organism: Tenrec ecaudatus; assembly: GCF_050624435.1. Taxonomy (NCBI): domain Eukaryota; kingdom Metazoa; phylum Chordata; class Mammalia; order Afrosoricida; family Tenrecidae; genus Tenrec; species Tenrec ecaudatus. The sequence continues at coordinate 86,955 of NW_027459349.1, forward strand.
TTCAGTAAACTGTAGTTGAGACTCAACTGTAATATAATTTGCATCCCCTAGCAATTGATGAATTCCTATATCTATCCCATCCTCAGCATTCTTCCCAGCTCTTGCAAGGGCTGCTTCCTTCCATAGCATTTGATATCACAAGCATTCTGAAGAGTAAAGACAAATTCTCACTAAAGCTTTCCAATCTGTAGGGGTCCAGCTGTCAGACTCTGCTAGAGCCCTTATCATGCTAATTACAAAATGTGAGTCTGGGCCCTAGTCATTGATTGCCTGCTTGAGATCTTTTAGCAACTTAAAAGGCAAAGGCACTGTGAATTCCTTTTGGTTCTAACAGGATAAGACATCTTGCATTCTAAATCTTCTTCTGCAATCCCTCTTCCTACTCTGGAGAGTAAAGGTGCTTTCCTATACTTTGCTTCTTTACGTCTATTCTCTGAGCTACTCTTTTCAATCTGGATATCTTGGAGTTCCACTTCCTGAACTTCACCTTCTGTGCTAGCTCTCCTAGTTTGCATTTCTTTGGAGCTAATCTCTCTACCTTCAGGGCTGGCTTGCTTGATTGTTTTACAATCTCTGGCCTTTCTTACACTAAATTCCAGCAGGAGAGCAGTTGCTTTTACTATGTCCCCTTCTGACTCAGGCTCATTCTTTTAGCTCTGCCTAAAATCTTCTCATCTGCCTGAAACCCGTTCTCACTGCTTCTCATCTGATTTAAATTTGGGCATCTTAGACGTTGCCTGTTCTGCTTCTTGGCTTTCTCTACCTTTGAAAGCAAGGGAGCTTCCTGGGATTGTTTAATAGCCATGCTTTGGATCTTGCAATCCACTGCCTCTAGTACTGTATCACCTTTAAACCTTCGGAGTCTGCAGTCTCGCGAGAGCATACAGGCTTTGGCAATGAGGTTCTGTTCTAGAATTGGAGGCTTTAGATAACAAACCAATCCCTGCCTTTTCAGTTTTTCCTAAAGTTTCTTAACCTAAATCATGCTTATTCACAGACACTTTAGCTTGCTTTTCTAGATTTGAATAGACACAAGACTTCTCACTAGACTGTTCATCCTTATTCTCTTCCTCCTGCAAAAGTTTTAAAACCATCTTAACTTGTACCCACAGAGACCACTTCTCCATAGGGATACTCTCCCCATCTCTGTGCTTCCTTTAAGTTGACAATGACCTCCTCCCAGGTCTCTAAATCAAAAGTTCCTTCCTCTGAGAACCATGAATCATACCTTTTTACTACTTTTAGAAAACATTGTATCTTTTTCTTCGTTACTTTTACACCTTGTCTTTTCAGTAAGTAGAGAGCATGGTACCATAAGTTTCAGGTTTACTTTTACCTTGCTCCCATTATCCTCTTTAAAATTCTAATTCACTATTTCCACTACTTCTCTGTCAATCCCCACACCGGATCCTCACTTCGCACAATTTTCAAATTCACTCTACGTACCAATGGGGCCATATAATTGTTATATGGGATATAACTCATATTGTCCCACGTTGTGCGCCATTTGTCTGGGGAAGCCCGCCTTGTGCTGGGGCTCCAGCCTCCAGCCCAGTCCTTGAGCCTCCTGCCTGGTCTCCATCCCACCTCCCTTCGTCCACACTGAGCGTGGACCTGGCTGGTAAGATCATGGCCATCCAGGAGGTGAGCATGCTACCATGAATTGTGTCTGACTGCATTATTGTAATGTCTCTTCTATCGCTCATGCTCCCGGTGACTTTAATATAATATTTATATATCTCAACCATACAATTGTGCTTATTGAACCCAAGATTACTGGTGGGGGGCTGGCACCCCAACTCATACCACAGTACATACCATTTGTCTAGTTCTTCAATGCTTCCTCTCCCGCTCACTCCCTCCAACTATCATGACCTCAGCTCTACCTTACAAAGCCGGCTAGACCAGAGCATGTACACTGGTACAGATAAGAACTCTCAACACACAGAATGCAGGACAGATAAACCCTTCAGGAACAGTAATGGAAGTAGTGATAACATGAGGGTAGGGATGAGATAGAGGGAACTGATAGCAATGATTGATGTATTAACGCTCACACCCCAGGGGGACAAGCAACAGAAACATTGGTGAAGTGAGACCTTGGACATTGTAAAATATGAAAGTATAATTTATCAAGGTTTCATGAGGGTGGGAGAGTGGGAGAGAAGGGGGGAAAAGGAGCTGATACCAAGGGGTCAAGTATAAAGAAAATGATGATGGTACCGTAGGTACAAATGTGCTTGATACAATTGATGTATGCATTGTTATAAGTGGTGTAAGAGCCCCCGATAAAATGACTTAATTTTTTAAAAGTGTTTAGGTAGATCTTGATGGAGGATAGATTGAGAAACAATAGTTTCAGAATTTGATAATTTTGCTTAATAATCAAACTGAAAACTCACTGCCATTGCATCTTTTGTGACTCACAGCAACCCTGACTTTCAGCAACCCTATTGGACAGGGTAGAGCAGCCCCTGTGAGTTTCTGAGACTGCAACTCTTTACAGGGGTAGAAAGCCCTAACGTTTCTCTCTCAGAGCGGGTGGTGGTTTTGAACTATGTGGGTAGCAGCCCAAGTGAAAACCACTATGCCACCAGGGCTCCCTGTGCCACATAGCGGGAGCTGTTGTTTTCCCAAACATTCACTTGGCTATTTCTTTTATAAGAAGCCAAGTAATTTGGCAGCTTATTTCTGTTCCAGTTTTCTTATATAGAAAATGTGGTGACAGTGTGAACCTGTTTGTTGTAGTTTATGTGAACATAATTGAGTGATCTAGACCAAGTGAGCTAGACCAAGTGAGCTGACTGGTCAAAAATCAGACCTGTGGATTGCCAAATTGGTTCTGCTGAGATTGGGGCTTTCCTGGATCCACAGGCTTCCTCCAAGCTGTGTCCGAGAAGCTCTGCATTTTAGAGCTACATTTTATAGTTGAAAGAGAGGCCTAAGGAGGGAGGGAGTCCTTAAGCTCTAAGACCTTAATGCTGTCATTGCTGTCCTCTTTTAGTGTACCTGCAGTTTCCACACTGCAGTGGGAACCATTGAAACAGCTGTTCTCATTCTCTGAGATGGTGTGCCACCCCACTCCATACCACCACCACCTCATCCCTTTCTCTTATTGTAGAGATAATGCCCCTTCCATATGTATCTCAGATATTCAATTAATGAAGAAAGACAAAAGTAGGAGAAATGATTTAGATGAAGGAGACCATAAGCATGAGGCCATAATGGGGTCCAAAGGCTGTGTGGCCATGTCGCTAATTATAGAAATGGATGAAATCTGCCACAAAAATGTGATTGGAGGCAGAGCAATTCATCACTCTCTCAGGCAGGACTACATAAGTGAGAATGGGGCCATTATGGAGACATGGAGACGATCACAGATTAGAAAGGCTTACTGGATTTGTTCTGGGGCCTTCCGACCACTATAACTCATGACCATAGGGTCTTAGACTTTCCCAATTTCCATTGAGGACCTTCCCAGGGAAGTCCCAGAGGGCAGATTGCTCCTCTCTGCTCTGGCTAGTTGTTGTTGCGTGCCATTGAGGACACTTGGACTCGTCGTGACCTCACATACAACCGAATGAAACACTGTAGGGTCGTGCACCATCCTCACAATTGTTCCTGTGCCTGAACCACCGATGAAGCCACTGAGTCCATCCACTTCTTCGAGGACCTCCTCTGTTTCATGGCTTCTCCACTGTACCAAATAGGATGTCCTTCTCCAGGGACTGGTCTCTCCTGACAACATGTCCAAAGTATGTAAGATGGCGTCTTGCCATCCTTGCCTCTAAGCAGCACTCTGGCCTTATTTCTTCTGATACAGATTGGTCAGTCCTTCAGCAGTCCATGGTACTGTCAGTAGTCTTCTGGTGGACCACAATTCGATGCATCTGTTCTTCTACAGCCTTCCTTATTCAGTGTCTAACTTTCACATGCATATGATGCAATGGAAAATAGCATGGCTTAGGTCATGTGCACCTTAGTCCTCAGAGTAACATCATTGTTCTTCAACACTATAAAGAGGTTTTCTGCAGCAGATTTACCCATTACAATACATCTTTTGATCTCCTGACTGCTGTTTCTATGAACATTGATAGTGGATCTAAGCAAGACAAAATCCTTGACAACTGAAGCCCTTTTCTCTGTTTATCACCTATTGGTCCAGTTTTGGGGATTTTGGTCTTCCTTATATTGAATTGTAACCCATATTGAAGGCTGCAATCCTTGATCTTCAGCAAGTGGTTCAATTCCTCCTCACTTTCAGCAAACAAATGGTGTCATATATGCACACAAGCAGGCTCCCAAAAGTTAGTGGAACAAGGAATCAAAAGAGAATGGAATTTTTCAGGGACTTTTTGAAATACCAGTGTGTGTGTGTGTGTGTGTGTGTGTGTGTGTGTGTGAGACAGAGAGAGAGAGAGAGAGAGAGAGAGAGAGAGAGAGAGAGAGAGAGAGAGAGAGAGAGGAGATGTGGGCATAAAACAAACATCAAGCAACATAAGGGAGAATGCTGTTGGCTGCTGTTGAACTGATTCCGGTGCGCATGCACAGTGACCTGCTGTGTGCACCATAGTGACCCCTCAGAAGCAGATCATCAAGCCTACCTTTCAACTGAAATTCTGAGAATTCACAATTTTCAGAAGTATGTGGATAACAGTGAAAGCCAAAATTCTATTTGCACAGTCCCCACGTGGATTAAGCTTCCAGTGAATTCCTTCAGACCATTGACCAGGGATGTGAACACTCTTGCCACCAGGCAGAGGGCATTGGAAAGTGGATTACCCCTTAGGCAGCCCATGGTGGGGCTTAGAGACTTGCCTAAGTGTATCCTTGAATCGAGGCTGCCATTCTGGGCTGCACGGTCATGAGTCATGCCCCCAAAGCCTTGGTTGTTTGGCCCTGGACCACTCTTGTAAACTGTCCTGTTTCACACAGGTCCCAATCCTTGTCCTATTCTTGCTTCTGTAGTCCCACCTGGAACTGTGATGTTGGGATCTGCCGCCATGTCCTTTCAAGTCTGTGAATCTCAGATAACCCTTACATATCAATAAGACCTCTTGCTAATAGTTTCCCTCCCCTCATCTCGATGGCATGTGTTGGCCCTTGGACTATCTAGGTTACCTAGCGGGCATTTGGATTATGTAGGCTCCCTAGCGGGAATTTGGACTATATAGATTACCTAGTGGGCAATTAGACTTTGTAGGTTATCTAGCGGGCACTTTGATTATCTAGGTTACCTAGCTAGCACTTGAACTATCTACGTTACCTAGCGGTTACTTGGAGTATGTTGGCTACCTACCGGGCTGTTGGACTATCTAGGTTACCTAGCCGGCACTTGGGCTATCTAGGTTAACTAACGGGCACTTGGACTATGTAGGTTCCCTAGCGGGCCCTTGGACTATGTGGGTTCCCTAGCGGGCACTTGGACTATGTGGGTTCCCTAGCGGGCATTAGGACTATCTGGGTTACCTAACGGGCACTTGGACTATGTAGGTTAACTAGCGGGCTTTGGACTATGTAGGTTACCTAGCGGACACTTGGACTATGTAGGTTCCCTATCGTTCACTTGGAGAATGTAGGTTAACTAAGGGGCACTAGGACAATGTAGGTTACCTAGCGGGCCTTGGGACTATCTAGGTTACCTAGGGGGAACTTGGACTATGTAGGTTTACTATTGGGCACTTGGACTATCTAGGTTACCTTAGCAGGCACTTGGACTATGTAGGTTAACTAGCGGGCACTTGGACTATCTAGGTTACCTAGCAGGCACTTGGACTATGTACGTTTCCTAGCGGGTACTTGGACTATCTATGTTAACTAGCGGGCACTTGGACTATGTAGATTCCCTATCGGGCACTTGGACTATGTAGGTAACCTAGTGGTCACTTGAACTGTCTAGGTTACCTAGCGGGCATTTGGACTATGTAGGTTAACTAGCGAGCTCTTGGACTATCTAGGTTAACTAGCGGGCACTTGGACTATTAGGGTCCCTAGCGGGCATTTGGACTATATCGGTTACCTAGCGGGCACTTGGACTATGTAGGTTCCCTAGCGGGCACTTGGACTATTTAGGTTACCTAGCAGGCACTTTGACTATCTAGGTTAACTAACGGGCACTTGGACTATGGAAAGAAGTGCCTAATGGTCACCAGGACCCATGGTTAATCCAGGCGTGGTCATCTGATTCCAATCGATCAGACCTAGCTATAAATCACTTATATGTCTGGGTAATTAAAAGCAAATATAAATTTTCAAAAAAAATAACGTTGCATGGGATAGAAAGAGAATACATAACAACATCAGACATAAATATGCCTCAAGACAAACTCATTGTGCACATCCAGAATACATAATGGCTCTTGCTAAGATGCGTTTCCCACTAGACCCTACCCCAAGCCAGTAAAAGCCAGAAACTCTACAGTAAACTGTGGATTGTACTACTCTGAAATGGGAGCTGTGTCTCTAGACCTAATTTGGGGCTGTTCGTGCTGAGGACTCACCAATACCTGCTGCAGTGACAACAGTCCAGGTGAGAATAAGGAAATCTGGATGACAGCCAGGATATAGGAGCACTGAGACCTCAAATTGCTTCTAGGCGAGCATGGCCTAATGGGCTTCCATTTATGCACCTCTGGCAGGAGGAGTTTGTTCTGGAAAGTAATGGTTTCTAAGGAAGTATTTCTTAAACTTTCACATGCATGCACTTACCCAGGTTCCTGGAAATCGGGCTGGGGGGCAGATTCTGATTTTGTGGGTTCAGGGTGGGGGGTCTAGGATCCAGCAGTTCTAGAGGCCCTGGTACTCTTGGGCTGTTAACCACAAGGACAGTAGTCCTAAACCACCAGCCACTCCTTGGGAGAAATATGAGGCTGTAGACTCCGGGCAAGAGTGACAGTCTGGGAAACCCACAAGGGCAGTTCTACCCTGTCCTGTAGGGTCACTATGAGTCAGCATCAACTCGATGGCATTAGCATGGGAGAAGCTAATGCTGATGTTGCTGGTTCCTTGACCTATCATACTTTGAGTGGCAAAGTCCCAAGGGCCTTCCCGGATGTGATGGCCAAAAGCAGTAGTGTTCACCCTTGGTCATACTTTGGAATCCCTTAGGAGCTTTCAAGCCTCCCATTGGCCTGGCGCCATCCCAGACCAATGAAGCAAGACTTAGTGGAAGCAGGATTCAGGTCACGGTCAGTGAGAAAGCCCCCTTGGCAATGCCAACGTACAGCCAGTGCAGAGTCGAACTGGTCGACGACTCCACATGACTCCATATACTTTGGTGAAGCCAGCTGTTTGGGCAAGGTTTTCAGAGTTACCACCCATGTAGACTTGTTGGTGATAGTGCATTAAATAGAGCACATGCAGTGCATTGCATGAGTGTCCTATGCCATGCAACCACACCAGGGGTATGTTGAGCCAATTTCTCTGGGAGACCAAGGGTGTTGGCTCCATCCTGAACGTTGGCAGGGTAATGGACTGACACAGAGGAAACTCATTCTCTTTGTGGTGGTGCACTAATGGGTTCTTCACAGAAGGCCAAGTCCATGGCTGCAGATGCTCACGGGGCTGAGGGAGCAGGTCAAATCCTAAGTCAGAGGTGGGTGTTTGCATATTTACATGCCCTCACTGCCATCAAGTCCATTCCAACTCACAGGCCCATGGGACTGAGTAAAATGGCCCCCGTGGGTTTCTGAGACTGTGATTCTTTAGAGGAGTAGAAAATCTCCTCTTTCTCCAGAGGAGCGGTTGGTCATTCAAACTGCTGACCTTGAGATTAACAGTCCAACTCCTGACCACTCTTGCCGTCAGAATTCTATTTATTTACACAAGTATATATATATCCTTTCCCAAAAGAACTCCACATTTTCAAATCATTCTTGACACTCATGGCCTTTTTTCCTTTATAGCCATGCCTTTGGTTGAAACACAGATATAAGAGAAATATTTATCTACTTATAGGGGTACAAAAGTAGCTTTGGTGGCATAGTGTTTGCATGTTGGGCTGCTAACACCAAAGTCAGCACTTTGAAACCACCAGCCACTCCGTGGGAAGAAGAGTCTGTCTACTCCTATAAAGAGTTACAGTCTCAGAAACTCACAGGGACAGATCTACTCTGCCTCATAGGGTCACTATGAGTCAGCATCACCTCCCTGGCAGTGAGGTAGATTTTGGTTTCATAGAGATACAAGTCAGTCCTGAGCTGCTAAAGACAAGGTTGGCAGTTTGAACCCACCAGCTGCAGAGAAAGAGGAGGCTTTCTATTCCCATAAGGAGCTACAGTTTCAGAAATACCCACAGGGGAAATTTTAACCTCTCCTGTAGGATCAATATGAGTCAGAATCGACTTATCGGTGGTGAGCAAGTGGAGGGGACCCTAAACAGGTTCCGGTGGACCTTAAGAGTTCTACTAATTGTGCATGCTCTGTAAAATGTAAACCAAGATTTTACTTTTGCAAACATTATTTTTTCTAAACACGTCTAACTGTGAAACCATACTCGCATGCGGGTCTTTGAACCTGGTCAGTGGTCTGGGGAAGTGAAGGGGCCTGACATCCTTTGTTGTTGTTAGTGCTGTCCAGTCATTCTGACATCACAGGGACCTTCTTTGCAACACAAGGCAGCACTGCCCGGTCCTTTGCCAGCCTCAGGGGTAGTATGTTGGAGCCCATGGTTTCAGCTACCGTGTCTTCCAGTTCACCAAGGAGTTTCCTCTTTGTGCTGCTTACTAAACCCGTTTCTAAGGAGTCCATTCCAACTCATGGTGACGCCGTGTGGGTCAGCACCACGGGACCCCACATAATGCCTTATACCATATATATATATATATATATATATATATATATATATATATATATATATATATATATATATATATTGCATAATGCCTTATACCTGGTCCCTTTGGCACCTTGTGATCGCACAGGCTGGTGTGCTTATTCCATGTGGGCTTTTTTGCTTCTGAGCCAGATGGCCGTTTGCTCACCTTCAAGCCTTTAAGACCCCAGACACTATCTCTTTTGATAGCCTCTGGCCTTTACTTCGGGGTCTTCGGTCCCTGCAGAGTGGACACATGCCTGCTGTGCGGGTATGGGACGTGTCGGAGCGCAGCCTGGTGGCGGAGCTTCAGGAGCATAAGTATGGCATGGGCATGTGTGGCCTTCTCATCCAGTGCCAAGTACATTGTCTCAGTGGGCTACCAGCATGACATGATCGTCAATGTCTGGGACTGGAAGGTGAGTGGGCTGCTGGCCTCAGGACAGGCGGGGCCGGGAGGGGAGCCAAGAAACTGCTGACCGGTGGCCTTTACTTCCGCCTGCTGGCCTCAGTCCCTTTCTAGAGAACTCTGAGCAGAAAGGAGCAACTGGGTATCTAGGATGCTGAAGAAGGGGCAGAAGGAGAGGTCAAGTTCACAGCTTGTCTAACCTTCAGTGTGTAAGTTTCTTTTCCCTCAGCTCCTAGAAGCAGAGCCTTGATTTCCCTTGACTTTCTCTCCAGAAAAACATTGTAGTGGCTTCCAACAAGGTGTCCAGTCAGGTGACAGCAGTATCCTTCTCTGAGGACTGCAGGCAACCGGCACATCAAGTTCTGGTACCTCGATGACAGCAAGACCTCAAAGGTGAGGCAGCAAGTAGCCACTAGGGTGGGGTCTGCCCAGATATGTTCCACCTGCGCCCCCTTCTGCATGCTCAAAAGCCCCTTGGAAGTCTCAGCTGGGCCAGGTGCTATGTCAATATGCAAGGGAAGCCTTCTCCCTCCCTCCCCAGGGCCTGCTTTCCAGGGGGTAGCCTGCAGGGTGTGTGGGTGGCACCTGTGGTGGGTCTCCACAGGTGAATGCCACTGTACCCCTGCTGGGCCGCTCCGGGCTGCTGGGGGAACCTGCGGAACAACCTGTTCACTGATGTAGCCTGTGGCCGCGGGAAGAAGACTGACAGCACCTTCTGTATCACATCCTCAGGGCAGCTGTGCGAGTTCAGTGACCCGGAGACTGTTGGACAAGTGGGTGGAGCTGAGTGTAAGTGAATGCTTTGTCGGCACCCTCCCGTCTGTCACCTCCGGGCTCCAGGGCACCTGAGTCTGCATGCACGCTGGGGGAGGCCCCAGGCGGAGGAAGGTGTTTGGGAACCTCTCTGCTTGCTCGCCCTCTCTGTCTCTGCCTCTTCCTCTGCTTTCCTCTTCTGCTCAGCACACAGACAGCATCACAGTAAGTGTGCTGGCCCTGTCCGCTGCCTCTGCTGCCTTTCTCTGGGCCGGCCTTTTCTGGGTGTGTCTTTGCCCAAACCTCAGGTGCCTTATAAGGAAGGCTTGCTGACTCCTTCCCCCTAATTGCACGGGGCTGTGGGCCCTCTGGCCAGCTGCTGTTAGAGGGAGGGGCATTGAGGGGCTCTGCCCAGGGCAGCTGGCCTGCCTTGCGCTTGTCCTTGCCTCTTGGCTCATGGCTGTTGAGGTGTCCGGTGAAGGAGTGGACAGACGCCCTTGCTGACTGTGGCTTCTGTGCTCACAGACCACAGTGGCCCACTGCATCTCGGTGAGCCAGGACTACATCTTCTGCGGCTGTGCTGACGGCACCGTGTGCCTTTTCAACCCCTTCAACCTGCACTTCCTCAGCACGCTGCCCCGGCCCCATGCCCTGGGGACAGACATTGCCAGCATCACAGAGGCCAGGTGAGCGGTGTGGGTGGGCCCCTGAGTCCTGTCAGAGCCCCACTCTGTGCCAGGCCGTCCCTGGCATGCTGCAAGGAGAGGAGGGCACACATAGACCTCTGGGAAGACCCTTGCAGTCAAGCACAGGTGGGTCTTTTAGCATTTGTTGCTCACTGTGGGCAACCGTGGTAATCTGAGTCTGCAGTGTGGTAATTAATGCATTGTCCTGTAAACACCACAGCTAGGACAGACGGGCAGTTCCTTAGGGTTTCTGAGAGAGGCTGGAAACCTGACGGAGCAGGCCTTTCTCCCTCAGGGTGGTCCTGGGTAGCAGCTAAGGTAGGAGGGTCTTATTGTAGCCTCGGGCCTTGGGTTGGGTGATTGCAGGAAGTGAAGTTTTGCTCTGGTTTCAGTGCTGTCAGGAAGCGGGGCAGTTCTGCAGTTGGGTATATTAATTTCTCATTCAGGGAAGGAGTGGGCTAAATCTGCAAATGGCAGGAAATGATATATGACCATGACTGGTTTGCACAGTGCCCTTCCTTTTCCTCTGACGTGAGTCTAGAAGGGCCTGACATCTGCTTGGCTGCATCACGGCCACACACTGTCCCCGCCTGATGTTGGGGGCTATGAAATAGCTTGTGTTCTTTTGCAGAGCCCCATGGCAAGGAATGCCAGGCCAGCCGCTGCGTTCTTTCTCCAGTGACTGCTGGCCACCCTGCTGCTCCTCCCTTTAGTGCCCCTTTTCATTAGCGCTAACTCACCAGTTTGCCCTGTCTGCCCTGGACACCCTGACCCCCTCTTTCCTCAGTCGCCTTTTCGCTGGAGTGGCCAATGCGAAGTATCGGGACACCATCACCTTGACCTTTGATCCTGCAAATCCGTGGCTGTCTTGTGTGTACAATGACCATAGTACTTATGTCTGGGGTGTGAAGGGCCCCAAGAAAGTGGGCAAGGTGTATTCAGCTCTGTATCATTCCTCCTGCGTCTGGAGTGTAGAGGTACGTGGGCCAGGTCTGCTGAGACTGACCGTGTTTCCTGGCCTACCATTAGGAGCTGGGGTTCCTCAAGTGTGGAATTTGTTTCCTCCAGCACCCTTGCTCCCCAAGCTGTGCCCCTGGGTCCCTTCGTATCTGTTAATTGGCTCTGAGGATGGGAGGGGATTTTAGTGCTGACTCATCTCAGACGTTTTTTCAGTATGCCCCTGTGCAGTCTTAGCTTGGCCTCTTTGGACATGTTCCTGAACTTGACCAAACCTTAGTTTCTGCAATTGTGAAATGACATACCTGATGCATTTGATTTTTACGAACAGGAGACAATGTAAGTGGGAGATTTAGAATGCCTAGTACTTACTAGGTGCTTGGTTAATGTATATTCCTTTACTTGTTAAAGACAAGAGCTAATCATTATGACTTGCTTGCTATGGGACAAGCCGTTGCCTCCAGGGGACAGGATGGGGGAACTTTAGGCCCCCAAGGATAGAGGTTCAGGAGGGTTTAGCTGAAAAGGGTTGGGGACAAAATTTATTATCTCCAAGGGAAAGATACTAACTTGACAATGAAGAAACGGCAAAACCCACCCTTAGCCAAGTCATTAAGGTTAACATCCCGTGGCAGCAGCATGAATCTGGTGAGAGGGTACACTGAGAGGTTTCAAAATGTTCCCAGAAAATGTTATGACTCTTAAGAACTCCCAATAAAATGTTGAACAACAACAACCAACGTTGATGGAAAGTTTCTTTTAGTTCTGTTTTTCCATGCAGCCTCCTCCTAGCATTGTGTCTGGTATTCTTGACCCAAATGTATAAGGAACTTAGGATAGTCATGAGGAAACATCAGGCAACCTTCATTTGAGGTACACCTGCCAGAGTAACTTATCACACTCTCCCAGGTGTCAGGGTAGGAAAGACAAGCAAAGACTGAAAGCCGTTCTAGACTGGGACAGATGACACCCATGTGCCGAGGGGGCTCCTGGGATCCTGGAGCAGAAGAAGTACATTCGTGGGATAAACAAACAAACTCATTGGCATTGGGTTGATTCCAACTCAGAGCAACCCCCGCTGGTGACATTTAAATAAAGTCTAATAATGTTGTACCAGTGTGACCTCCGTGGTCCTTATCACTGTGTACTGTAGTGCATAAAACATTAATACGAAGGGAGACCAGGTGAGAGAGTTGAATGTGACATATCTTGACTCATTTTTCTAAAGGTTCAACCCAAAAGGTAAAGTAAAACAGCTCTTGATGGAGAGGAAAAGGTGGAAGGGGGTGGGTGATGATTCTTTCCCCCCGCTGCCTGGCACTGAACGGCCTCTCCTCTCTTCTCATTTTGCAGGGTCCACGAATTGCAGTTCCTGAGTGAAATGCTGAAGGTGGAGGCCCATGAGTCAGAGATTCTGTGCCTGGAGTACTCGAAGCCAGACACAGGTACCTGGCCCTGGCCTGGAATGGCCTTGAGTGAGCCCCTCCAGTCTGGCCAGAGCCACTGATACTTGTCCTGCCTCTTGACTATGGGGCTGATCGTTCTTTTGGCTACCAAAAGAGTTAGTGATCCTTCTTGATGTCTCTGAAGGCTTCTTGTTGTTTCTGAAGGCTTTGGGGAGGACTGCATCTCAACTCTGCCCGACTCCATGGCTCATGTGGCTTAAGGATGTGGGGCTCAGTTTCTCTGGGTGCTCTTTGCTGGGCACTCATGTTGGGCTGCGATCCACAAGCTCAGCAGTTTGAAACTACCAGCCGCTCTGCAGGAGAAAGGTGGGCCTTTCTACTCCTGTAAACAGTTACAGTCTCAGAAGCCCATAGGGGGTATTCACTATGAGTCAGCATTAACTTGATAGCAGCAGATTTGATTTTTGTAAAGTCTTTTTAAAGCCAACCAAAAGCTGAATCCGTGAAGAAGATCTGCTTTAGACATTGTGCTCTTTTAAAGAATAATCTGTCTGTGATCAGATTGACACAGGAACTTGGAAGGTTAGGTGAAAAGTTTAAGGGGCAGTGAGCTTATGTGTGTGATGGAAATTTGGAATTGGAAAAGGACAGTGAGAATGGCTACATAATTTCAGAAATATAATGAATGTTAGCAAATTGTACATGTAGAAATGATCGAATTGGTATATATTTTTGTGTGCATTGTTTTAGATCAGGGAGAAGACTCGAAGTTCAAATATAATTTACAGAGACCCCCCTTGTTAAATCTTGAATGGGACAAAGTCCAGAAAAAACAAATCATCTGGTTGAGGGAGACCGTAAGCATGAGGCCATAATGGGGACTGAAGGATTCACAACAGCTCGGTCACATGGAAAACAAAGGAAGCCCCTTTAAAAGTCAAGTTCCCAGCAGATCAGACCATCACAGTTGGAAATGTGACTACAGAAATGGGAAAGGGACCATGATTGGAGTAAATACATTATTGCAGATTAGAAAAGTTTACAGGACTGGTTCAGGGCCCTCCAACCATCTTGGTCAGGGCATGAACGTGCAACCTCAGTACCCCAATTCCCATCAAGGGCATACTCAGGCAAGTTCTTGAGGGCTAGACTACTCCTCACCAGGCTGGCCAGAGGAGTGGGTGGAAGCAAACAAACTCTGCCTGAGGGCAAAGCATTTTACGTTGCTAGTTCAGAGTCATGGAGCTCTAGTGCCATAGAAGGTTATGGGTTGGGCGGTTAACCACAAGGTTTCACTCTTCAAAACCACCAGCCAGCTCCAGGGAAGAAAGATGAGGCTTTCTACTCCAATAAAAATATATAGTCTGGAGATTAAAAGCCCCAATGTAAGTTAACTGGGTTGATTCCTACTAGAGGGATAATGTGTGTGGGCCAGATGCTTGCAAGGTCCCTCAAGGCAATGCTGCCAGACTGCAGTCTCTGCTCCCTGCTGGTGGAGACAATGGATTGCTTTTCTCTAAAACTTGGAACCATTAGCTTGGTTCCAGTAGGTGGAGTTCACACCCTACTGATAATGGTTCATATGGAGATCCAGAAAACAGGTCAAAGTTAAGCTGCCATTCTAAATGTAGGATCCGCCCATTTTGTCACCTGTATACCCCCAATCCCTCCTCTTCCTATTGCATGTATGCCCCTAGACCACCCCTTCTCACCGCTGTATAACATAGTCCAAGTCCTTCCTGTGATGTATGTCTTTACCCTCCCGTTTCCAATTCCCCTTGTCCTCCTTCCCTTCCCCCTCTCTCCATGTGGACCACCAAGTGGGGCTGAGGTGAGCAATGCTACCATGATATGTGTGTGACTGCATTATTGTAATATCTCTTCTATCTCTCATGCTCCCAATGACTTTAATATTTATATCTCAACCCTTTATGTTTCCAGGGCTTTCAATGACATTAGGCATCTTTTCAATGTTTATGAATCATGCTTATGAACCTCTCTTCTGTTAGTTGTCTGTGTGTATGCATTGCCTGTATTAAAAACATATAGAACCGAGCAATTTGTCTGGAAAAATAATTTATAGGAACTTTATGTTAGATTGCCATGCGTTTTGCATAGCCAATTGTTCTTTTAAAACACTTTTCTTGTCATTGTGATACCATGCTAAAAGGTAAAAACATCTGTATATAGTCAAATAGCTTTATCTTTCCTTTAAAGACATGAACCTTCGTGTCTTGCTTAAAGTTTCCACCTCACTAAAGCTAAATTGCTACTCTCGAAAATAAATCCCTCTAAGTTTTTAATGCTTTGAATATTTTATCGCTCTAATCCTCCTGGAGTTTATTTTTGAATGTAGTATGCTCCTTCCTTTGATTTCTTGTAAATTCAGCCAATTCAACCACTCATTAACCAAAGTATTCCTTTACCACTGGATTGTTTTGCCACCTTTGCTTTGCATAGCATATAGTTCTAAATTATATCCCAGACTACTGAATTATTTGCCAGAGTGGCTTTACTAATTGTACACTGGCATCACAACACGCGGGAGCTTCGGAAAGATCGTGGGAGAAAGGAATGAAAAGAGAAGATAATTTCCCATGAATTTTTGAAGCTTCCTCGTACAGGTGCTTTACAGTAAGTCGACATTAGGGTTTATAATCAATAAAAAATTCAACTGTGATCCAAGAATGAGGGGCGTGACATTTCCTGGTTGAGACAAAAGCGAACAGGCGAGCAGAATACGAAAAGAATTGGTTAACCGATGAAACTGCAGCCAAGTGTTAGCTGTTATCACAAAAATGAACACACAGAATATTCTTGAACTTGGAAGTGGGAACTTCAGCCTTTCAACGGCCATCGACGGTGCGGGGCAACATCCCCGCACTCCTACGCTCAGGAAGGGGGTTCTGGGGTCTGCGGCGCCGCGGGGCACAAGTGGGGCGAAGGGCTGCGAGGGAACGCCGAGGCAGAGGGGTCCCCGCGAGGCGGCTGCGGGCCGCTCCAGAAGGCAGGGGTCCGGGGGCTCTGCGGTCCCTCAGGACCCTCCAGGAGAGGCTCCAGAAAGGCAGCTGGAGGCCCCGGCCGGCCGTGCAGCTCGCTGGGAGGCGCGGGCGCACGTGCTCCGCCGGTCCGGGCGGCGGGGGCGGCTGAACGGGCCCTGGCCGTGGGCGGCGGGCGGCGGGCGGGCGCAGTGCGGCGCCGGGCAGGCGGGAGGTGACCGCGCGGGGCGGTCGCGGCGGCTGGGGCTACTGACGGCACACGGATCCGGAGCGCACTGCGCGGGGCGGGGCGCCGCGCAGGTGAGAGCGGCAGCGGACCCGGATGCGGCGCGGCTGAGGGCGGCCGAGGGCGGGGGGTCGCGGCGGCTAGCTCTTGGAGATCCCGGCCGGAGGCTCCGGCGCCGGTGCTGCGCTTCCTGCCGGCTCGAAGAACGAGCCCGAGCCTGGCCGCCCTCGGGATGCCTTGCTGAGGCTCCGCCGGACGTCCCCAACAGGGGGGGGGGGGCGGGGCGGGGCGCGTTCGGGCGCCTCCTGAGGGCGCCTCAGCGGAGAGCGGCGTTGGCGCCGTGGAGTCTACGCTCCACGCGGGCGGCCCAACCCGCCTGCCACTCAGGTGTCTTTTTGCACGGAAGTGAGTTTTAGGAGCGGGAAACCTGTGGTGGGCGTGACTGACGTGTTTTTAAATCATTTTCTATACATTTAAAGCTGTAAAGGCAAAACTTCATGATCCAATTAATATAGCCAAAAATTCAGGCTTGATAGAAACATTTAGAATCCAGGCACTGGGGGTAAAGTCCCCTTATTCCCATCTGTTATTGGAGGAAGGTATGAGAGAGATTGGATACTGCGGTGGGAAGAAATAGAGCCAAATAGGAATGTCTGCTTCTATAGGGAGAATGTATCAGCCATGCGCTCACTTTAAGGCAGCACAGCTTTAAGGGAGAATCTGTGGAAATGATAGATTACCGCAGGAACATGAACTTGGAGTATATCTCCAACTAACAGAGTGGTGGTCTTCCAGCCATGGAACATTAGTCTCCCAGATTCCCTCTGTACCAGTCAGGGAATAAGTCCCAGTATTATTTCCCTTGGTGCTAGTATCCCACATTTCCCCTCTCTGCATTATGTTTAAGATTCAATAGTGTCACGGAGGCAACATGGTCTCTTTTCATATCTATTAGCTTCCTATAGAAGTGACATGAGACTGCAAGCATCACAATTATGATAAAAAACACAGTCAGACTGGAACTTAAGCTATGTGAAGTACTTTGCCCCCAAGCTCGCGGGTCCAACCCTTCCATGCTACTCCTCAATTGCTTAATCACATCAGAGCCAGGAGAAGCCTCAAGCTTGTCTTTGAATGTATAGAAAATATCCTTTTTAAGCTGATCAATATCTAATGAAATGTTTCCCTTAAACCCTTGCAAATGTTGGCCTCTCCATCTCTTCCTTGTCCATCTTTCTCCAAAGGTGGTTGCGTCCTTTTAAAGGGAGTCCATCAGTTTTATTCTGTAAAAAACATACATGCATAGCCTTTTCTCCAGGTGAATGGACCTGGATCCCAAACACAGTTTCCATCATCCTCAGATTTCTTAGGATCAATTTTCTCTGTAGAATTGAAAACGTGTTTATCTTCCCTAATTTTATTACAAGCTTTTAGTAAGGAGAAAATTTTTTTAGTTAAAATGAGTAAATGAACTTTGTCACACATAAGATTCCTCTTCTCCTCCTTCTGTTTTAACAATTTAAATAGTAAAGCATTGCTAGATCTTGAACCAGTAAAAGTACTAGTTAGATAACCTTCATTGTTATGTAAATACTGGCTCCCATCCCTCAGAGAATTAAGAGAGCTAACTAATTGGGAGAACTTCTTATCATACTTTGAAAGACTGAAAAAATTCTTAATAAATTTGTTCAGCTGATCTTGAAGTAACTTACCAAGCAGACATTTTTTCTCCAGGCTTACCAATAAGGTTATAGGCTCAATTGAGCCGTTTTGCCTTTCAGGCTTCTCACACTGTATGATTTTACCTTGCAATATTCTGTCTTGGTTAACTTCACTCATTCCCTCTATGCTGGCTTTAGGGGAAGTTAATGGGAGGGCCTTAGGCCCCCCTGAATGCCCTAAGGAAATGACCCGGCATCCACAGTTAACAAACCTTTTTCCTTCCATTTCTAATTCCATGTGGGGGCGCTGTTTCTCCACAACAGCAGTCCAGAAGACTGCTTGATTTATAGGGTGGTCAAACTTCTCAAGTACTCTTTCCTGATAGGTATACATTTTTACTCTAGAAATGCAAGGAAGGGAAAATTGGCTTAAGCGATCCTACATTTTTACAAACCATGGTATATCAGAACTCATTACTGCCTTAATTTCTTCTTCACAATCCTGACCAATAACTCCAGCAACACCTTGAGAATTTATGTTGGACTTTCTTTTTTTTTTTTTTTTTTTTGGACTTTCTTAATAAACTTCCTATAGTTCTTTTAGGTAGTGGACCCCAATTACTGCTCTTCGTTTCTGATTCAATCACAGTTTTGGGCTTTTTCTTACAACTCTTATCAACTCCAGTATCAATTTTAATTTCTTGAGTACTAAGGTTAAATCTTCCTGATAGAAACTGTATTAATCTTTCAATAAGAGGTCCCTGCTTTTGAGGATCAAGCTCCTGTGAAGGCTTCTGAGCCATCTCTTGGTTATTCAAACCAACTGCAGTGAGAACAGAGACTAGGTTTTTGCCTCTTTGGCTAGGTCTGTTCTCCTGCTGTGAGGCTGCTAGATAAAGGCGATTTCTCTCAAAGATCTTCTTTGCTCCAGTAGGCAGACACCTTGCCTACCACGCTCTGCTATGAGGGCTCTGCATCAAGCTTCTTCCACTATTTTCCCGCCGGGAAGTCTTTGCTAATGGCGACCCTTCACTGTTGATTTTTGAACGACATTGGCTCGCCCAATGAGTTCCCTTCCTACAATGGAGGCAGAGTGCAGGTTCGTTTAAACCCGATCTCCATGGTCCTGGCCCATGCTCTGACATTGGCCGCAGCCTGCTCTGCCTACACTCTTTTGAAGATGACTTGTCTTCCCACAACTAAAGCACTTTCTTCCAGGTCTGATATAGTTTGCCAATGAAGCTGCCATGAGGTCTGCCTTGTATTCCTCTGCCTCTACATTCCTGCATATCCTAAAATAACCCAGCAAAGTGCCCTGTTCGCTGTAGGGATGCAAGGCATTTTTACAGTGCTTATTAGAGAAATCATAAGATAGCTTGTGCACTAGGTCTCTTACTGCCTGAACATTCTTCACACATTTGGAAATAGCATCTTCCAGTCGGGACACAAAGTCAGCGTAACGCTCATCATTCTGTTGTCTTATAGCCCTGTAACGCGGCGTTCTCTCTTCTGATGGAATTATCTTTTCCCAGGCCCTTAAGCAAACCTCATGTATCTGTCCTATTGTCTGTTCAGTAAACTGTAGTTGAGACTCAACTGTAATATAATTTGCATCCCCTAGCAATTGATGAATTCCTATATCTATCCCATCCTCAGCATTCTTCCCAGCTCTTGCAAGGGCTGCTTCCTTCCATAGCATTTGATATCACAAGCATTCTGAAGAGTAAAGACAAATTCTCACTAAAGCTTTCCAATCTGTAGGGGTCCAGCTGTCAGACTCTGCTAGAGCCCTTATCATGCTAATTACAAAATGTGAGTCTGGGCCCTAGTCATTGATTGCCTGCTTGAGATCTTTTAGCAACTTAAAAGGCAAAGGCACTGTGAATTCCTTTTGGTTCTAACAGGATAAGACATCTTGCATTCTAAATCTTCTTCTGCAATCCCTCTTCCTACTCTGGAGAGTAAAGGTGCTTTCCTATACTTTGCTTCTTTACGTCTATTCTCTGAGCTACTCTTTTCAATCTGGATATCTTGGAGTTCCACTTCCTGAACTTCACCTTCTGTGCTAGCTCTCCTAGTTTGCATTTCTTTGGAGCTAATCTCTCTACCTTCAGGGCTGGCTTGCTTGATTGTTTTACAATCTCTGGCCTTTCTTACACTAAATTCCAGCAGGAGAGCAGTTGCTTTTACTATGTCCCCTTCTGACTCAGGCTCATTCTTTTAGCTCTGCCTAAAATCTTCTCATCTGCCTGAAACCCGTTCTCACTGCTTCTCATCTGATTTAAATTTGGGCATCTTAGACGTTGCCTGTTCTGCTTCTTGGCTTTCTCTACCTTTGAAAGCAAGGGAGCTTCCTGGGATTGTTTAATAGCCATGCTTTGGATCTTGCAATCCACTGCCTCTAGTACTGTATCACCTTTAAACCTTCGGAGTCTGCAGTCTCGCGAGAGCATACAGGCTTTGGCAATGAGGTTCTGTTCTAGAATTGGAGGCTTTAGATAACAAACCAATCCCTGCCTTTTCAGTTTTTCCTAAAGTTTCTTAACCTAAATCATGCTTATTCACAGACACTTTAGCTTGCTTTTCTAGATTTGAATAGACACAAGACTTCTCACTAGACTGTTCATCCTTATTCTCTTCCTCCTGCAAAAGTTTTAAAACCATCTTAACTTGTACCCACAGAGACCACTTCTCCATAGGGATACTCTCCCCATCTCTGTGCTTCCTTTAAGTTGACAATGACCTCCTCCCAGGTCTCTAAATCAAAAGTTCCTTCCTCTGAGAACCATGAATTATACCTTTTTACTACTTTTAGAAAACATTGTATCTTTTTCTTCGTTACTTTTACACCTTGTCTTTTCAGTAAGTAGAGAGCATGGTACCATAAGTTTCAGGTTTACTTTTACCTTGCTCCCATTATCCTCTTTAAAATTCTAATTCACTATTTCCACTACTTCTCTGTCAATCCCCACACCGGATCCTCACTTCGCACAATTTTCAAATTCACTCTACGTACCAATGGGGCCATATAATTGTTATATGGGATATAACTCATATTGTCCCACGTTGTGCGCCTTGTGCTGGGGCTCCAGCCTCCAGCCCAGTCCTTGAGCCTCCTGCCTGGTCTCCATCCCACCTCCCTTCGTCCACACTGAGCGTGGACCTGGCTGGTAAGATCATGGCCATCCAGGAGGTGAGCATGCTACCATGAATTGTGTCTGACTGCATTATTGTAATGTCTCTTCTATCGCTCATGCTCCCGGTGACTTTAATATAATATTTATATATCTCAACCATACAATTGTGCTTATTGAACCCAAGATTACTGGTGGGGGGCTGGCACCCCAACTCATACCACAGTACATACCATTTGTCTAGTTCTTCAATGCTTCCTCTCCCGCTCACTCCCTCCAACTATCATGACCTCAGCTCTACCTTACAAAGCCGGCTAGACCAGAGCATGTACACTGGTACAGATAAGAACTCTCAACACACAGAATGCAGGACAGATAAACCCTTCAGGAACAGTAATGGAAGTAGTGATAACATGAGGGTAGGGATGAGATAGAGGGAACTGATAGCAATGATTGATGTATTAACGCTCACACCCCAGGGGGACAAGCAACAGAAACATTGGTGAAGTGAGACCTTGGACATTGTAAAATATGAAAGTATAATTTATCAAGGTTTCATGAGGGTGGGAGAGTGGGAGAGAAGGGGGGAAAAGGAGCTGATACCAAGGGGTCAAGTATAAAGAAAATGATGATGGTACCGTAGGTACAAATGTGCTTGATACAATTGATGTATGCATTGTTATAAGTGGTGTAAGAGCCCCCGATAAAATGACTTAATTTTTTAAAAGTGTTTAGGTAGATCTTGATGGAGGATAGATTGAGAAACAATAGTTTCAGAATTTGATAATTTTGCTTAATAATCAAACTGAAAACTCACTGCCATTGCATCTTTTGTGACTCACAGCAACCCTGACTTTCAGCAACCCTATTGGACAGGGTAGAGCAGCCCCTGTGAGTTTCTGAGACTGCAACTCTTTACAGGGGTAGAAAGCCCTAACGTTTCTCTCTCAGAGCGGGTGGTGGTTTTGAACTATGTGGGTAGCAGCCCAAGTGAAAACCACTATGCCACCAGGGCTCCCTGTGCCACATAGCGGGAGCTGTTGTTTTCCCAAACATTCACTTGGCTATTTCTTTTATAAGAAGCCAAGTAATTTGGCAGCTTATTTCTGTTCCAGTTTTCTTATATAGAAAATGTGGTGACAGTGTGAACCTGTTTGTTGTAGTTTATGTGAACATAATTGAGTGATCTAGACCAAGTGAGCTAGACCAAGTGAGCTGACTGGTCAAAAATCAGACCTGTGGATTGCCAAATTGGTTCTGCTGAGATTGGGGCTTTCCTGGATCCACAGGCTTCCTCCAAGCTGTGTCCGAGAAGCTCTGCATTTTAGAGCTACATTTTATAGTTGAAAGAGAGGCCTAAGGAGGGAGGGAGTCCTTAAGCTCTAAGACCTTAATGCTGTCATTGCTGTCCTCTTTTAGTGTACCTGCAGTTTCCACACTGCAGTGGGAACCATTGAAACAGCTGTTCTCATTCTCTGAGATGGTGTGCCACCCCACTCCATACCACCACCACCTCATCCCTTTCTCTTATTGTAGAGATAATGCCCCTTCCATATGTATCTCAGATATTCAATTAATGAAGAAAGACAAAAGTAGGAGAAATGATTTAGATGAAGGAGACCATAAGCATGAGGCCATAATGGGGTCCAAAGGCTGTGTGGCCATGTCGCTAATTATAGAAATGGATGAAATCTGCCACAAAAATGTGATTGGAGGCAGAGCAATTCATCACTCTCTCAGGCAGGACTACATAAGTGAGAATGGGGCCATTATGGAGACATGGAGACGATCACAGATTAGAAAGGCTTACTGGATTTGTTCTGGGGCCTTCCGACCACTATAACTCATGACCATAGGGTCTTAGACTTTCCCAATTTCCATTGAGGACCTTCCCAGGGAAGTCCCAGAGGGCAGATTGCTCCTCTCTGCTCTGGCTAGTTGTTGTTGCGTGCCATTGAGGACACTTGGACTCGTCGTGACCTCACATACAACCGAATGAAACACTGTAGGGTCGTGCACCATCCTCACAATTGTTCCTGTGCCTGAACCACCGATGAAGCCACTGAGTCCATCCACTTCTTCGAGGACCTCCTCTGTTTCATGGCTTCTCCACTGTACCAAATAGGATGTCCTTCTCCAGGGACTGGTCTCTCCTGACAACATGTCCAAAGTATGTAAGATGGCGTCTTGCCATCCTTGCCTCTAAGCAGCACTCTGGCCTTATTTCTTCTGATACAGATTGGTCAGTCCTTCAGCAGTCCATGGTACTGTCAGTAGTCTTCTGGTGGACCACAATTCGATGCATCTGTTCTTCTACAGCCTTCCTTATTCAGTGTCTAACTTTCACATGCATATGATGCAATGGAAAATAGCATGGCTTAGGTCATGTGCACCTTAGTCCTCAGAGTAACATCATTGTTCTTCAACACTATAAAGAGGTTTTCTGCAGCAGATTTACCCATTACAATACATCTTTTGATCTCCTGACTGCTGTTTCTATGAACATTGATAGTGGATCTAAGCAAGACAAAATCCTTGACAACTGAAGCCCTTTTCTCTGTTTATCACCTATTGGTCCAGTTTTGGGGATTTTGGTCTTCCTTATATTGAATTGTAACCCATATTGAAGGCTGCAATCCTTGATCTTCAGCAAGTGGTTCAATTCCTCCTCACTTTCAGCAAACAAATGGCGTCATATATGCACACAAGCAGGCTCCCAAAAGTTAGTGGAACAAGGAATCAAAAGAGAATGGAATTTTTCAGGGACTTTTTGAAATACCAGTGTGTGTGTGTGTGTGTGTGTGTGTGTGAGACAGAGAGAAAGAGAGAGAGAGAGAGAGAGAGAGAGAGAGAGAGAGAGAGAGAGAGAGAGAGGAGATGTGGGCATAAAACAAACATCAAGCAACATAAGGGAGAATGCTGTTGGCTGCTGTTGAACTGATTCCGGTGCGCATGCACAGTGACCTGCTGTGTGCACCATAGTGACCCCTCAGAAGCAGATCATCAAGCCTACCTTTCAACTGAAATTCTGAGAATTCACAATTTTCAGAAGTATGTGGATAACAGTGAAAGCCAAAATTCTATTTGCACAGTCCCCACGTGGATTAAGCTTCCAGTGAATTCCTTCAGACCATTGACCAGGGATGTGAACACTCTTGCCACCAGGCAGAGGGCATTGGAAAGTGGATTACCCCTTAGGCAGCCCATGGTGGGGCTTAGAGACTTGCCTAAGTGTATCCTTGAATCGAGGCTGCCATTCTGGGCTGCACGGTCATGAGTCATGCCCCCAAAGCCTTGGTTGTTTGGCCCTGGACCACTCTTGTAAACTGTCCTGTTTCACACAGGTCCCAATCCTTGTCCTATTCTTGCTTCTGTAGTCCCACCTGGAACTGTGATGTTGGGATCTGCCGCCATGTCCTTTCAAGTCTGTGAATCTCAGATAACCCTTACATATCAATAAGACCTCTTGCTAATAGTTTCCCTCCCCTCATCTCGATGGCATGTGTTGGCCCTTGGACTATCTAGGTTACCTAGCGGGCATTTGGATTATGTAGGCTCCCTAGCGGGAATTTGGACTATATAGATTACCTAGTGGGCAATTAGACTTTGTAGGTTATCTAGCGGGCACTTTGACTATCTAGGTTACCTAGCTAGCACTTGAACTATCTACGTTACCTAGCGGTTACTTGGAGTATGTTGGCTACCTACCGGGCTGTTGGACTATCTAGGTTACCTAGCCGGCACTTGGGCTATCTAGGTTAACTAACGGGCACTTGGACTATGTAGGTTCCCTAGCGGGCCCTTGGACTATGTAAGTTCCCTAGCGGGCACTTGGACTATGTGGGTTCCCTAGCGGGCATTAGGACTATCTGGGTTACCTAACGGGCACTTGGACTATGTAGGTTAACTAGCGGGCTTTGGACTATGTAGGTTACCTAGCGGACACTTGGACTATGTAGGTTCCCTATCGTTCACTTGGAGAATGTAGGTTAACTAAGGGGCACTAGGACAATGTAGGTTACCTAGCGGGCCTTGGGACTATCTAGGTTACCTAGGGGGAACTTGGACTATGTAGGTTTACTATTGGGCACTTGGACTATCTAGGTTACCTTAGCAGGCACTTGGACTATGTAGGTTAACTAGCGGGCACTTGGACTATCTAGGTTACCTAGCAGGCACTTGGACTATGTACGTTTCCTAGCGGGTACTTGGACTATCTATGTTAACTAGCGGGCACTTGGACTATGTAGATTCCCTATCGGGCACTTGGACTATGTAGGTAACCTAGTGGTCACTTGAACTGTCTAGGTTACCTAGCGGGCATTTGGACTATGTAGGTTAACTAGCGAGCTCTTGGACTATCTAGGTTAACTAGCGGGCACTTGGACTATTAGGGTCCCTAGCGGGCATTTGGACTATATCGGTTACCTAGCGGGCACTTGGACTATGTAGGTTCCCTAGCGGGCACTTGGACTATTTAGGTTACCTAGCAGGCACTTTGACTATCTAGGTTAACTAACGGGCACTTGGACTATGGAAAGAAGTGCCTAATGGTCACCAGGACCCATGGTTAATCCAGGCGTGGTCATCTGATTCCAATCGATCAGACCTAGCTATAAATCACTTATATGTCTGGGTAATTAAAAGCAAATATAAATTTTCAAAAAAAATAACGTTGCATGGGATAGAAAGAGAATACATAACAACATCAGACATAAATATGCCTCAAGACAAACTCATTGTGCACATCCAGAATACATAATGGCTCTTGCTAAGATGCGTTTCCCACTAGACCCTACCCCAAGCCAGTAAAAGCCAGAAACTCTACAGTAAACTGTGGATTGTACTACTCTGAAATGGGAGCTGTGTCTCTAGACCTAATTTGGGGCTGTTCGTGCTGAGGACTCACCAATACCTGCTGCAGTGACAACAGTCCAGGTGAGAATAAGGAAATCTGGATGACAGCCAGGATATAGGAGCACTGAGACCTCAAATTGCTTCTAGGCGAGCATGGCCTAATGGGCTTCCATTTATGCACCTCTGGCAGGAGGAGTTTGTTCTGGAAAGTAATGGTTTCTAAGGAAGTATTTCTTAAACTTTCACATGCATGCACTTACCCAGGTTCCTGGAAATCGGGCTGGGGGGCAGATTCTGATTTTGTGGGTTCAGGGTGGGGGGTCTAGGATCCAGCAGTTCTAGAGGCCCTGGTACTCTTGGGTTGTTAACCACAAGGACAGTAGTCCTAAACCACCAGCCACTCCTTGGGAGAAATATGAGGCTGTAGACTCCGGGCAAGAGTGACAGTCTGGGAAACCCACAAGGGCAGTTCTACCCTGTCCTGTAGGGTCACTATGAGTCAGCATCAACTCGATGGCATTAGCATGGGAGAAGCTAATGCTGATGTTGCTGGTTCCTTGACCTATCATACTTTGAGTGGCAAAGTCCCAAGGGCCTTCCCGGATGTGATGGCCAAAAGCAGTAGTGTTCACCCTTGGTCATACTTTGGAATCCCTTAGGAGCTTTCAAGCCTCCCATTGGCCTGGCGCCATCCCAGACCAATGAAGCAAGACTTAGTGGAAGCAGGATTCAGGTCACGGTCAGTGAGAAAGCCCCCTTGGCAATGCCAACGTACAGCCAGTGCAGAGTCGAACTGGTCGACGACTCCACATGACTCCATATACTTTGGTGAAGCCAGCTGTTTGGGCAAGGTTTTCAGAGTTACCACCCATGTAGACTTGTTGGTGATAGTGCATTAAATAGAGCACATGCAGTGCATTGCATGAGTGTCCTATGTCATGCAACCACACCAGGGGTATGTTGAGCCAATTTCTCTGGGAGACCAAGGGTGTTGGCTCCATCCTGAACGTTGGCAGGGTAATGGACTGACACAGAGGAAACTCATTCTCTTTGTGGTGGTGCACTAATGGGTTCTTCACAGAAGGCCAAGTCCATGGCTGCAGATGCTCACGGGGCTGAGGGAGCAGGTCAAATCCTAAGTCAGAGGTGGGTGTTTGCATATTTACATGCCCTCACTGCCATCAAGTCCATTCCAACTCACAGGCCCATGGGACTGAGTAAAATGGCCCCCGTGGGTTTCTGAGACTGTGATTCTTTAGAGGAGTAGAAAATCTCCTCTTTCTCCAGAGGAGCGGTTGGTCATTCAAACTGCTGACCTTGAGATTAACAGTCCAACTCCTGACCACTCTTGCCGTCAGAATTCTATTTATTTACACAAGTATATATATATCCTTTCCCAAAAGAACTCCACATTTTCAAATCATTCTTGACACTCATGGCCTTTTTTCCTTTATAGCCATGCCTTTGGTTGAAACACAGATATAAGAGAAATATTTATCTACTTATAGGGGTACAAAAGTAGCTTTGGTGGCATAGTGTTTGCATGTTGGGCTGCTAACACCAAAGTCAGCACTTTGAAACCACCAGCCACTCCGTGGGAAGAAGAGTCTGTCTACTCCTATAAAGAGTTACAGTCTCAGAAACTCACAGGGACAGATCTACTCTGCCTCATAGGGTCACTATGAGTCAGCATCACCTCCCTGGCAGTGAGGTAGATTTTGGTTTCATAGAGATACAAGTCAGTCCTGAGCTGCTAAAGACAAGGTTGGCAGTTTGAACCCACCAGCTGCAGAGAAAGAGGAGGCTTTCTATTCCCATAAGGAGCTACAGTTTCAGAAATACCCACAGGGGAAATTTTAACCTCTCCTGTAGGATCAATATGAGTCAGAATCGACTTATCGGTGGTGAGCAAGTGGAGGGGACCCTAAACAGGTTCCGGTGGACCTTAAGAGTTCTACTAATTGTGCATGCTCTGTAAAATGTAAACCAAGATTTTACTTTTGCAAACATTATTTTTTCTAAACACGTCTAACTGTGAAACCATACTCGCATGCGGGTCTTTGAACCTGGTCAGTGGTCTGGGGAAGTGAAGGGGCCTGACATCCTTTGTTGTTGTTAGTGCTGTCCAGTCATTCTGACATCACAGGGACCTTCTTTGCAACACAAGGCAGCACTGCCCGGTCCTTTGCCAGCCTCAGGGGTAGTATGTTGGAGCCCATGGTTTCAGCTACCGTGTCCTCCAGTTCACCAAGGAGTTTCCTCTTTGTGCTGCTTACTAAACCCGTTTCTAAGGAGTCCATTCCAACTCATGGTGACGCCGTGTGGGTCAGCACCACGGGACCCCACATAATGCCTTATACCATATATATATATATATATATATATATATTTTGCATAATGCCTTATACCTGGTCCCTTTGGCACCTTGTGATCGCACAGGCTGGTGTGCTTATTCCATGTGGGCTTTTTTGCTTCTGAGCCAGATGGCCGTTTGCTCACCTTCAAGCCTTTAAGACCCCAGACACTATCTCTTTTGATAGCCTCTGGCCTTTACTTCGGGGTCTTCGGTCCCTGCAGAGTGGACACATGCCTGCTGTGCGGGTATGGGACGTGTCGGAGCGCAGCCTGGTGGCGGAGCTTCAGGAGCATAAGTATGGCATGGCATGTGTGGCCTTCTCATCCAGTGCCAAGTACATTGTCTCAGTGGGCTACCAGCATGACATGATCGTCAATGTCTGGGCCTGGAAGGTGAGTGGGCTGCTGGCCTCAGGACAGGCGGGGTCGGGAGAGGAGCCAAGAAACTGCTGACCGGTGGCCTTTACTTCTGCCTGCTGGCCTCAGTCCCTTTCTAGAGAACTCTGAGCAGAAAGGAGCAACTGGGTATCTAGGATGCTGAAGAAGGGGCAGAAGGAGAGGTCAAGTTGACAGCTTGTCTAACCTTCAGTGTGTAAGTTTCTTTTCCCTCAGCTCCTAGAAGCAGAGCCTTGATTTCCCTTGACTTTCTCTCCAGAAAAACATTGTAGTGGCTTCCAACAAGGTGTCCAGTCAGGTGACAGCAGTATCCTTCTCTGAGGACTGCAGGCAACCGGCACATCAAGTTCTGGTACCTCGATGACAGCAAGACCTCAAAGGTGAGGCAGCAAGTAGCCACTAGGGTGGGGTCTGCCCAGATATGTTCCACCTGCGCCCCCTTCTGCATGCTCAAAAGCCCCTTGGAAGTCTCAGCTGGGCCAGGTGCTATGTCAATATGCAAGGGAAGCCTTCTCCCTCCCTCCCCAGGGCCTGCTTTCCAGGGGGTAGCCTGCAGGGTGTGTGGGTGGCACCTGTGGTGGGTCTCCACAGGTGAATGCCACTGTACCCCTGCTGGGCCGCTCCGGGCTGCTGGGGGAACCTGCGGAACAACCTGTTCACTGATGTAGCCTGTGGCCGCGGGAAGAAGACTGACAGCACCTTCTGTATCACATCCTCAGGGCAGCTGTGCGAGTTCAGTGACCCGGAGACTGTTGGACAAGTGGGTGGAGCTGAGTGTAAGTGAATGCTTTGTCGGCACCCTCCCGTCTGTCACCTCCGGGCTCCAGGGCACCTGAGTCTGCATGCACGCTGGGGGAGGCCCCAGGCGGAGGAAGGTGTTTGGGAACCTCTCTGCTTGCTCGCCCTCTCTGTCTCTGCCTCTTCCTCTGCTTTCCTCTTCTGCTCAGCACACAGACAGCATCACAGTAAGTGTGCTGGCCCTGTCCGCTGCCTCTGCTGCCTTTCTCTGGGCCGGCCTTTTCTGGGTGTGTCTTTGCCCAAACCTCAGGTGCCTTATAAGGAAGGCTTGCTGACTCCTTCCCCCTAATTGCACGGGGCTGTGGGCCCTCTGGCCAGCTGCTGTTAGAGGGAGGGGCATTGAGGGGCTCTGCCCAGGGCAGCTGGCCTGCCTTGCGCTTGTCCTTGCCTCTTGGCTCATGGCTGTTGAGGTGTCCGGTGAAGGAGTGGACAGACGCCCTTGCTGACTGTGGCTTCTGTGCTCACAGACCACAGTGGCCCACTGCATCTCGGTGAGCCAGGACTACATCTTCTGCGGCTGTGCTGACGGCACCGTGTGCCTTTTCAACCCCTTCAACCTGCACTTCCTCAGCACGCTGCCCCGGCCCCATGCCCTGGGGACAGACATTGCCAGCATCACAGAGGCCAGGTGAGCGGTGTGGGTGGGCCCCTGAGTCCTGTCAGAGCCCCACTCTGTGCCAGGCCGTCCCTGGCATGCTGCAAGGAGAGGAGGGCACACATAGACCTCTGGGAAGACCCTTGGAAGACCCTTGCAGTCAAGCACAGGTGGGTCTTTTAGCATTTGTTGCTCACTGTGGGCAACCGTGGTAATCTGAGTCTGCAGTGTGGTAATTAATGCATTGTCCTGTAAACACCACAGCTAGGACAGACGGGCAGTTCCTTAGGGTTTCTGAGAGAGGCTGGAAACCTGACGGAGCAGGCCTTTCTCCCTCAGGGTGGTCCTGGGTAGCAGCTAAGGTAGGAGGGTCTTATTGTAGCCTCGGGCCTTGGGTTGGGTGATTGCAGGAAGTGAAGTTTTGCTCTGGTTTCAGTGCTGTCAGGAAGCGGGGCAGTTCTGCAGTTGGGTATATTAATTTCTCATTCAGGGAAGGAGTGGGCTAAATCTGCAAATGGCAGGAAATGATATATGACCATGACTGGTTTGCACAGTGCCCTTCCTTTTCCTCTGACGTGAGTCTAGAAGGGCCTGACATCTGCTTGGCTGCATCACGGCCACACACTGTCCCCGCCTGATGTTGGGGGCTATGAAATAGCTTGTGTTCTTTTGCAGAGCCCCATGGCAAGGAATGCCAGGCCAGCCGCTGCGTTCTTTCTCCAGTGACTGCTGGCCAACCTGCTGCTCCTCCCTTTAGTGCCCCTTTTCATTAGCGCTAACTCACCAGTTTGCCCTGTCTGCCCTGGACACCCTGACCCCCTCTTTCCTCAGTCGCCTTTTCGCTGGAGTGGCCAATGCGAAGTATCGGGACACCATCACCTTGACCTTTGATCCTGCAAATCCGTGGCTGTCTTGTGTGTACAATGACCATAGTACTTATGTCTGGGGTGTGAAGGGCCCCAAGAAAGTGGGCAAGGTGTATTCAGCTCTGTATCATTCCTCCTGCGTCTGGAGTGTAGAGGTACGTGGGCCAGGTCTGCTGAGACTGACCGTGTTTCCTGGCCTACCATTAGGAGCTGGGGTTCCTCAAGTGTGGAATTTGTTTCCTCCAGCACCCTTGCTCCCCAAGCTGTGCCCCTGGGTCCCTTCGTATCTGTTAATTGGCTCTGAGGATGGGAGGGGATTTTAGTGCTGACTCATCTCAGACGTTTTTCAGTATGCCCCTGTGCAGTCTTAGCTTGGCCTCTTTGGACATGTTCCTGAACTTGACCAAACCTTAGTTTCTGCAATTGTGAAATGACATACCTGATGCATTTGATTTTTACGAACAGGAGACAAAGTAAGTGGGAGATTTAGAATGCCTAGTACTTACTAGGTGCTTGGTTAATGTATATTCCTTTACTTGTTAAAGACAAGAGCTAATCATTATGACTTGCTTGCTATGGGACAAGCCGTTGCCTCCAGGGGACAGGATGGGGGAACTTTAGGCCCCCAAGGACAGAGGTTCAGGAGGGTTTAGCTGAAAAGGGTTGGGGACAAAATTTATTATCTCCAAGGGAAAGATACTAACTTGACAATGAAGAAACGGCAAAACCCACCCTTAGCCAAGTCATTAAGGTTAACATCCCGTGGCAGCAGCATGAATCTGGTGAGAGGGTACACTGAGAGGTTTCAAAATGTTCCCAGAAAATGTTATGACTCTTAAGAACTCCCAATAAAATGTTGAACAACAACAACCAACGTTGATGGAAAGTTTCTTTTAGTTCTGTTTTTCCATGCAGCCTCCTCCTAGCATTGTGTCTGGTATTCTTGACCCAAATGTATAAGGAACTTAGGATAGTCATGAGGAAACATCAGGCAACCTTCATTTGAGGTACACCTGCCAGAGTAACTTATCACACTCTCCCAGGTGTCAGGGTAGGAAAGACAAGCAAAGACTGAAAGCCGTTCTAGACTGGGACAGATGACACCCATGTGCCGTGGGGGCTCCTGGGATCCTGGAGCAGAAGAAGTACATTCGTGGGATAAACAAACAAACTCATTGGCATTGGGTTGATTCCAACTCAGAGCAACCCCCGCTGGTGACATTTAAATAAAGTCTAATAATGTTGTACCAGTGTGACCTCCGTGGTCCTTATCACTGTGTACTGTAGTGCATAAAACATTAATACGAAGGGAGACCAGGTGAGAGAGTTGAATGTGACATATCTTGACTCATTTTTCTAAAGGTTCAACCCAAAAGGTAAAGTAAAACAGCTCTTGATGGAGAGGAAAAGGTGGAAGGGGGTGGGTGATGATTCTTTCCCCCCGCTGCCTGGCACTGAACGGCCTCTCCTCTCTTCTCATTTTGCAGGGTCCACGAATTGCAGTTCCTGAGTGAAATGCTGAAGGTGGAGGCCCATGAGTCAGAGATTCTGTGCCTGGAGTACTCGAAGCCAGACACAGGTACCTGGCCCTGGCCTGGAATGGCCTTGAGTGAGCCCCTCCAGTCTGGCCAGAGCCACTGATACTTGTCCTGCCTCTTGACTATGGGGCTGATCGTTCTTTTGGCTACCAAAAGAGTTAGTGATCCTTCTTGATGTCTCTGAAGGCTTCTTGTTGTTTCTGAAGGCTTTGGGGAGGACTGCATCTCAACTCTGCCCGACTCCATGGCTCATGTGGCTTAAGGATGTGGGGCTCAGTTTCTCTGGGTGCTCTTTGCTGGGCACTCATGTTGGGCTGCGATCCACAAGCTCAGCAGTTTGAAACTACCAGCCGCTCTGCAGGAGAAAGGTGGGCCTTTCTACTCCTGTAAACAGTTACAGTCTCAGAAGCCCATAGGGGGTATTCACTATGAGTCAGCATTAACTTGATAGCAGCAGATTTGATTTTTGTAAAGTCTTTTTAAAGCCAACCAAAAGCTGAATCAGTGAAGAAGATCTGCTTTAGACATTGTGCTCTTTTAAAGAATAATCTGTCTGTGATCAGATTGACACAGGAACTTGGAAGGTTAGGTGAAAAGTTTAAGGGGCAGTGAGCTTATGTGTGTGATGGAAATTTGGAATTGGAAAAGGACAGTGAGAATGGCTACATAATTTCAGAAATATAATGAATGTTAGCAAATTGTACATGTAGAAATGATCGAATTGGTATATATTTTTGTGTGCATTGTTTTAGATCAGGGAGAAGACTCGAAGTTCAAATATAATTTACAGAGACCCCCCTTGTTAAATCTTGAATGGGACAAAGTCCAGAAAAAACAAATCATCTGGTTGAGGGAGACCGTAAGCATGAGGCCATAATGGGGACTGAAGGATTCACAACAGCTCGGTCACATGGAAAACAAAGGAAGCCCCTTTAAAAGTCAAGTTCCCAGCAGATCAGACCATCACAGTTGGAAATGTGACTACAGAAATGGGAAAGGGACCATGATTGGAGTAAATACATTATTGCAGATTAGAAAAGTTTACAGGACTGGTTCAGGGCCCTCCAACCATCTTGGTCAGGGCATGAACGTGCAACCTCAGTACCCCAATTCCCATCAAGGGCATACTCAGGCAAGTTCTTGAGGGCTAGACTACTCCTCACCAGGCTGGCCAGAGGAGTGGGTGGAAGCAAACAAACTCTGCCTGAGGGCAAAGCATTTTACGTTGCTAGTTCAGAGTCATGGAGCTCTAGTGCCATAGAAGGTTATGGGTTGGGCGGTTAACCACAAGGTTTCACTCTTCAAAACCACCAGCCAGCTCCAGGGAAGAAAGATGAGGCTTTCTACTCCAATAAAAATATATAGTCTGGAGATTAAAAGCCCCAATGTAAGTTAACTGGGTTGATTCCTACTAGAGGGATAATGTGTGTGGGCCAGATGCTTGCAAGGTCCCTCAAGGCAATGCTGCCAGACTGCAGTCTCTGCTCCCTGCTGGTGGAGACAATGGATTGCTTTTCTCTAAAACTTGGAACCATTAGCTTGGTTCCAGTAGGTGGAGTTCACACCCTACTGATAATGGTTCATATGGAGATCCAGAAAACAGGTCAAAGTTAAGCTGCCATTCTAAATGTAGGATCCGCCCATTTTGTCACCTGTATACCCCCAATCCCTCCTCTTCCTATTGCATGTATGCCCCTAGACCACCCCTTCTCACCGCTGTATAACATAGTCCAAGTCCTTCCTGTGATGTATGTCTTTACCCTCCCGTTTCCAATTCCCCTTGTCCTCCTTCCCTTCCCCCTCTCTCCATGTGGACCACCAAGTGGGGCTGAGGTGAGCAATGCTACCATGATATGTGTGTGACTGCATTATTGTAATATCTCTTCTATCTCTCATGCTCCCAATGACTTTAATATTTATATCTCAACCCTTTATGTTTCCAGGGCTTTCAATGACATTAGGCATCTTTTCAATGTTTATGAATCATGCTTATGAACCTCTCTTCTGTTAGTTGTCTGTGTGTATGCATTGCCTGTATTAAAAACATATAGAACCGAGCAATTTGTCTGGAAAAATAATTTATAGGAACTTTATGTTAGATTGCCATGCGTTTTGCATAGCCAATTGTTCTTTTAAAACACTTTTCTTGTCATTGTGATACCATGCTAAAAGGTAAAAACATCTGTATATAGTCAAATAGCTTTATCTTTCCTTTAAAGACATGAACCTTCGTGTCTTGCTTAAAGTTTCCACCTCACTAAAGCTAAATTGCTACTCTCGAAAATAAATCCCTCTAAGTTTTTAATGCTTTGAATATTTTATCGCTCTAATCCTCCTGGAGTTTATTTTTGAATGTAGTATGCTCCTTCCTTTGATTTCTTGTAAATTCAGCCAATTCAACCACTCATTAACCAAAGTATTCCTTTACCACTGGATTGTTTTGCCACCTTTGCTTTGCATAGCATATAGTTCTAAATTATATCCCAGACTACTGAATTATTTGCCAGAGTGGCTTTACTAATTGTACACTGGCATCACAACACGCGGGAGCTTCGGAAAGATCGTGGGAGAAAGGAATGAAAAGAGAAGATAATTTCCCATGAATTTTTGAAGCTTCCTCGTACAGGTGCTTTACAGTAAGTCGACATTAGGGTTTATAATCAATAAAAAATTCAACTGTGATCCAAGAATGAGGGGCGTGACATTTCCTGGTTGAGACAAAAGCGAACAGGCGAGCAGAATACGAAAAGAATTGGTTAACCGATGAAACTGCAGCCAAGTGTTAGCTGTTATCACAAAAATGAACACACAGAATATTCTTGAACTTGGAAGTGGGAACTTCAGCCTTTCAACGGCCATCGACGGTGCGGGGCAACATCCCCGCACTCCTACGCTCAGGAAGGGGGTTCTGGGGTCTGCGGCGCCGCGGGGCACAAGTGGGGCGAAGGGCTGCGAGGGAACGCCGAGGCAGAGGGGTCCCCGCGAGGCGGCTGCGGGCCGCTCCAGAAGGCAGGGGTCCGGGGGCTCTGCGGTCCCTCAGGACCCTCCAGGAGAGGCTCCAGAAAGGCAGCTGGAGGCCCCGGCCGGCCGTGCAGCTCGCTGGGAGGCGCGGGCGCACGTGCTCCGCCGGTCCGGGCGGCGGGGGCGGCTGAACGGGCCCTGGCCGTGGGCGGCGGGCGGCGGGCGGGCGCAGTGCGGCGCCGGGCAGGCGGGAGGTGACCGCGCGGGGCGGTCGCGGCGGCTGGGGCTACTGACGGCACACGGATCCGGAGCGCACTGCGCGGGGCGGGGCGCCGCGCAGGTGAGAGCGGCAGCGGACCCGGATGCGGCGCGGCTGAGGGCGGCCGAGGGCGGGGGGTCGCGGCGGCTAGCTCTTGGAGATCCCGGCCGGAGGCTCCGGCGCCGGTGCTGCGCTTCCTGCCGGCTCGAAGAACGAGCCCGAGCCTGGCCGCCCTCGGGATGCCTTGCTGAGGCTCCGCCGGACGTCCCCAACAGGGGGGCGGGGCGGGGCGGGGCGCGTTCGGGCGCCTCCTGAGGGCGCCTCAGCGGAGAGCGGCGTTGGCGCCGTGGAGTCTACGCTCCACGCGGGCGGCCCAACCCGCCTGCCACTCAGGTGTCTTTTTGCACGGAAGTGAGTTTTAGGAGCGGGAAACCTGTGGTGGGCGTGACTGACGTGTTTTTAAATCATTTTCTATACATTTAAAGCTGTAAAGGCAAAACTTCATGATCCAATTAATATAGCCAAAAATTCAGGCTTGATAGAAACATTTAGAATCCAGGCACTGGGGGTAAAGTCCCCTTATTCCCATCTGTTATTGGAGGAAGGTATGAGAGAGATTGGATACTGCGGTGGGAAGAAATAGAGCCAAATAGGAATGTCTGCTTCTATAGGGAGAATGTATCAGCCATGCGCTCACTTTAAGGCAGCACAGCTTTAAGGGAGAATCTGTGGAAATGATAGATTACCGCAGGAACATGAACTTGGAGTATATCTCCAACTAACAGAGTGGTGGTCTTCTAGCCATGGAACATTAGTCTCCCAGATTCCCTCTGTACCAGTCAGGGAATAAGTCCCAGTATTATTTCCCTTGGTGCTAGTATCCCACATTTCCCCTCTCTGCATTATGTTTAAGATTCAAAAAGTGTCACGGAGGCAACATGGTCTCTTTTCATATCTATTAGCTTCCTATAGAAGTGACATGAGACTGCAAGCATCACAATTATGATAAAAAACACAGTCAGACTGGAACTTAAGCTATGTGAAGTACTTTGCCCCCAAGCTCGCGGGTCCAACCCTTCCATGCTACTCCTCAATTGCTTAATCACATCAGAGCCAGGAGAAGCCTCAAGCTTGTCTTTGAATGTATAGAAAATATCCTTTTTAAGCTGATCAATATCTAATGAAATGTTTCCCTTAAACCCTTGCAAATGTTGGCCTCTCCATCTCTTCCTTGTCCATCTTTCTCCAAAGGTGGTTGCGTCCTTTTAAAGGGAGTCCATCAGTTTTATTCTGTAAAAAACATACATGCATAGCCTTTTCTCCAGGTGAATGGACCTGGATCCCAAACACAGTTTCCATCATCCTCAGATTTCTTAGGATCAATTTTCTCTGTAGAATTGAAAACGTGTTTATCTTCCCTAATTTTATTACAAGCTTTTAGTAAGGAGAAAAATTTTTTAGTTAAAATGAGTAAATGAACTTTGTCACACATAAGATTCCTCTTCTCCTCCTTCTGTTTTAACAATTTAAATAGTAAAGCATTGCTAGATCTTGAACCAGTAAAAGTACTAGTTAGATAACCTTCATTGTTATGTGAATACTGGCTCCCATCCCTCAGAGAATTAAGAGAGCTAACTAATTGGGAGAACTTCTTATCATACTTTGAAAGACTGAAAAAATTCTTAATAAATTTGTTCAGCTGATCTTGAAGTAACTTACCAAGCAGACATTTTTTCTCCAGGCTTACCAATAAGGTTATAGGCTCAATTGAGCCGTTTTGCCTTTCAGGCTTCTCACACTGTATGATTTTACCTTGCAATATTCTGTCTTGGTTAACTTCACTCATTCCCTCTATGCTGGCTTTAGGGGAAGTTAATGGGAGGGCCTTAGGCCCCCCTGAATGCCCTAAGGAAATGACCCGGCATCCACAGTTAACAAACCTTTTTCCTTCCATTTCTAATTCCATGTGGGGGCGCTGTTTCTCCACAACAGCAGTCCAGAAGACTGCTTGATTTATAGGGTGGTCAAACTTCTCAAGTACTCTTTCCTGATAGGTATAAATTTTTACTCTAGAAATGCAAGGAAGGGAAAATTGGCTTAAGCGATCCTACATTTTTACAAACCATGGTATATCAGAACTCATTACTGCCTTAATTTCTTCTTCACAATCCTGACCAATAACTCCAGCAACACCTTGAGAATTTATGTTGGACTTTCTTTTTTTTTTGGACTTTCTTAATAAACTTCCTATAGTTCTTTTAGGTAGTGGACCCCAATTACTGCTCTTCGTTTCTGATTCAATCACAGTTTTGGGCTTTTTCTTACAACTCTTATCAACTCCAGTATCAATTTTAATTTCTTGAGTACTAAGGTTAAATCTTCCTGATAGAAACTGTATTAATCTTTCAATAAGAGGTCCCTGTTTTTGAGGATCAAGCTCCTGTGAAGGCTTCTGAGCCATCTCTTGGTTATTCAAACCAACTGCAGTGAGAACAGAGACTAGGTTTTTGCCTCTTTGGCTAGGTCTGTTCTCCTGCTGTGAGGCTGCTAGATAAAGGCGATTTCTCTCAAAGATCTTCTTTGCTCCAGTAGGCAGACACCTTGCCTACCACGCTCTGCTATGAGGGCTCTGCATCAAGCTTCTTCCACTATTTTCCCGCCGGGAAGTCTTTGCTAATGGCGACCCTTCACTGTTGATTTTTGAACGACATTGGCTCGCCCAATGAGTTCCCTTCCTACAATGGAGGCAGAGTTCAGGTTCGTTTAAACCCGATCTCCATGGTCCTGGCCCATGCTCTGACATTGGCCGCAGCCTGCTCTGCCTACACTCTTTTGAAGATGACTTGTCTTCCCACAACTAAAGCACTTTCTTCCAGGTCTGATATAGTTTGCCAATGAAGCTGCCATGAGGTCTGCCTTGTATTCCTCTGCCTCTACATTCCTGCATATCCTAAAATAACCCAGCAAAGTGCCCTGTTCGCTGTAGGGATGCAAGGCATTTTTACAGTGCTTATTAGAGAAATCATAAGATAGCTTGTGCACTAGGTCTCTTACTGCCTGAACATTCTTCACACATTTGGAAATAGCATCTTCCAGTCGGGACACAAAGTCAGCGTAACGCTCATCATTCTGTTGTCTTATAGCCCTGTAACGCGGCGTTCTCTCTTCTGATGGAATTATCTTTTCCCAGGCCCTTAAGCAAACCTCATGTATCTGTCCTATTGTCTGTTCAGTAAACTGTAGTTGAGACTCAACTGTAATATAATTTGCATCCCCTAGCAATTGATGAATTCCTATATCTATCCCATCCTCAGCATTCTTCCCAGCTCTTGCAAGGGCTGCTTCCTTCCACAGCATTTGATATCACAAGCATTCTGAAGAGTAAAGACAAATTCTCACTAAAGCTTTCCAATCTGTAGGGGTCCAGCTGTCAGACTCTGCTAGAGCCCTTATCATGCTAATTACAAAATGTGAGTCTGGGCCCTAGTCATTGATTGCCTGCTTGAGATCTTTTAGCAACTTAAAAGGCAAAGGCACTGTGAATTCCTTTTGGTTCTAACAGGATAAGACATCTTGCATTCTAAATCTTCTTCTGCAATCCCTCTTCCTACTCTGGAGAGTAAAGGTGCTTTCCTATACTTTGCTTCTTTACGTCTATTCTCTGAGCTACTCTTTTCAATCTGGATATCTTGGAGTTCCACTTCCTGAACTTCACCTTCTGTGCTAGCTCTCCTAGTTTGCATTTCTTTGGAGCTAATCTCTCTACCTTCAGGGCTGGCTTGCTTGATTGTTTTACAATCTCTGGCCTTTCTTACACTAAATTCCAGCAGGAGAGCAGTTGCTTTTACTATGTCCCCTTCTGACTCAGGCTCATTCTTTTAGCTCTGCCTAAAATCTTCTCATCTGCCTGAAACCCGTTCTCACTGCTTCTCATCTGATTTAAATTTGGGCATCTTAGACGTTGCCTGTTCTGCTTCTTGGCTTTCTCTACCTTTGAAAGCAAGGGAGCTTCCTGGGATTGTTTAATAGCCATGCTTTGGATCTTGCAATCCACTGCCTCTAGTACTGTATCACCTTTAAACCTTCGGAGTCTGCAGTCTCGCGAGAGCATACAGGCTTTGGCAATGAGGTTCTGTTCTAGAATTGGAGGCTTTAGATAACAAACCAATCCCTGCCTTTTCAGTTTTTCCTAAAGTTTCTTAACCTAAATCATGCTTATTCACAGACACTTTAGCTTGCTTTTCTAGATTTGAATAGACACAAGACTTCTCACTAGACTGTTCATCCTTATTCTCTTCCTCCTGCAAAAGTTTTAAAACCATCTTAACTTGTACCCACAGAGACCACTTCTCCATAGGGATACTCTCCCCATCTCTGTGCTTCCTTTAAGTTGACAATGACCTCCTCCCAGGTCTCTAAATCAAAAGTTCCTTCCTCTGAGAACCATGAATTATACCTTTTTACTACTTTTAGAAAACATTGTATCTTTTTCTTCGTTACTTTTACACCTTGTCTTTTCAGTAAGTAGAGAGCATGGTACCATAAGTTTCAGGTTTACTTTTACCTTGCTCCCATTATCCTCTTTAAAATTCTAATTCACTATTTCCACTACTTCTCTGTCAATCCCCACACCGGATCCTCACTTCGCACAAT
Organism: Tenrec ecaudatus; assembly: GCF_050624435.1. Classification (NCBI taxonomy): domain Eukaryota; kingdom Metazoa; phylum Chordata; class Mammalia; order Afrosoricida; family Tenrecidae; genus Tenrec; species Tenrec ecaudatus. Next base: position 127,276 of record NW_027459349.1, read on the forward strand.
TTTCAAATTCACTCTACGTACCAATGGGGCCATATAATTGTTATATGGGATATAACTCATATTGTCTCACGTTGTGCGCCATTTGTCTGGGGAAGCCCGCCTTGTGCTGGGGCTCCAGCCTCCAGCCCAGTCCTTGAGCCTCCTGCCTGGTCTCCATCCCACCTCCCTTCGTCCACACTGAGCGTGGACCTGGCTGGTAAGATCATGGCCATCCAGGAGGTGAGCATGCTACCATGAATTGTGTCTGACTGCATTATTGTAATGTCTCTTCTATCGCTCATGCTCCCGGTGACTTTAATATAATATTTATATATCTCAACCATACAATTGTGCTTATTGAACCCAAGATTACTGGTGGGGGGCTGGCACCCCAACTCATACCACAGTACATACCATTTGTCTAGTTCTTCAATGCTTCCTCTCCCGCTCACTCCCTCCAACTATCATGACCTCAGCTCTACCTTACAAAGCCGGCTAGACCAGAGCATGTACACTGGTACAGATAAGAACTCTCAACACACAGAATCCAGGACAGATAAACCCTTCAGGAACAGTAATGGAAGTAGTGATAACATGAGGGTAGGGATGAGATGGAGGGAACTGATAGCAATGATTGATGTATTAACACTCACACCCCAGGGGGACAAGCAACAGAAACATTGGTGAAGTGAGACCTTGGACATTGTAAAATATGAAAGTATAATTTATCAAGGTTTCATGAGGGTGGGAGAGTGGGAGAGAAGGGGGGAAAAGGAGCTGATACCAAGGGGTCAAGTATAAAGAAAATGATGATGGTACCATAGGTACAAATGTGCTTGATACAATTGATGTATGCATTGTTATAAGTGGTGTAAGAGCCCCCGATAAAATGACTTAATTTTTTAAAAGTGTTTAGGTAGATCTTGATGGAGGATAGATTGAGAAACAATAGTTTCAGAATTTGATAATTTTGCTTAATAATCAAACTGAAAACTCACTGCCATTGCATCTTTTGTGACTCACAGCAACCCTGACTTTCAGCAACCCTATTGGACAGGGTAGAGCAGCCCCTGTGAGTTTCTGAGACTGCAACTCTTTACAGGGGTAGAAAGCCCTAACGTTTCTCTCTCAGAGCGGGTGGTGGTTTTGAACTATGTGGGTAGCAGCCCAAGTGAAAACCACTATGCCACCAGGGCTCCCTGTGCCACATAGCGGGAGCTGTTGTTTTCCCAAACATTCACTTGGCTATTTCTTTTATAAGAAGCCAAGTAATTTGGCAGCTTATTTCTGTTCCAGTTTTCTTATATAGAAAATGTGGTGACAGTGTGAACCTGTTTGTTGTAGTTTATGTGAACATAATTGAGTGATCTAGACCAAGTGAGCTAGACCAAGTGAGCTGACTGGTCAAAAATCAGACCTGTGGATTGCCAAATTGGTTCTGCTGAGATTGGGGCTTTCCTGGATCCACAGGCTTCCTCCAAGCTGTGTCCGAGAAGCTCTGCATTTTAGAGCTACATTTTATAGTTGAAAGAGAGGCCTAAGGAGGGAGGGAGTCCTTAAGCTCTAAGACCTTAATGCTGTCATTGCTGTCCTCTTTTAGTGTACCTGCAGTTTCCACACTGCAGTGGGAACCATTGAAACAGCTGTTCTCATTCTCTGAGATGGTGTGCCACCCCACTCCATACCACCACCACCTCATCCCTTTCTCTTATTGTAGAGATAATGCCCCTTCCATATGTATCTCAGATATTCAATTAATGAAGAAAGACAAAAGTAGGAGAAATGATTTAGATGAAGGAGACCATAAGCATGAGGCCATAATGGGGTCCAAAGGCTGTGTGGCCATGTCGCTAATTATAGAAATGGATGAAATCTGCCACAAAAATGTGATTGGAGGCAGAGCAATTCATCACTCTCTCAGGCAGGACTACATAAGTGAGAATGGGGCCATTATGGAGACATGGAGACGATCACAGATTAGAAAGGCTTACTGGATTTGTTCTGGGGCCTTCCGACCACTATAACTCATGACCATAGGGTCTTAGACTTTCCCAATTTCCATTGAGGACCTTCCCAGGGAAGTCCCAGAGGGCAGATTGCTCCTCTCTGCTCTGGCTAGTTGTTGTTGCGTGCCATTGAGGACACTTGGACTCGTCGTGACCTCACATACAACCGAATGAAACACTGTAGGGTCGTGCACCATCCTCACAATTGTTCCTGTGCCTGAACCACCGATGAAGCCACTGAGTCCATCCACTTCTTCGAGGACCTCCTCTGTTTCATGGCTTCTCCACTGTTGTACCAAATAGGATGTCCTTCTCCAGGGACTGGTCTCTCCTGACAACATGTCCAAAGTATGTAAGATGGCGTCTTGCCATCCTTGCCTCTAAGCAGCACTCTGGCCTTATTTCTTCTGATACAGATTGGTCAGTCCTTCAGCAGTCCATGGTACTGTCAGTAGTCTTCTGGTGGACCACAATTCGATGCATCTGTTCTTCTACAGCCTTCCTTATTCAGTGTCTAACTTTCACATGCATATGATGCAATGGAAAATAGCATGGCTTAGGTCATGTGCACCTTAGTCCTCAGAGTAACATCATTGTTCTTCAACACTATAAAGAGGTTTTCTGCAGCAGATTTACCCATTACAATACATCTTTTGATCTCCTGACTGCTGTTTCTATGAACATTGATAGTGGATCTAAGCAAGACAAAATCCTTGACAACTGAAGCCCTTTTCTCTGTTTATCACCTATTGGTCCAGTTTTGGGGATTTTGGTCTTCCTTATATTGAATTGTAACCCATATTGAAGGCTGCAATCCTTGATCTTCAGCAAGTGGTTCAATTCCTCCTCACTTTCAGCAAACAAATGGCGTCATATATGCACACAAGCAGGCTCCCAAAAGTTAGTGGAACAAGGAATCAAAAGAGAATGGAATTTTTCAGGGACTTTTTGAAATACCAGTGTGTGTGTGTGTGTGTGTGTGTGTGTGTGTGTGTGTGTGTGAGACAGAGAGAGAGAGAGAGAGAGAGAGAGAGAGAGAGAGAGAGAGAGAGAGAGAGATGTGGGCATAAAACAAACATCAAGCAACATAAGGGAGAATGCTGTTGGCTGCTGTTGAACTGATTCCGGTGCGCATGCACAGTGACCTGCTGTGTGCACCATAGTGACCCCTCAGAAGCAGATCATCAAGCCTACCTTTCAACTGAAATTCTGAGAATTCACAATTTTCAGAAGTATGTGGATAACAGTGAAAGCCAAAATTCTATTTGCACAGTCCCCACGTGGATTAAGCTTCCAGTGAATTCCTTCAGACCATTGACCAGGGATGTGAACACTCTTGCCACCAGGCAGAGGGCATTGGAAAGTGGATTACCCCTTAGGCAGCCCATGGTGGGGCTTAGAGACTTGCCTAAGTGTATCCTTGAATCGAGGCTGCCATTCTGGGCTGCACAGTCATGAGTCATGCCCCCAAAGCCTTGGTTGTTTGGCCCTGGACCACTCTTGTAAACTGTCCTGTTTAACACAGGTCCCAATCCTTGTCCTATTCTTGCTTCTGTAGTCCCACCTGGAACTGTGATGTTGGGATCTGCCGCCATGTCCTTTCAAGTCTGTGAATCTCAGATAACCCTTACATATCAATAAGACCTCTTGCTAATAGTTTCCCTCCCCTCATCTCGATGGCATGTGTTTGTCCTGTTTAAGATTTAATAAATTATCTTTGAGATTTGGGATATCCTCTTACCCTAAAACACAAGGCATCTCTGGGTGTATTCCAGCTGCCAACTTTTTAGGTAGTAGTCAAGAAGTTCGCTGTTATGTCACCCAGGAAGCTGGGGAAAGGATGATCACCAGAACAAATCCATTATTCCCTCCACTCGCTTCCTAGCCTTTGAATCTCCACCTTGGAGGCAACTATGGCCTTTCTGTTTCTTTTTGATGATCATGTACGCATGTCCAAGTAAAGCTTACTTTTTACTCTTTTGTATCGCCTATTTCATTAAATATTATATTTTGGAGATTCTTCCAAATGGATTCATACAGAATGACCTCATTCATTTAAGAGTGCATGCTGTTACACAATACAGCTATGATAAAATGCATCTAACCAACCTCTCTTTTTTCTCTGTGTATTTTACAAATTTTCCTGTCAAAATTGACCATATCTGAGTTTGCTTTCAGGGACACCTTAAGTCTAGTACCCCTTGAATCCTAGGGCCTGGAGTCCTCCTCCTCTTCAGAACCAATCTCTGTGCAGGTGTGCTGGTATGTGAACTGTGAACCCTCTCCTTAAAATCAAAAAATAAAGCCCAAACTCACTGTCATCAAGTCACTGTTGACTTGCAGTGACCCTCTGAGTTTCTGAAACTCTGTCTATGGTAGTAGAAAAACCAGTCTTTCTCAGAGCTGCTGGTAGTTTTGAACTGCCAACCATGTGGATCACAGCATAACTGTTAGGTTTCTCGGGTGGGAAATACCTCAGTTCTTGGCATCACAGGAGAAAGAATTCATGTCGAAGACTGATTGTTGATCCAAATGGGTTTGTATTAAGGAGAGAAGGTGATAGAGGAGAAGAGAAGAGAAAGAGAGGAGAGAGGGGGAAGGGGGAAAGAAAGGATTGAGAGAGAGAGAGAGAGAGAGAGAGAGAGAGAGAGAGAGAGAGAGAAAGAGACCCCACAGAAAAACAGGGAGGTGGTCTCCAGGTTCGGCCTTTAGTGGCTTCGGCTGGGAGGCGTGGTTGACATTATTGATTGACCCCATTGGCTGAATTAAGCCCACCTGGCCTGGTTTGCACCCACCTAAGTGCACTGCCTCCCTGCCTCATGTGCCTGAATTTGGAGCCTGCCCAGTAGACACCCTGGTCCCAGCTCTAGCTACCTAACATAAAACTACACCATAACACTACTCCCTCCTAAACAGCATAGCTAAAAATATGAGTTGAGCAGAGAAATTGGTTCTTAAAAGAATGCCTTCGCTTACAACCGATTGTCATTTTAAATTTCACTTGATGGTGTAGAGAGAACCAAGAGATCATTCCATCCCTCAGATTACTTGTAAACTACTGCAGAAACCTCAGGAAAGCCAGCAATTGCCTGCAAGACTGAGGTAAGAATCTCAAGGTTGACTCCCCAAACCATACGCATTGCTATAGAGTTGATTCTGACCCATAGCAACCTTACACAGGACAGGGTAGAACTAACTACCTCTGAGTTTCCAAGTCTGAAACTCTCTATTTTTGTAAATCATTTTATTGGGGGCTCTTACAGGTCTTATAACAATCCATACATCAATTTTGTCAAGCACATTTGTACATATGTTGCAATCATCATTTTCTTTGTATGTGAGCCCTTGGTATCAACTCCTTTTATTTCCCTCCCTCCCAACCCTCCCTACCTCATGAACACTTGATAAATTATTAATTATTATCTTTCATATTGTACAGAATCCGCTGTCTCCATTCACCCAAGTTCTTGTTGTTCATGCCCCCCAGTCACCCCCTGGGGAGCGGCGTGGTTATACAGTGATCATTGCAGTCAGTTCCCCCTTTCACACCCCACCTCTCCCCCACCCTCATGGTATCACTACTCCCATTACTGTTCCTAGGGGGTTTATCTGTCCTGAATTCTGTGTGTCCAGAGCTCTTATCTGCACCAGTGTACATGCTTTGGTCTAGCCGGATTTGTAAGGTAGAACTGGAGTCATGATAGTGGGGTGAGGGTTGGGAGAGTCTGTAACTCTTTATAGGAGTAGAAAGCTTCACAGGAAAGTGAATTTGAGGCTGAGACCTTGGGAAAAGTTTGGTCAAGATAAACAGATGTGGAGTGGTGTAGGGAAGGAAAGATTAAAAATAACCTGGTCCAGGATCCTCACAAATTTTAAGTTCATTTGACGCTCCCTAGGGAGGAAGGAGGAAGAGCTATCAGCAGGCAGGCTGTGTCATGCCTACAGCCTCTACAAAAATGCTTCCTGACTCTTCTCAGAAATTCTGCCAGGTGCTACCAGCCTCCTGAGTCTGAGAATGGTTCCTCTATGTTCTTATTAAGCTGAGGAAGGTTGGCACAAAAATATTTGGGAATCCAAGGAGCATGGTGAGGTCATTTCAGGGGGTCATGAGGAATGACTAGTAGGGATTTCAGCCAAATTAAAGGGCTTAGCAATTTGAATACCAGCTGACTCTGACCTTGATCAAGCCTCTTTACCTTTCTGGGTCAATTAAAAAAATTATTTTTTACCAGGTTTCTACTATATGTCAGATATGGGGAAGCAGTAGACAAACCAATAGAAGCTAGGAAATTTGATCCCACCTGTACAGATGTTGCTTCTAAAGACAGCATTCTTTATGTATGAGTTTGCCAGTAGTAATAATTGTCGTTAATCGTGCACTCTTGCCTGAAGAAAAATCCAAGAATCTGTGTCTTTGTACCTCCCTTTTGACACCCTCAAGGAACCCAGTGGTGCTGTGAGGAAGGCATTGGCCTGCTAACCCAAATACTGGCAGTTCAAACCCACCTGATGCTCCAAAGAAGATGAGACTGTCTGTTCCCCTGAAGATATATCCTTTTGGAAACCCCACAGAGCAACTCTACTCTGTCCTATGAGAGTCAGAATAGACTAGTGAGGACAGTAGATGTGGTTTGGGTTTGGTTTCAACACCTCCTCCCTGATCTACCTCATTACATCACAGTGCCTTAATCAGCTCCCCAAGCTGGTTTGTTTTTATGGCAGATTTTCTTTCTCTCCCCAAGTGCCTGATTGTGGGAAACAGAGGGATTTCTCCCAAGCTGTCTACCCCAAATATATTCCAAACTCAGCTGCTTGCAAATGACTATGCACTTGGAGGTCATCAGGAATAGATCAGGGGTCATTCTCCCTAAGAGTTATCAGCTATCTAGTGCAAGCAGACACCACTGCTTATCCCACAACAAGTAGGATTCACTCCCTTCTGATAAGGATAGTAGTTGTCTGTTTCCTTGTAGGAGACACCAGAGAGGTCAAACCCATCCAAAGATGACCAAGGTTAGGCTGCCATCCTAAAACTAGAATCAGCCCATCTTGTCACATGTATACCCCCCAATCTCTACTCTTGCTATTGCATTTCCATAGACCATCCCCTCTCATTACTGTATCACCTATAGCACATCCCCTTCCTGTGACATGGGTCCTCACCTGTCATTAGGGGGCTTGCATGCCCCCAGAGAATATAAAAACCTGGGTTAGCATCAAATATCTCTCTTTCCACGTAGACCACCAAGCGGGGCTGAGCTGAGTATGCTACTATGAATTGTGTCTGACTCCATTTATTTCAATATTTCTCTTATGCTCTGTAACTTTACTATAATATTTATTTATTATCGCTATACAATTGCGCCCACCGGACTCATAATGATGTGTTAGGGGCTGGCTTCCCCTGACACCTGATGCTTATTCTTCTTCTGTCACCTCTGCCCCCCCACCCCCCACCTTTCTTCCCTTCCTTCTCTTCCCACTGTTGGCCACACCATTGCTGTGTGTGTTGCTCGACCTTTTTTGTGCAGGTCTCTGCAGGCAGTTGGGAGAAGAAGGGCAGTGAAAGGGACTGAACATGCCACTATCTGTGGGCAGGACAGGATGTCTGATGCTTTGCTGGCTCTTTGATATGTGAGACCAGCAGCCAAACCTACCCCTTTAAGAGCCTGGAGATGATGACTGAAGGCCTTATGCAAATTTTTTTTTTTTTTGCAAATATTTTTACCTTACTTTTATTGTTCTTTGTGTAAAGTGAGGGGCTGGGCAATATGTTTTTAAGACTCCAAGCTCGAACATTCCAAGAAAGTAAGCATTCAAATGTTAAATGCAGGAATTACAAATACTCCTTGACTGGGATGGGCGTGCTCTGCTCCCTGCTGCTGGAGACAATGGATTAATTCTCCCTCAAGCTTGCAACCAATAGCTTGGTTCCTGTAGGTGGAGTTCACACCCTACTGATATGGTTCATATGGAGATCCAGACAGGTCAAAGTTAAACTGCCATCCTAAATGTAGGGTCCGCCCATCTTGTCACAAGTATACGCCCAATCCCTCCTCTTCCTATTGCGTGCATGGAAGGCGGGGGTCTGGGGGTCCCGGGGCCCTTCAGGGACCCGCCAGTCATACAGCTCGACGGGAGGCGCGGGCGCGCATGCTCCGACAGTCGGTGCGGCGGCGGGGACGACGGCGGCGCGGCGGCGGCGGCGGCGGGCAGGCGGAGTGCCAAGCCCGGCGGGCGTGAGGTGACGAGCGGGGCGGGCAGCGGCTGGGGCTACTGACGGCTCACCGGATCCGGAGCGCACTGCGCGGGGCGCCGGGCAGGTGAGAGCGGCGGCGCGGGACCCGGATGCGGCGCGGCTGAGGGCGGCCAAGGGCGGTGGTCGCGGCGGCGCCTGGGCCCCGCGCTGGCCGGCGGCGAGTTCCCGGAGGTCCGGGCCGGCGGCTCCGGCGCCCGTGCCGCGCTTCCTGCCGGCTCGGAAGACGCGCGCCGAGCGGCCCAGAGGACGCCTTGCTGAGGCGCGGCCGGATGTCCCTGGCGGGCGGGTGGCGCGTTCGGGCGCCTCCTGAGGGCGCCTGAGCGGAGAGCGGCGTTCGCGCCATCGCGTCTACGTGGGCGCCCCGGACCCGCCTGCCACTCAGGTGTCTCTTCACGCAGAAGTGTGTTTTAGGAGCGGGAAACCTGTGGTGGGCTTCACGGACGTGTTTTTAAATCCCAGCGCCGCCGAGGAGCCCTGGGGCCTCGCCCCTAACGCCCTACTTTGCCCAAGGGGGTAAGAATGCGTGTCCAAAAGGTTGCCTGGCCAGAGCGCAAGTGCTTGTGAATGGTAGCGACTGGGAAGGCTGCACCTCGCTCCGCTGGCCGAAGCCTGGCTGCTGGGCGGGTCACGTTTATTTCCGAGCTGCTGTGGTGTGGCTGCAAGCTCCGCTGGAGTAGCTCCTAATGTTGGAGCCTGTCGTCGGCGGGTAAAATAGCATCCCGGGGCCCCTTCCTAGAGTGCTTCCTAGCACAAGCACATGGCGACTCGGAATACCTGTCCCAGGTACCTGGGGGCTGAGGCAACCCAGTGAACGTAGGATAATTTACGGGAGGTCCCAAACTTGAAGTGCTTTGCTCTTTAAATAATCTCAAGTGTCACTTTATCACTGGTTGCAGACTATAAACACACCGAAAGTATGAAACACCCACTCCCCGCACCCCCCCCCCAACTACATTGGTACTTCTAAAGGGAGTGACAAGTGCCTTTGTAAACATCATCTTGGGCTGTTACTGTCTGGTGAAGTCGTCATAATTAAATTAGATGAGTACTTATTTTGAAGCACTGAATGGCTGTTTGGAAGTAGTATTCCTAAAAAAATCATCTCCAGAGAGTCAGAATCGGGGTTTTTTTTTCTTCCAAAAGCTGCATTGTAAGGTTTCAGTGGAAAAGCAGAAGTGTTTGAGTGTAATGTAGCTAGCATAGGAGAATAGAATCTTAACCGAGTTTCCCAAGGCAGGTGTGAGCAAATCTAAACCTGAACCGAATTTACTTCTCTAAAGCACAAGTGATACACAAAATCAACAACTCTGCCTTACATCCCTGTTCATGGGGATGTTCTACTGGCAGGGGTGTTATTTAGAAGTGGGGAAAATGGGAGTTTTCATTTATTGTTGCTTTACACCGCTGACCTGTGTTTCTTGGAGACTTATCCATAAAGATTTTAGATCCATCTTGCTATGAATATCAACCAAACCGATTGGGAGTGGGGTGGTGGGCATATGAACCTTGTAGTCTATCCTGTGTTCCTCTTTGTGTTATTCAGACTGTCCTGTAAAAGGTGAAACGCCACAGCGGAAGCATTAATAGGCATTATAAAAGACACTGGTGTCTGAAGTCTGATCTTGGCTCAAGCTCTGGACTGGAGTTTAAACAATGTCACTCCATCTCTCTGTCTTTCTGGATATCTTTTTTTAACATTAATTAATTCAAACTGAAAAGGATACTTAATTAGCTTCCTTTCCTCGGGTCTTGCTCTCTTGGAGTTATTTAAGATTGCTTTCTTTTTTCTTGTTTAATCATTTTATTAGGGGCTCTTACCGCTCTTATCACAATTTCTGATTTCTTTCTTCCACTTTCATATAAGGTATATGAATATAGCGACTTTGTTTGCCTTCTAGAGTATCCCCAGCATCCAGAGTAGTGCCTGAATCATTTAACTAATGTTGAATATGAAATGAATGCCATGTGTAATAACATCTTCTGGTTCCACATATAGCATGTATTGAAAGGTCTCAGATTTGTACAACTGAGGAAATAACCAGGAGACCTAGAGTTAACCTCTTAGGTGTTCTTACTCAGTCTTCATTAACAGCTGCCACTTTTGTCTTCATAAAAGTACTCTATCCATGAAGAAGATAAGCATTTAGACGCTGTCCTTGATTACAAAAGCAAATGTGAATTTCTCAGTCATGCTCATGTATACTAGATTATTAGCATTTTGGCAGCCAAGGGACCAAACAAGCTTTATCAGTTTTGATTTTTTGGGGCATCAAATTTTGGTCTTGACAGTGGATTGGTTCTAGAGTGTGGTAATTTGATCAACATCACAATCCTATAGGAAACTTCAGATTTTTGCAGGGGGTAGATTTAGTTCACTTTCATTGTTTCTCTTTTCCATCTAAAAATTACCCACTGTGTGTGTATGTGTGTAACTGTGCTTGTGCACCTATGTATCCTTGGACCCACAGCCATTAAGGTGGCTCTGGTTCATAGCGACCCGATATACGAAGTGCTTCTTTGAGAGCTCTGTTTGGTTATAGTAGAGGCCCTGTGCAGCACAAACATGTACCCACTTAGCTACTACTAACTAGGCTAAGAATGGAAAGATTGGTGGATCAAACCAGTGGGAAGTGACTTGCAGGAAAAGGCCTGGCAGTGTACTTAAAGAGAATACAGTGATTGAGAATCATATGGAGCAAAGTTAGGAAGCTCACTGTGAATCAGAATCGACTTGTGGCGGTGTGACCCACAGGGGCAGTTCTACCCTGCCCAGTAGGGTCATTGTGAGCGGTAGCACTGAATTTGGTTTGTTTTTGATTCAGAGGAAGATTTAAAGAGGCTATCTACTTCCCTTTACAGTTACAATCTCAGAAACTCACAGGGGCAGGAGTTCTGCCTGTACAGGGTCCAAGTGAGTCAGCATGGACTCAATGGCTGTAAGTTTATATTAATTTAAATCAGGATTTTGATCCGATTCAATCATGTCTGAAGAAGCAAAATCAAAAGAGACTCCACATTTTAAAATTTGGATGAAGTCGAAAGAAAACCGGAATGGGAAATCTTGTAGATTTTATCCCTGGATTATAGGATTTGGCAGAGGGTTAGGGAGTCCTTTTAGGAACCTAATTTAGGAGATTGGATGGGTGGTTAATACACATTCAAAATGGTGCAGCTGCCATCTTTGAGCATGGCAGTGCTGTTTCTGATTGCAGGCTAAGAGATGTGGTGGCTAGGCGTTGATTGGGCTGCCCTTGTTTTCTAAGAGGCAGATTAACTTTCCAAAAGAGCATAGACAGTAATTCTTTCCAGTCTGTTTCAGTTTTGCTTCCTTGGTTATAACTGAACTGTGAAGACGGTTTCAAATCCCTGATTAAAAGTGTTATTTTTAAAATTTTTATTATTTTTAAAGTGTTATCTTAAAAAGTGTAATTAATAATCACCGTTTTCATTTTATGATACATATATATTTGTAAACAGGAAGGACTTTTCCAGTCAGTCAGCAACTTTCTCTCTGTCACCACTGTTAGGTTAATTGATCCATTTTTATAGATAAGAGTTAAGTAATAAATTAGGCATTTGATGTTAGTGTACCTTTGTTTGGAAGTATGATCAGCTTTCTCTTTGTTTTGGCCCGACTTTAAAAATAGAACGACTGTTTTAATGAATTTGTATATATATGTAATTAAGGAAAATGATTAATGTATGACATGATGTAGTTACATCTTGTAAGTTGTGTTGCTCATATGTATAGAATTTTCAAATAAAAACGGTCTAACCCAGTGGTTCTCAACCTGTGAGTCACCACCCCTTTCAGTGTTGAACAACACTTTGACAGGGGTTGTCTAAGACCATGGGAAAATACATGCTTCTGATCTGGTGAGAAAAAAGCTATCGCAAGCATCACATTGATGTTGGCCTTTTGTGCATACTTTTGCAAAATGTAGCATTTTATTTTACTTTTGGCACCCATGATATACCATACTTCAAGACAAAAATTCATTTATTTGTCATTAGAAAAAATATTTAGCAATATATAATTACATATTTTTGTGATTAATCACTGCTTTAATTATGTTTAATTTGTCACAATGAAAATATATCCTGAATATCAGATATATACATTATGATTCATCAAAGTATCAAAATTACAATTACAAACCAACAGGGTAGATGGGGCCCTCCCAGCCATCTTGCTTGGCGGAGCCGCAGCACACCACTGTGTCCCAGTCTTGGTGCAACAGACTCCATTTTGAGGCCTGCACCTCCATCTTAGCTCTCAAGACTGACCCCTAACCGACCTCCCCTCCCCTGCTCTACCCCAAATTCCTGGAACCAGCTCGTCCCAAAGCCAGAATGTTTTCTGAATATATGGTCACTCCAACCCTCCCTCACATATAGATAAGATTAACGACCCCTCTGAAGCACCTATGTGCGCAGATCCTCCCCAGCCATGATCGAAATACTCTACGGACAACCTTTTCTTTTCTCGCCTCTTCCTGCAACTGATTGCCCTCTGCTAGCTTCGTACCTTCCATACTTGTCCTTGCTCCGCAACCTTCTTAGACAACACGAAAACTCCCCCATCCCTGAACCATCTCCGACCTCTGCTGATCACCAAAAACCAGTGCATCCTGGAAAAGCTGTGTTAATTAAATCCCTAGCACCCAGACCCTTAGCACCCCGGTGGGAAGGCCCTTACACCGTAGTGCTCACCACTCCCTTGGCAGTCAAGGGTCTTGGAATAGATTCCTGGGTACATTTGTCCCGAGTCAAGGCAGCAGTGAACTCTGACCATGGCTCCCAGTGGTCTGGCTCAGTCTACTGGTCCTATGTCTCTCCGCCTCACTCGCCTCACCAAGCCAGCCAGCTAAACCTAATATAATTTCCCCTTTTGCTGGCGATTTTACTTGACTGAAAACTATACCAATTACGCCCGCACTAAGCGTTATGATTATTTGCTGGCCACCGCTGACTGCCCACCCACAGGGTGCAGAACACCCATATACTTAAATTTCACTGACTTTAAGCGGCATCAAGGAAAAGCTGATCCTATCATTTGCTACCTGTATGACCAGAAGGCAACTACCCAATGTGCAAAAAGGTGAATACAGAAAAATGTAGGGTGTCCTTGGTCTTCCTGCCAGATACTTTACCTTTCCCTTTGTCCCCAGGGATGATTCTACTACCATCAATCTAAATACACTCTCACAATCCCAGACCCCTGGGATAGCCGCTGGACACCTCTGGTTCCAGGAGCGTGGGACGCCACTCGCCGAGAGAAATTTCCAGACGCCAAACTCTATGTATGGAGGTCGCTACTCCAGGTCCAATCCACCATCCACTGTAATATTCAGATCCAAGACCTTCAACTCACTAAGCAAATTTCTAAACCTTCTGAGTCTCCCTTCTCCCAGCTTACCCTGCTACAGCAGGGACTGGCCATCGCCACTTTGCTGGACTAGGCAACCTCTCCACCTGCTGCATGTGTGCAGCCCTAGAACGCCCTCCTCTGGTAGCAGTACCAGGTCCTGCCCTGTCATATTTTCATCCAACGTACAGACCACAAAACCCATAACCATCCCCAATATTCCTCTGTACATCCAACCAGAAAACACTCAAGTGCCCTTTTGCTACTCCAATCCATCGACACAGACATGTAATGTCACCCAAATCCCCTCCAAACCACTAACAGCGCCAGAAAAAAATTTTCTTTTGGTGCAACTATACACTAAGCATTTAAACATCAATTCTACCTTACCCTTTTGTGCCTGCCCGTCACTCTGGTTCCGCAGCTCACTACATACACTCCGGCTGAGGTCCAGGACAAATACATCCAGGTATACAGTCGCCAAACTAAAAGAGCAGTTTTTCTTCCGATAGCAGTGAGAATCTCCTTAGCCTCAGCAGCAGGTGCAGTAGGACTCAGCGGCGGGACCCTTAGACCCTCTATCACCACAGCAGACAAGTTATCCACACGCTTCCAGCTGGCAGTCGATGCCTCTGCCAAATCTCTAGCCTCCCTGCAGAAACAAACAACCTCTGTTGCCCAAGTTGCCTTGCAGTGCCGTTGCACTTTAGACCTCATCACTGCTGAAAAAGGAGGAACCTGCTTATTCCTCCAGGAGGAATGCCGTTATTACATCAATAAGCTGGGAATTGTGGAAACTAGAGTCCAGACCCTCAACAAGCTAAACCGTGAGCTGCAAAACAACAGATTCAGAAGAGACGGATCCTCTTCCTGGTGGAACTCTTCTCTGTACTCCTTCCTAGCCCCCATACTAGAACCCATAATTTTAGTAGTAATTTTGCTCTTAATTGCTCCTTGTCTCATTCAGCTCCTGCAAAGTCGACTCCGCGAAATCACCCGTATAGCAGTCCACCAGCAACAACAACCTCTCCACCCTGTGCCAGGCCGCAACTCCCAGTACTCTGCCTGGAAAAGCCCCTCCCCTTGCTCTTCGCCCACTACCCACAGGAAGCAGTTACAGAAATGGACTAATGTTGTCCCTTTTCCCTATAGGGTCAGTCTAAAACGTCCTGTCTTGGCACAACAGACTCCATTTTAGCTCTCAAGACTGACCCCTAACTGACCTCCCCTCCTCTGCTCAACCCCAAATTCCTGGAACCAGCTCCTCCAAAAGCCAGAAGGTTTTCTGAAGATATGGTCACTCCACGCGTCCCTGACATATATAGGTAAGATTAACGACCTTCTCCCTTCGGAAGCACCTGTGTGCGCAGATCCAAATCCCCCCCCCCAAGCTATGATTCTCCCCAGCTGTTCCTGCCAGCAGTGGGCATAAAAACGCCGCCAGGATTTTTTCCCTGGCGTGGCTTCAATAGCTCAATACCCTGAGTTGCTGAACCCGCCACAAGTTCGCAATAAAGCCTGCTTCTAAAACTTAATTAATTGGGTCTTTGATTCTGTTTTCGAGTCCAAATAAACTTTTACACTGAGCCTCGAGAAGGCTTTGGGAGTCAAAATCCTCCCAGCCTCCAGGCAGCAGCGTCCCAGCCCCCTCCCAAAAGCAGCCCGGGAAAGCAGGCACAGAGAGGCACATCAAGTCCCGCACACCAGCAAGGAACGGCGCAAAGACCGACACCAGCAAGAAACGGCGCAAAGACCGACACCAGCAAGAAATGGCGCAAAGACCGACACCAGCAAGAAACGGCGCAAAGACCTACACCAGCAAGAAACGGCGCAAAGACCGACACCAGCAAGAAACGGCGCAAAGACCGACACCAGCAGGAAACGGCGCAAAGACCAACGACACCAGCAAGAAATGGCGCAAAGACCGACACAAAAGGCTGGGGCTGCGGCAATACGCTACAAGCGTCCCCAGGGGCCTCCACCGTATTGGGTGGGGCGCCACTTGGATTGGCTCACCTAGGCCAGGTGAACTCAACCCAACAATTCTCCCAAGGGTGGTGAGGTGAAAGGAGCCCAGAGGGGCCCACAACCCGTGAGACCAGCATGGGAAGGCCCACTCCTGGGGCCGGCTTACCTCATAGCTTCCAGTCACACAGCACCGCTTCTGTTCGAACATCACCGCTTCTGTTGGACCTCACCTGGGGCAGGTGTGCCTCGGTCCGCGGCTCCACGCCAGAAACAGCTCAAGCCGAGGCCTGGTTTGGGATCCTCTTGAGTTTTATGAGCGGTTAGGGAGGCGTGGTCGATGACGTAGTTCGACCTCATTGGCTGTATTGTTGAATTGAATTCACCTGGCCTAGGTGAGCCAATGCAGGTACAGCGCCCACCCAGGCGTAGCTCCCCCTGCTGGCTGGAAACCTGAACTTCTGAGCATGCAGTGAGCCTCTACTTCATGAGCCGGTAGCTCAGACCTCTGAGCTTGTGTAATGGGCCTGCCAGTCCCTATGCTAGCTCCCTAACAGGTTTTCCAGCCAAAGGTCTGCCTTCTGGGGCTGTTCTACAGAAAGCACTTGGTTCCTGACCCCTACGCATTCGGGGTGGTGGATGCCCTTGCTTCCATGCTTGCTTCTATGTAATTCTGGAATGGTCCTTGTTTCACACGGTCGGCGAGGTCAGGACTTCTGGACTGGTTGGCTACCAGGCACAAAATAAATAGCCAACGGATTGAAATCTCAACCCCTATATTGGTTTATTATGGACCACACAGACTTGTCTTCTGGAACTTCCCTCCTCAATTTCTGAACCCTTGAACTCCTTGCCACCTCTACGTGGAAAACAAGGATTCCAAACTCCGATCACCACATCTGCCTGCCCCCCCCAGTCCCTCTGTGGTCCCCCTTGTCTTCCAGAGGTGCATTGTCAACCAGCAAAGTCGGGCCTCTCCATTTCTCAGAAGCTGCAGATTGTTACGTGACATCACCCTGTGTTTAAATGTTAGTGATTATGCTATCTAAAAAACAAATCTGAGCCAACTGGGGACAAACAAAACTCATTTCAAACACCAGCTCTGTCTCCCATAAGGTCCCGTGTACAACTGCTACAACACAACAGTGGGTCCTGCTGGGTCTCCACTAGCATCTGGGAGGAAGGCTATTTATTACCGGGAATCCTACCTTGGTCCCTTGGTGTTAATTGCAGACTCACTGGGTGACGGATTGTATCTGACACGCACCATGTTTCCCGCAGCAAACACAACACTTTGTCAAACTCCGTTTGGTATTGCTCCATCCCTCCATCATTCTCCCTAATGACAAAAATAATTAACACATTCATATAAAAGCACAGGATGAGGAGAGCTTTAATTTATTCATCTAGTTCAGGGTCATCCCTGTTATCAATATATGACAAGTTAATGTCATATATTAATTAAAAATCAACAGTGAAGCAATTTAGGAAACTGAGGGATTGTCATGGGTCCTGGTTGTGACAGCATGTTTTGGGCATCATGGAAGATTACAGATTTGCCTTCTGTGGTATCTCATGTCCATCATCCAAAAACTACCTGCTCTTAAGGGTAGAGAGAGCGAGCTTGTCTTTGAAAAAGGTGCCTGGGTCTCTTTTCCGGTTGCCGCAGCGCTAGGAACCATGAGTACCAAAGTCTCTGGCGACACCCTCTACGAGGCGGTGCGGGAAGTCCTGCACAGGAACCAGCGCAAGCGCCGGAAGTTTTTGGAGACGGTGGAGCTGCAGAGCAGCCTGAAGAACTACGACCCTCAGAAGGACAAACGCTTCTCTGGCACCGTCAGGCTTAAGTCCTCCCCGCGCCCCAAGTTCTCAGTGTGTGTCCTTGGGGACCAGCAGCACTGCGACAAGCGAAGGCCGTGGAGATCCCTCACATGGACATCGAGGCGCTCAAGAAGCTCAACAAGAATAAGAAGTTGGTCAAAAAGCTGGCCAAGAAGTATGATGCCTTTTTGGCCTCAGAGACCCTGATCAAGCAGATTCCTCGAATTCTGGGCCCGGGCCTGAACAAGGCCGGGAAATTCCCTTCCCTGCTGACCCACAATGAGAACATGGTGGCCAAGGTCGACGAGGTGAAGTCCACCGTCAAGTTCCAGATGAAGAAGGTGCTGTGTCTGGCAGTGGCAGTTGGCCATGTGAAGATGACAGATGATGAACTCGTGTACAACATCCACTTGGCTGTCAACTTTTTGGTTTCGCTGCTGAAGAAGAATTGGCAGAATATCCGTGCTTTGTACATTAAGAGCACCGTGGGGAAACCCCAGCGCCTGTACTAAGCTACGGTTCAATAAACTTTATTGTTCCTGTTAAAAAAAAAAAAAAAGAAAGAAAAAAGTGCCTGGGTTTGGTAGCTGCTCACAGGATGGCAGGTGTAACGTATTATGAGAATTTAACAAGGCTCTGAGAAGACGGTTATTGGAAGTTCTGGCTGGAGGGCAAGGCCATGACTCCTGAAAGATTCTGGATCCAAAAGTCAAGTCAGAACTGGATGCCACAGACTTTCTCAATCCAGCCCTCTTTGCCCCTCCCCTAAGGCCAATACATTTCTTTTTTTTTTTTCTTTCATTCTTTATTTATTTATTTTAATCGTTTTATTGGGGCTCATAAGGCTCTTATCACAATCTGTACATACATCAATTGAGCAAAGCACCCTTATACATTCGTTGCACTCATCACTCTCATAATTCACCTTCCACTTGGGTTCCTGGTATCAGCTCGGTTTCCCTTTTTTTCCCCCCATCCCCCTCCCTCCCCGATCCCACCCCTGGTCCCTTGATAATTTATAAATAATTATTATATCTTATCTTACACTCCCCGGCGTCTCCCCTCACCCGCCTCCCCCTTGCCAATCTCCCAGAGAGGAGGTAACACATAGATCTCTGAGATCGGTTCTCCCTTTCTACATGCCCTTCCCTCCTGGTGTCGCCACTCCCAAAGCTGGTGTTGAGGGGTTCGTCTGTCCTAGATTCCCTGTGCCTCCAGATCCCCACTGCACCGCTGTACATCCTCTGGTATAACCAGGTCCGCAAGGCAAGGTAGGATTGGGGTCATGATGATTGGGAGGGGAGGAAGCGTTCAGGAACTAGAGGAAGGTTTTGAGTTTCATTGTTGCTACACTGAACCCTGAGTGGCCCATCTCCTCCTCACTACCCCTCTGGAAGGGGTGTCCAGCTGTCTACAGGTGGGCGTTGGGTCCCCATCATGCACTCCCCCTCTTTCATGGTGATGTGATTCTCACCACCACCCCACCTTTGATGTTGGAGACCTGGTCTCCTCTGTCCTTCATGATCACCTATGTTGGTGTGCTGCTTCCGTGTGGGCTCGGTTGCTTCTGGGCTAGATGGCCGCTTGTTTGCATTCAAGCCTTTAAGTCCCCAGACGCTATATCTCTCAGTAGCCGGGCACCATCCGCCTTCTTCACCACACTTGCTTATGCACACTTTCGTCTTCAGCCATTATGTGAGGGAGGTGATCACACAATGATTGTTTTTGTTCCTTTGTATCTGCTACATGGTCCATTCAACACTTTGTATTCGCTTAGGCCGTGTGCTTCTTCTCTGTGGGCTTTGTTGCTTCTGAGCTAGATGGCCGCTTATTTGCCTTCAAGCCTTTAAGACCCCAGACGCTATATCTTTTTTTGATAAGCCGGGCACCATCAGCTTTCTTCACCACATTTGCTTACACACACGGCTGTCTTCAGTGATCATGTCGGGAAGATGGGTATCCTGCAATGGCTGCTTAGCAGGGCGAGGTGCTATTGTATTGGGGGATTATGCATGAGGAGGCCCAATGTCCATCTGCTACCCTACTACTGAACCTATAAATATATGCATGTAAATCTATTGCCCCCATAATCATAAATATGTTTACATATGTACATGTCTGTATTTAGGCTTCTCTGTATGCACTTTGCCTCCTACTCCTTTCCTCTATTTCCTTTCGCTTTCCTCCCGACCCATTACCATGTTTAGCCTTCATTCTGGATTCAGTAGTTCCTCTCAGTTACCTTGCTCTTGGTCACTCCCTTCCAGTCCTCCCCTCCCCTCCCTCCTCTGGTTTTGAACCATTCGCTGTTCCCTTGTCCCTGTGTTGGGCGACACCTCCTCCCTTCCCCTACCTCCCACGCTCTCATGTCCCTCCAGGACCGTTGGTCCTGTTGTTTTCTTCTCTCATTATTTGTCCAGCCTATCTTGTCTAGGTGGACCTGCTGACATAGTAATACGTGCATACAAATGGATATGACTTTGACCGCGCCCAAGTGGCCCATAAGAACATGGCTTTGACAGAAGCAACATCGACACGCTGATAAGCAGAAAAGCCACTAACATACAAAATTTACTGGGTAAAAAAACAAAACAAATTTTAAAAGACTAAACAAAAAGATAGCAAATATTAAAAGAAAAAATTGCTAGTAGTTCAAGGTCCTTTCATTGGCCTTTAGGAGTGTTTTCTAGGTGTAGCTTGTGAGGCGCCACGTCCTGGCCCAGAAGACCATCCTTTCTACTCCCTCGGGCTCCCTTTGC
The DNA here is from genome assembly GCF_050624435.1 of Tenrec ecaudatus. Taxonomy (NCBI): domain Eukaryota; kingdom Metazoa; phylum Chordata; class Mammalia; order Afrosoricida; family Tenrecidae; genus Tenrec; species Tenrec ecaudatus. The sequence goes on from NW_027459349.1 coordinate 147,433, forward strand.
TCTGCTTCCTCCGCTGCTCCATTGCATGTCCCCAGTGTTTGCCTCAGTGTGGCGGGGTCAGCTCAGTTGCCCATCCCCCATTGTGTCTCAGGTGCTGTCCCGTGTAGGGCCATGTGTTGGTGCAGGATGTCATATCTCGTAGTGTGGTCAGCTGAATGGTCCTCTCTGTATGATGGGCTCTTCTAGCTGGTCTATCGACTTTGGGCTTGGTGGACCCAGGTGTACTCCACTATGTCCTTTCTCCTTCTTTTGTTTCAGCTTCGTTCTGGATGTGGTGTGGTGGGTCAGTTCCTTTCCCACTCCAGACAATCTATTTTTGTTTTCTGTGGTATTCCCTTCGAGTGTGGGGGTCGGCCTAATTCTGGTTTGGGCCGGCTTGTCGTCCAGCCTCTTTGTGTAGACCTCTGTACTTTGCGTTGTCCTCCTTGTTTGGTGTGTCGCTAGGTTTCCGAACGGGCATTTGGACTATGTAGGTAACCTAGCGGGCACTTGGAGAGTCTAGGTTACCTAGCGGCACTTGGACTTCTAGGTTAACGAACGGGCACTTGGACTATGTATGTTGCAAAGCAGGCAATTGGACTCTCTAGGTTAGGTAACGGGCACTTGAACTATCTAGGTTTCTCAGCGGGCACTTGGAGGATCTAGGTTAACTAGAGGGCACTTGGACTATCTAGGTTTCTTAGCGGGTACTTGGACTATGTAGGTTAACTAGCGGGCCCTTGGACTATGTAGCTTAACTAGCGACACTTGGACTATCTACGTTAACTAGCGGGCCCTTGGACTATGTAGATTCCCTAGCGGGCATTTGGACTATGTAGATAACCTAGCGGGCATTTTGACTTTGTAGGTTACCTAGCGGCACATGGACTATCTAGGTTACCTAGCTGGCACTTGATCTATCTACGTTATAGCGGGTTCTTGGAGTATGTAGGTTACCTAGCTGGCTGTTGGACTATCTAGGTTACCTAGCGGGCACTTGGACTATCTAGGTTAACTAACGGGCACTTGGACTGTGTAGGTCCCCTAGCGGGCCCTTGGACTATGTAAGTTCCCTACCGGGCACTTGGACTATGTAGGTTCCCTAGCGGGTATTTGGACTAAATAGGTTACCTAGCGGGCACTTGGACTATGTAGGTTACCTAGCGGGCACTTGGACTATCTAGGTTAACGAACGGGCACTTAGACTATGTAGGTAACCTAGCGGGCACTTGGACATTCTAGGTTACCTAGCTGGCACTTAGACTATGTAGGTCAACTAGCGGGCCCTTGGACTATCAAGGTTAGCTAACGGGCACTTAGATTATGTAGGTTACCTAGTGGGCACTTGGAGTATGTAGGCTAACTAGGGGGCCCTTGGACGATCTAGGTTACCTAGCGGGTAATTGAACTATCTAGGTTAACTAGCGGGCACTTGCACTATCTAGGTTACCTAGTGGGCACTTGGACTATGTAAGTTCCCTAGCGGGCACTTGGACTGTCTATTTTAACTAGCGGGCACTTGGAATATGTAGGTTAACTAGCGGACACTTGCACTATGTAGGTTACCTAGCAGGCACTTGGACTATCTAGGTTAACTAGCGGGCACTTGGACTATCTAGGTTAACTAGCGTGCACTTGGACTATGTAGGTTCCTTAGCGGGCACTTGGACTATCTAGGTTACCTAGCGGGCACTTGGACTATGTAGGTTAGCTAGCGTGCCCTTGGACTATCTAGGTTACGTAGCGGGCACTTGGACTATCTAGGTTACCTAGCGGGCACTTGGACTATGTAGGTTAACTAGAGGACACTTGGACTATCTAGGTTAACAAGTGGGCCCTTGGACTATGTAGGTTAACTAGAAGGCACTTGGACAATCTAGGTTAACTAGCGGGCACTTGGACTATCAAAGTTAACAACTGAGCCCTTGGACTATGTAGGTTACCTAGCGGGCACTTGGACTATATAGGTTACCTAGCGGGCACTTTGAATATGTAGGTTACCTAGTGGGCAATTGGACTATCTAGATTAACGAACGGACACTTGGAATATGCAGGTAACCTAGCGGGCACTTGGACTGTCTAGGTTACCTAGCGGGCACTTGGACTTCTAGGTTAACGAACGGGCTCTTGGACTATGTAGGTTGCCTAGCGGGCACTTGGACTATCTAGGTTAGGTAACGGGCACTTGGACTATCTAGGTTACGTAGTGGGAACTTGTACAATGTAAGTTACCTAGCGGGCACTTGCACTATCTAGGTTACCTAACGGGCACTTTGACTATCTAGGTTACATAGCGGGCACTTGGACTATGTAGGTTAACTAGTGAGCACTTGGACTCTAAGTTACCTAGCGGGCACTTGGACTATCTAGGTTACCTAGCGGGCCCTTGGACTATGTAGGTTTCCTAGCAGCCACTTGGACTATCTAGGTTAACGAACGGGCACTTGGACTATGTAGGTAACCTAGCGGGCACTTGGACAGTCTAGGTTACCTAGAGGACACTTGGACTATGTAGGTTACCTAGCGGCACTTGGACTATGTAGGATCCCTATCGGACATTTGGACTACTTAGGTTAACTAGCGGGCACTTGGACTATCTAGGTTACCTAGCTGGCACTTGAACTATCTACGCTGCCTAGCGGGTTCTTGGAGTATGTAGGTTACCTAGCGGGCTGTTGGATTATCTAGGTTACCTAGCGGGCACATGGACTATGTAGGCTCCCTAGCGGGCCCTTGGACTATGTAAGTTCCCTAGCGGGCACAAGGACTATGTGGGTTTCCTGGCGGGCATTTGGACTATCTAGGTTACCTAACTGGCACTTGGACTATGTAGGTTCCCTAGCGGGCACTTGGATTATGTTGGTTCCCTATCGGGCACTTGGACTATGTAGGTTAACTAGAGGGTATTTGGACTATGTAGGTTACCTAGCGGGCACTTGGACTATGTAGGTTCCCTATCGGGCACTTGGAGAATGTAGGTTAACTAGGGGCACTAGGACTATGTAGGTTACCTATCGTGCACTTGGAGAATGTAGGTTAACTAGGGGCACTAGGACTATGTAGGTTACCTACCGGGCCCTTGGACTATCTAGGTTACCTAGCGGGCATTTGGATTATGTAGGCTCCCTAGGGGGAATTTGGACTATATAGATTACCTAGCGGGCAATTAGACTTTGTAGGTTATCTAGCGTACACTTTAACTATCTAGGTTACCTAGCTAGCACTTGAACTATCTACGTTACCTAGCGGTTACTTGGAGTATATTGGTTACCTACCGGGCTGTTGGACTATCTAGGTTACCTAGCCGGCACTTGGGCTATCTAGGTTAACTAACGGGCACTTGGACTATGTAGGTTCCCTAGCGGGCCCTTGGACTCTGTAAGTTCCCTAGCGGGCACTTGGACTATGTGGGTTCCCTAGCGTGCATTAGGACTATCTGGGTTACCTAACGGGCACTTGGACTATGTAGGTTAACTAGCGGGCTTTGGACTATGTAGGTTACCTAGCGGACACTTGGACTATGTAGGTTCCCTATCGTTCACTTGGAGAATGTAGGTTAACTAAGGGGCACTAGGACAATGTAGGTTACCTAGCGGGCCTTGGGACTATCTAGGTTACCTAGGGGGAACTTGGACTATGTAGGTTTACTATTGGGCACTTGGACTATCTAGGTTACCTAGCAGGCACTTGGACTATGTAGGTTAACTAGCGGGCACTTGGACTATCTAGGTTACCTAGCAGGCACTTGGACTATGTACGTTTCCTAGCGGGTACTTGGACTATCTATGTTAACTAGCGGGCACTTGGACTATGTAGATTCCCTATCGGGCACTTGGACTATGTAGGTAACCTAGTGGTCACTTGAACTGTCTAGGTTACCTAGCGGGCATTTGGACTATGTAGGTTAACTAGCGAGCTCTTGGACTATCTAGGTTAACTAGCGGGCACTTGGACTATTAGGGTCCCTAGCGGGCATTTGGACTATGTAGGTTACCTAGCGGGCACTTGGACTATGTAGGTTAACTAGCGGACACTTCGACTATCTAGGTTAGCTAACGGGCAATTGGACTATCTAGGTTACCTAGCGGGCACTTGGACTATGTAGGTTCCCTAGCGGGCACTTGGACTATTTAGGTTACCTAGCAGGCACTTTGACTATCTAGGTTAACTAACGGGCACTTGGACTATGGAAAGAAGTGCCTAATGGTCACCAGGACCCATGGTTAATCCAGGCGTGGTCATCTGATTCCAATCGATCAGACCTAGCTATAAATCACTTATATGTCTGGGTAATTAAAAGCAAATATAAATTTTCAAAAAAAATAACGTTGCATGGGATAGAAAGAGAATACATAACAACATCAGACATAAATATGCCTCAAGACAAACTCATTGTGCACATCCAGAATACATAATGGCTCTTGCTAAGATGCGTTTCCCACTAGACCCTACCCCAAGCCAGTAAAAGCCAGAAACTCTACAGTAAACTGTGGATTGTACTACTCTGAAATGGGAGCTGTGTCTCTAGACCTAATTTGGGGCTGTTCGTGCTGAGGACTCACCAATACCTGCTGCAGTGACAACAGTCCAGGTGAGAATAAGGAAATCTGGATGACAGCCAGGATATAGGAGCACTGAGACCTCAAATTGCTTCTAGGCGAGCATGGCCTAATGGGCTTCCATTTATGCACCTCTGGCAGGAGGAGTTTGTTCTGGAAAGTAATGGTTTCTAAGGAAGTATTTCTTAAACTTTCACATGCATGCACTTACCCAGGTTCCTGGAAATCGGGCTGGGGGGCAGATTCTGATTTTGTGGGTTCAGGGTGGGGGGTCTAGGATCCAGCAGTTCTAGAGGCCCTGGTACTCTTGGGCTGTTAACCACAAGGACAGTAGTCCTAAACCACCAGCCACTCCTTGGGAGAAATATGAGGCTGTAGACTCCGGGCAAGAGTGACAGTCTGGGAAACCCACAAGGGCAGTTCTACCCTGTCCTGTAGGGTCACTATGAGTCAGCATCAACTCGATGGCATTAGCATGGGAGAAGCTAATGCTGATGTTGCTGGTTCCTTGACCTATCATACTTTGAGTGGCAAAGTCCCAAGGGCCTTCCCGGATGTGATGGCCAAAAGCAGTAGTGTTCACCCTTGGTCATACTTTGGAATCCCTTAGGAGCTTTCAAGCCTCCCATTGGCCTGGCGCCATCCCAGACCAATGAAGCAAGACTTAGTGGAAGCAGGATTCAGGTCACGGTCAGTGAGAAAGCCCCCTTGGCAATGCCAACGTACAGCCAGTGCAGAGTCGAACTGGTCGACGACTCCACATGACTCCATATACTTTGGTGAAGCCAGCTGTTTGGGCAAGGTTTTCAGAGTTACCACCCATGTAGACTTGTTGGTGATAGTGCATTAAATAGAGCACATGCAGTGCATTGCATGAGTGTCCTATGTCATGCAACCACACCAGGGGTATGTTGAGCCAATTTCTCTGGGAGACCAAGGGTGTTGGCTCCATCCTGAACGTTGGCAGGGTAATGGACTGACACAGAGGAAACTCATTCTCTTTGTGGTGGTGCACTAATGGGTTCTTCACAGAAGGCCAAGTCCATGGCTGCAGATGCTCACGGGGCTGAGGGAGCAGGTCAAATCCTAAGTCAGAGGTGGGTGTTTGCATATTTACATGCCCTCACTGCCATCAAGTCCATTCCAACTCACAGGCCCATGGGACTGAGTAAAATGGCCCCCGTGGGTTTCTGAGACTGTGATTCTTTAGAGGAGTAGAAAATCTCCTCTTTCTCCAGAGGAGCGGTTGGTCATTCAAACTGCTGACCTTGAGATTAACAGTCCAACCCCTGACCACTCTTGCCGTCAGAATTCTATTTATTTACACAAGTATATATATATCCTTTCCCAAAAGAACTCCACATTTTCAAATCATTCTTGACACTCATGGCCTTTTTTCCTTTATAGCCATGCCTTTGGTTGAAACACAGATATAAGAGAAATATTTATCTACTTATAGGGGTACAAAAGTAGCTTTGGTGGCATAGTGTTTGCATGTTGGGCTGCTAACACCAAAGTCAGCACTTTGAAACCACCAGCCACTCCGTGGGAAGAAGAGTCTGTCTACTCCTATAAAGAGTTACAGTCTCAGAAACTCACAGGGACAGATCTACTCTGCCTCATAGGGTCACTATGAGTCAGCATCACCTCCCTGGCAGTGAGGTAGATTTTGGTTTCATAGAGATACAAGTCAGTCCTGAGCTGCTAAAGACAAGGTTGGCAGTTTGAACCCACCAGCTGCAGAGAAAGAGGAGGCTTTCTATTCCCATAAGGAGCTACAGTTTCAGAAATACCCACAGGGGAAATTTTAACCTCTCCTGTAGGATCAATATGAGTCAGAATCGACTTATCGGTGGTGAGCAAGTGGAGGGGACCCTAAACAGGTTCCGGTGGACCTTAAGAGTTCTACTAATTGTGCATGCTCTGTAAAATGTAAACCAAGATTTTACTTTTGCAAACATTATTTTTTCTAAACACGTCTAACTGTGAAACCATACTCGCATGCGGGTCTTTGAACCTGGTCAGTGGTCTGGGGAAGTGAAGGGGCCTGACATCCTTTGTTGTTGTTAGTGCTGTCCAGTCATTCTGACATCACAGGGACCTTCTTTGCAACACAAGGCAGCACTGCCCGGTCCTTTGCCAGCCTCAGGGGTAGTATGTTGGAGCCCATGGTTTCAGCTACCGTGTCTTCCAGTTCACCAAGGAGTTTCCTCTTTGTGCTGCTTACTAAACCCGTTTCTAAGGAGTCCATTCCAACTCATGGTGACGCCGTGTGGGTCAGCACCACGGGACCCCACATAATGCCTTATACCATATATATATATATATATATATATATATATATATATATATATATATATATATATATATATTGTGCATAATGCCTTATACCTGGTCCCTTTGGCACCTTGTGATCGCACAGGCTGGTGTGCTTATTCCATGTGGGCTTTTTTGCTTCTGAGCCAGATGGCCGTTTGCTCACCTTCAAGCCTTTAAGACCCCAGACACTATCTCTTTTGATAGCCTCTGGCCTTTACTTCGGGGTCTTCGGTCCCTGCAGAGTGGACACATGCCTGCTGTGCGGGTATGGGACGTGTCGGAGCGCAGCCTGGTGGCGGAGCTTCAGGAGCATAAGTATGGCATGGCATGTGTGGCCTTCTCATCCAGTGCCAAGTACATTGTCTCAGTGGGCTACCAGCATGACATGATCGTCAATGTCTGGGCCTGGAAGGTGAGTGGGCTGCTGGCCTCAGGACAGGCGGGGCCGGGAGGGGAGCCAAGAAACTGCTGACCGGTGGCCTTTACTTCCGCCTGCTGGCCTCAGTCCCTTTCTAGAGAACTCTGAGCAGAAAGGAGCAACTGGGTATCTAGGATGCTGAAGAAGGGGCAGAAGGAGAGGTCAAGTTCACAGCTTGTCTAACCTTCAGTGTGTAAGTTTCTTTTCCCTCAGCTCCTAGAAGCAGAGCCTTGATTTCCCTTGACTTTCTCTCCAGAAAAACATTGTAGTGGCTTCCAACAAGGTGTCCAGTCAGGTGACAGCAGTATCCTTCTCTGAGGACTGCAGGCAACCGGCACATCAAGTTCTGGTACCTCGATGACAGCAAGACCTCAAAGGTGAGGCAGCAAGTAGCCACTAGGGTGGGGTCTGCCCAGATATGTTCCACCTGCGCCCCCTTCTGCATGCTCAAAAGCCCCTTGGAAGTCTCAGCTGGGCCAGGTGCTATGTCAATATGCAAGGGAAGCCTTCTCCCTCCCTCCCCAGGGCCTGCTTTCCAGGGGGTAGCCTGCAGGGTGTGTGGGTGGCACCTGTGGTGGGTCTCCACAGGTGAATGCCACTGTACCCCTGCTGGGCCGCTCCGGGCTGCTGGGGGAACCTGCGGAACAACCTGTTCACTGATGTAGCCTGTGGCCGCGGGAAGAAGACTGACAGCACCTTCTGTATCACATCCTCAGGGCAGCTGTGCGAGTTCAGTGACCCGGAGACTGTTGGACAAGTGGGTGGAGCTGAGTGTAAGTGAATGCTTTGTCGGCACCCTCCCGTCTGTCACCTCCGGGCTCCAGGGCACCTGAGTCTGCATGCACGCTGGGGGAGGCCCCAGGCGGAGGAAGGTGTTTGGGAACCTCTCTGCTTGCTCGCCCTCTCTGTCTCTGCCTCTTCCTCTGCTTTCCTCTTCTGCTCAGCACACAGACAGCATCACAGTAAGTGTGCTGGCCCTGTCCGCTGCCTCTGCTGCCTTTCTCTGGGCCGGCCTTTTCTGGGTGTGTCTTTGCCCAAACCTCAGGTGCCTTATAAGGAAGGCTTGCTGACTCCTTCCCCCTAATTGCACGGGGCTGTGGGCCCTCTGGCCAGCTGCTGTTAGAGGGAGGGGCATTGAGGGGCTCTGCCCAGGGCAGCTGGCCTGCCTTGCGCTTGTCCTTGCCTCTTGGCTCATGGCTGTTGAGGTGTCCGGTGAAGGAGTGGACAGACGCCCTTGCTGACTGTGGCTTCTGTGCTCACAGACCACAGTGGCCCACTGCATCTCGGTGAGCCAGGACTACATCTTCTGCGGCTGTGCTGACGGCACCGTGTGCCTTTTCAACCCCTTCAACCTGCACTTCCTCAGCACGCTGCCCCGGCCCCATGCCCTGGGGACAGACATTGCCAGCATCACAGAGGCCAGGTGAGCGGTGTGGGTGGGCCCCTGAGTCCTGTCAGAGCCCCACTCTGTGCCAGGCCGTCCCTGGCATGCTGCAAGGAGAGGAGGGCACACATAGACCTCTGGGAAGACCCTTGCAGTCAAGCACAGGTGGGTCTTTTAGCATTTGTTGCTCACTGTGGGCAACCGTGGTAATCTGAGTCTGCAGTGTGGTAATGCATTGTCCTGTAAACACCACAGCTAGGACAGACGGGCAGTTCCTTAGGGTTTCTGAGAGAGGCTGGAAACCTGACGGAGCAGGCCTTTCTCCCTCAGGGTGGTCCTGGGTAGCAGCTAAGGTAGGAGGGTCTTATTGTAGCCTCGGGCCTTGGGTTGGGTGATTGCAGGAAGTGAAGTTTTGCTCTGGTTTCAGTGCTGTCAGGAAGCGGGGCAGTTCTGCAGTTGGGTATATTAATTTCTCATTCAGGGAAGGAGTGGGCTAAATCTGCAAATGGCAGGAAATGATATATGACCATGACTGGTTTGCACAGTGCCCTTCCTTTTCCTCTGACGTGAGTCTAGAAGGGCCTGACATCTGCTTGGCTGCATCACGGCCACACACTGTCCCCGCCTGATGTTGGGGGCTATGAAATAGCTTGTGTTCTTTTGCAGAGCCCCATGGCAAGGAATGCCAGGCCAGCCGCTGCGTTCTTTCTCCAGTGACTGCTGGCCACCCTGCTGCTCCTCCCTTTAGTGCCCCTTTTCATTAGCGCTAACTCACCAGTTTGCCCTGTCTGCCCTGGACACCCTGACCCCCTCTTTCCTCAGTCGCCTTTTCGCTGGAGTGGCCAATGCGAAGTATCGGGACACCATCACCTTGACCTTTGATCCTGCAAATCCGTGGCTGTCTTGTGTGTACAATGACCATAGTACTTATGTCTGGGGTGTGAAGGGCCCCAAGAAAGTGGGCAAGGTGTATTCAGCTCTGTATCATTCCTCCTGCGTCTGGAGTGTAGAGGTACGTGGGCCAGGTCTGCTGAGACTGACCGTGTTTCCTGGCCTACCATTAGGAGCTGGGGTTCCTCAAGTGTGGAATTTGTTTCCTCCAGCACCCTTGCTCCCCAAGCTGTGCCCCTGGGTCCCTTCGTATCTGTTAATTGGCTCTGAGGATGGGAGGGGATTTTAGTGCTGACTCATCTCAGACGTTTTTCAGTATGCCCCTGTGCAGTCTTAGCTTGGCCTCTTTGGACATGTTCCTGAACTTGACCAAACCTTAGTTTCTGCAATTGTGAAATGACATACCTGATGCATTTGATTTTTACGAACAGGAGACAAAGTAAGTGGGAGATTTAGAATGCCTAGTACTTACTAGGTGCTTGGTTAATGTATATTCCTTTACTTGTTAAAGACAAGAGCTAATCATTATGACTTGCTTGCTATGGGACAAGCCGTTGCCTCCAGGGGACAGGATGGGGGAACTTTAGGCCCCCAAGGACAGAGGTTCAGGAGGGTTTAGCTGAAAAGGGTTGGGGACAAAATTTATTATCTCCAAGGGAAAGATACTAACTTGACAATGAAGAAACGGCAAAACCCACCCTTAGCCAAGTCATTAAGGTTAACATCCCGTGGCAGCAGCATGAATCTGGTGAGAGGGTACACTGAGAGGTTTCAAAATGTTCCCAGAAAATGTTATGACTCTTAAGAACTCCCAATAAAATGTTGAACAACAACAACCAACGTTGATGGAAAGTTTCTTTTAGTTCTGTTTTTCCATGCAGCCTCCTCCTAGCATTGTGTCTGGTATTCTTGACCCAAATGTATAAGGAACTTAGGATAGTCATGAGGAAACATCAGGCAACCTTCATTTGAGGTACACCTGCCAGAGTAACTTATCACACTCTCCCAGGTGTCAGGGTAGGAAAGACAAGCAAAGACTGAAAGCCGTTCTAGACTGGGACAGATGACACCCATGTGCCGTGGGGGCTCCTGGGATCCTGGAGCAGAAGAAGTACATTCGTGGGATAAACAAACAAACTCATTGGCATTGGGTTGATTCCAACTCAGAGCAACCCCCGCTGGTGACATTTAAATAAAGTCTAATAATGTTGTACCAGTGTGACCTCCGTGGTCCTTATCACTGTGTACTGTAGTGCATAAAACATTAATACGAAGGGAGACCAGGTGAGAGAGTTGAATGTGACATATCTTGACTCATTTTTCTAAAGGTTCAACCCAAAAGGTAAAGTAAAACAGCTCTTGATGGAGAGGAAAAGGTGGAAGGGGGTGGGTGATGATTCTTTCCCCCCGCTGCCTGGCACTGAACGGCCTCTCCTCTCTTCTCATTTTGCAGGGTCCACGAATTGCAGTTCCTGAGTGAAATGCTGAAGGTGGAGGCCCATGAGTCAGAGATTCTGTGCCTGGAGTACTCGAAGCCAGACACAGGTACCTGGCCCTGGCCTGGAATGGCCTTGAGTGAGCCCCTCCAGTCTGGCCAGAGCCACTGATACTTGTCCTGCCTCTTGACTATGGGGCTGATCGTTCTTTTGGCTACCAAAAGAGTTAGTGATCCTTCTTGATGTCTCTGAAGGCTTCTTGTTGTTTCTGAAGGCTTTGGGGAGGACTGCATCTCAACTCTGCCCGACTCCATGGCTCATGTGGCTTAAGGATGTGGGGCTCAGTTTCTCTGGGTGCTCTTTGCTGGGCACTCATGTTGGGCTGCGATCCACAAGCTCAGCAGTTTGAAACTACCAGCCGCTCTGCAGGAGAAAGGTGGGCCTTTCTACTCCTGTAAACAGTTACAGTCTCAGAAGCCCATAGGGGGTATTCACTATGAGTCAGCATTAACTTGATAGCAGCAGATTTGATTTTTGTAAAGTCTTTTTAAAGCCAACCAAAAGCTGAATCAGTGAAGAAGATCTGCTTTAGACATTGTGCTCTTTTAAAGAATAATCTGTCTGTGATCAGATTGACACAGGAACTTGGAAGGTTAGGTGAAAAGTTTAAGGGGCAGTGAGCTTATGTGTGTGATGGAAATTTGGAATTGGAAAAGGACAGTGAGAATGGCTACATAATTTCAGAAATATAATGAATGTTAGCAAATTGTACATGTAGAAATGATCGAATTGGTATATATTTTTGTGTGCATTGTTTTAGATCAGGGAGAAGACTCGAAGTTCAAATATAATTTACAGAGACCCCCCTTGTTAAATCTTGAATGGGACAAAGTCCAGAAAAAACAAATCATCTGGTTGAGGGAGACCGTAAGCATGAGGCCATAATGGGGACTGAAGGATTCACAACAGCTCGGTCACATGGAAAACAAAGGAAGCCCCTTTAAAAGTCAAGTTCCCAGCAGATCAGACCATCACAGTTGGAAATGTGACTACAGAAATGGGAAAGGGACCATGATTGGAGTAAATACATTATTGCAGATTAGAAAAGTTTACAGGACTGGTTCAGGGCCCTCCAACCATCTTGGTCAGGGCATGAACGTGCAACCTCAGTACCCCAATTCCCATCAAGGGCATACTCAGGCAAGTTCTTGAGGGCTAGACTACTCCTCACCAGGCTGGCCAGAGGAGTGGGTGGAAGCAAACAAACTCTGCCTGAGGGCAAAGCATTTTACGTTGCTAGTTCAGAGTCATGGAGCTCTAGTGCCATAGAAGGTTATGGGTTGGGCGGTTAACCACAAGGTTTCACTCTTCAAAACCACCAGCCAGCTCCAGGGAAGAAAGATGAGGCTTTCTACTCCAATAAAAATATATAGTCTGGAGATTAAAAGCCCCAATGTAAGTTAACTGGGTTGATTCCTACTAGAGGGATAATGTGTGTGGGCCAGATGCTTGCAAGGTCCCTCAAGGCAATGCTGCCAGACTGCAGTCTCTGCTCCCTGCTGGTGGAGACAATGGATTGCTTTTCTCTAAAACTTGGAACCATTAGCTTGGTTCCAGTAGGTGGAGTTCACACCCTACTGATAATGGTTCATATGGAGATCCAGAAAACAGGTCAAAGTTAAGCTGCCATTCTAAATGTAGGATCCGCCCATTTTGTCACCTGTATACCCCCAATCCCTCCTCTTCCTATTGCATGTATGCCCCTAGACCACCCCTTCTCACCGCTGTATAACATAGTCCAAGTCCTTCCTGTGATGTATGTCTTTACCCTCCCGTTTCCAATTCCCCTTGTCCTCCTTCCCTTCCCCCTCTCTCCATGTGGACCACCAAGTGGGGCTGAGGTGAGCAATGCTACCATGATATGTGTGTGACTGCATTATTGTAATATCTCTTCTATCTCTCATGCTCCCAATGACTTTAATATTTATATCTCAACCCTTTATGTTTCCAGGGCTTTCAATGACATTAGGCATCTTTTCAATGTTTATGAATCATGCTTATGAACCTCTCTTCTGTTAGTTGTCTGTGTGTATGCATTGCCTGTATTAAAAACATATAGAACCGAGCAATTTGTCTGGAAAAATAATTTATAGGAACTTTATGTTAGATTGCCATGCGTTTTGCATAGCCAATTGTTCTTTTAAAACACTTTTCTTGTCATTGTGATACCATGCTAAAAGGTAAAAACATCTGTATATAGTCAAATAGCTTTATCTTTCCTTTAAAGACATGAACCTTCGTGTCTTGCTTAAAGTTTCCACCTCACTAAAGCTAAATTGCTACTCTCGAAAATAAATCCCTCTAAGTTTTTAATGCTTTGAATATTTTATCGCTCTAATCCTCCTGGAGTTTATTTTTGAATGTAGTATGCTCCTTCCTTTGATTTCTTGTAAATTCAGCCAATTCAACCACTCATTAACCAAAGTATTCCTTTACCACTGGATTGTTTTGCCACCTTTGCTTTGCATAGCATATAGTTCTAAATTATATCCCAGACTACTGAATTATTTGCCAGAGTGGCTTTACTAATTGTACACTGGCATCACAACACGCGGGAGCTTCGGAAAGATCGTGGGAGAAAGGAATGAAAAGAGAAGATAATTTCCCATGAATTTTTGAAGCTTCCTCGTACAGGTGCTTTACAGTAAGTCGACATTAGGGTTTATAATCAATAAAAAATTCAACTGTGATCCAAGAATGAGGGGCGTGACATTTCCTGGTTGAGACAAAAGCGAACAGGCGAGCAGAATACGAAAAGAATTGGTTAACCGATGAAACTGCAGCCAAGTGTTAGCTGTTATCACAAAAATGAACACACAGAATATTCTTGAACTTGGAAGTGGGAACTTCAGCCTTTCAACGGCCATCGACGGTGCGGGGCAACATCCCCGCACTCCTACGCTCAGGAAGGGGGTTCTGGGGTCTGCGGCGCCGCGGGGCACAAGTGGGGCGAAGGGCTGCGAGGGAACGCCGAGGCAGAGGGGTCCCCGCGAGGCGGCTGCGGGCCGCTCCAGAAGGCAGGGGTCCGGGGGCTCTGCGGTCCCTCAGGACCCTCCAGGAGAGGCTCCAGAAAGGCAGCTGGAGGCCCCGGCCGGCCGTGCAGCTCGCTGGGAGGCGCGGGCGCACGTGCTCCGCCGGTCCGGGCGGCGGGGGCGGCTGAACGGGCCCTGGCCGTGGGCGGCGGGCGGCGGGCGGGCGCAGTGCGGCGCCGGGCAGGCGGGAGGTGACCGCGCGGGGCGGTCGCGGCGGCTGGGGCTACTGACGGCACACGGATCCGGAGCGCACTGCGCGGGGCGGGGCGCCGCGCAGGTGAGAGCGGCAGCGGACCCGGATGCGGCGCGGCTGAGGGCGGCCGAGGGCGGGGGGTCGCGGCGGCTAGCTCTTGGAGATCCCGGCCGGAGGCTCCGGCGCCGGTGCTGCGCTTCCTGCCGGCTCGAAGAACGAGCCCGAGCCTGGCCGCCCTCGGGATGCCTTGCTGAGGCTCCGCCGGACGTCCCCAACAGGGGGGCGGGGCGGGGCGGGGCGCGTTCGGGCGCCTCCTGAGGGCGCCTCAGCGGAGAGCGGCGTTGGCGCCGTGGAGTCTACGCTCCACGCGGGCGGCCCAACCCGCCTGCCACTCAGGTGTCTTTTTGCACGGAAGTGAGTTTTAGGAGCGGGAAACCTGTGGTGGGCGTGACTGACGTGTTTTTAAATCATTTTCTATACATTTAAAGCTGTAAAGGCAAAACTTCATGATCCAATTAATATAGCCAAAAATTCAGGCTTGATAGAAACATTTAGAATCCAGGCACTGGGGGTAAAGTCCCCTTATTCCCATCTGTTATTGGAGGAAGGTATGAGAGAGATTGGATACTGCGGTGGGAAGAAATAGAGCCAAATAGGAATGTCTGCTTCTATAGGGAGAATGTATCAGCCATGCGCTCACTTTAAGGCAGCACAGCTTTAAGGGAGAATCTGTGGAAATGATAGATTACCGCAGGAACATGAACTTGGAGTATATCTCCAACTAACAGAGTGGTGGTCTTCCAGCCATGGAACATTAGTCTCCCAGATTCCCTCTGTACCAGTCAGGGAATAAGTCCCAGTATTATTTCCCTTGGTGCTAGTATCCCACATTTCCCCTCTCTGCATTATGTTTAAGATTCAAAAAGTGTCACGGAGGCAACATGGTCTCTTTTCATATCTATTAGCTTCCTATAGAAGTGACATGAGACTGCAAGCATCACAATTATGATAAAAAACACAGTCAGACTGGAACTTAAGCTATGTGAAGTACTTTGCCCCCAAGCTCGCGGGTCCAACCCTTCCATGCTACTCCTCAATTGCTTAATCACATCAGAGCCAGGAGAAGCCTCAAGCTTGTCTTTGAATGTATAGAAAATATCCTTTTTAAGCTGATCAATATCTAATGAAATGTTTCCCTTAAACCCTTGCAAATGTTGGCCTCTCCATCTCTTCCTTGTCCATCTTTCTCCAAAGGTGGTTGCGTCCTTTTAAAGGGAGTCCATCAGTTTTATTCTGTAAAAAACATACATGCATAGCCTTTTCTCCAGGTGAATGGACCTGGATCCCAAACACAGTTTCCATCATCCTCAGATTTCTTAGGATCAATTTTCTCTGTAGAATTGAAAACGTGTTTATCTTCCCTAATTTTATTACAAGCTTTTAGTAAGGAGAAAAATTTTTTAGTTAAAATGAGTAAATGAACTTTGTCACACATAAGATTCCTCTTCTCCTCCTTCTGTTTTAACAATTTAAATAGTAAAGCATTGCTAGATCTTGAACCAGTAAAAGTACTAGTTAGATAACCTTCATTGTTATGTAAATACTGGCTCCCATCCCTCAGAGAATTAAGAGAGCTAACTAATTGGGAGAACTTCTTATCATACTTTGAAAGACTGAAAAAATTCTTAATAAATTTGTTCAGCTGATCTTGAAGTAACTTACCAAGCAGACATTTTTTCTCCAGGCTTACCAATAAGGTTATAGGCTCAATTGAGCCGTTTTGCCTTTCAGGCTTCTCACACTGTATGATTTTACCTTGCAATATTCTGTCTTGGTTAACTTCACTCATTCCCTCTATGCTGGCTTTAGGGGAAGTTAATGGGAGGGCCTTAGGCCCCCCTGAATGCCCTAAGGAAATGACCCGGCATCCACAGTTAACAAACCTTTTTCCTTCCATTTCTAATTCCATGTGGGGGCGCTGTTTCTCCACAACAGCAGTCCAGAAGACTGCTTGATTTATAGGGTGGTCAAACTTCTCAAGTACTCTTTCCTGATAGGTATAAATTTTTACTCTAGAAATGCAAGGAAGGGAAAATTGGCTTAAGCGATCCTACATTTTTACAAACCATGGTATATCAGAACTCATTACTGCCTTAATTTCTTCTTCACAATCCTGACCAATAACTCCAGCAACACCTTGAGAATTTATGTTGGACTTTCTTTTTTTTTTGGACTTTCTTAATAAACTTCCTATAGTTCTTTTAGGTAGTGGACCCCAATTACTGCTCTTCGTTTCTGATTCAATCACAGTTTTGGGCTTTTTCTTACAACTCTTATCAACTCCAGTATCAATTTTAATTTCTTGAGTACTAAGGTTAAATCTTCCTGATAGAAACTGTATTAATCTTTCAATAAGAGGTCCCTGCTTTTGAGGATCAAGCTCCTGTGAAGGCTTCTGAGCCATCTCTTGGTTATTCAAACCAACTGCAGTGAGAACAGAGACTAGGTTTTTGCCTCTTTGGCTAGGTCTGTTCTCCTGCTGTGAGGCTGCTAGATAAAGGCGATTTCTCTCAAAGATCTTCTTTGCTCCAGTAGGCAGACGCCTTGCCTACCACGCTCTGCTATGAGGGCTCTGCATCAAGCTTCTTCCACTATTTTCCCGCCGGGAAGTCTTTGCTAATGGCGACCCTTCACTGTTGATTTTTGAACGACATTGGCTCGCCCAATGAGTTCCCTTCCTACAATGGAGGCAGAGTTCAGGTTCGTTTAAACCCGATCTCCATGGTCCTGGCCCATGCTCTGACATTGGCCGCAGCCTGCTCTGCCTACACTCTTTTGAAGATGACTTGTCTTCCCACAACTAAAGCACTTTCTTCCAGGTCTGATATAGTTTGCCAATGAAGCTGCCATGAGGTCTGCCTTGTATTCCTCTGCCTCTACATTCCTGCATATCCTAAAATAACCCAGCAAAGTGCCCTGTTCGCTGTAGGGATGCAAGGCATTTTTACAGTGCTTATTAGAGAAATCATAAGATAGCTTGTGCACTAGGTCTCTTACTGCCTGAACATTCTTCACACATTTGGAAATAGCATCTTCCAGTCGGGACACAAAGTCAGCGTAACGCTCATCATTCTGTTGTCTTATAGCCCTGTAACGCGGCGTTCTCTCTTCTGATGGAATTATCTTTTCCCAGGCCCTTAAGCAAACCTCATGTATCTGTCCTATTGTCTGTTCAGTAAACTGTAGTTGAGACTCAACTGTAATATAATTTGCATCCCCTAGCAATTGATGAATTCCTATATCTATCCCATCCTCAGCATTCTTCCCAGCTCTTGCAAGGGCTGCTTCCTTCCACAGCATTTGATATCACAAGCATTCTGAAGAGTAAAGACAAATTCTCACTAAAGCTTTCCAATCTGTAGGGGTCCAGCTGTCAGACTCTGCTAGAGCCCTTATCATGCTAATTACAAAATGTGAGTCTGGGCCCTAGTCATTGATTGCCTGCTTGAGATCTTTTAGCAACTTAAAAGGCAAAGGCACTGTGAATTCCTTTTGGTTCTAACAGGATAAGACATCTTGCATTCTAAATCTTCTTCTGCAATCCCTCTTCCTACTCTGGAGAGTAAAGGTGCTTTCCTATACTTTGCTTCTTTACGTCTATTCTCTGAGCTACTCTTTTCAATCTGGATATCTTGGAGTTCCACTTCCTGAACTTCACCTTCTGTGCTAGCTCTCCTAGTTTGCATTTCTTTGGAGCTAATCTCTCTACCTTCAGGGCTGGCTTGCTTGATTGTTTTACAATCTCTGGCCTTTCTTACACTAAATTCCAGCAGGAGAGCAGTTGCTTTTACTATGTCCCCTTCTGACTCAGGCTCATTCTTTTAGCTCTGCCTAAAATCTTCTCATCTGCCTGAAACCCGTTCTCACTGCTTCTCATCTGATTTAAATTTGGGCATCTTAGACGTTGCCTGTTCTGCTTCTTGGCTTTCTCTACCTTTGAAAGCAAGGGAGCTTCCTGGGATTGTTTAATAGCCATGCTTTGGATCTTGCAATCCACTGCCTCTAGTACTGTATCACCTTTAAACCTTCGGAGTCTGCAGTCTCGCGAGAGCATACAGGCTTTGGCAATGAGGTTCTGTTCTAGAATTGGAGGCTTTAGATAACAAACCAATCCCTGCCTTTTCAGTTTTTCCTAAAGTTTCTTAACCTAAATCATGCTTATTCACAGACACTTTAGCTTGCTTTTCTAGATTTGAATAGACACAAGACTTCTCACTAGACTGTTCATCCTTATTCTCTTCCTCCTGCAAAAGTTTTAAAACCATCTTAACTTGTACCCACAGAGACCACTTCTCCATAGGGATACTCTCCCCATCTCTGTGCTTCCTTTAAGTTGACAATGACCTCCTCCCAGGTCTCTAAATCAAAAGTTCCTTCCTCTGAGAACCATGAATTATACCTTTTTACTACTTTTAGAAAACATTGTATCTTTTTCTTCGTTACTTTTACACCTTGTCTTTTCAGTAAGTAGAGAGCATGGTACCATAAGTTTCAGGTTTACTTTTACCTTGCTCCCATTATCCTCTTTAAAATTCTAATTCACTATTTCCACTACTTCTCTGTCAATCCCCACACCGGATCCTCACTTCGCACAATTTTCAAATTCACTCTACGTACCAATGGGGCCATATAATTGTTATATGGGATATAACTCATATTGTCCCACGTTGTGCGCCATTTGTCTGGGGAAGCCCGCCTTGTGCTGGGGCTCCAGCCTCCAGCCCAGTCCTTGAGCCTTCTGCCTGGTCTCCATCCCACCTCCCTTCGTCCACACTGAGCGTGGACCTGGCTGGTAAGATCATGGCCATCCAGGAGGTGAGCATGCTACCATGAATTGTGTCTGACTGCATTATTGTAATGTCTCTTCTATCGCTCATGATCCCGGTGACTTTAATATAATATTTATATATCTCAACCATACAATTGTGCTTATTGAACCCAAGATTACTGGTGGGGGGCTGGCACCCCAACTCATACCACAGTACATACCATTTGTCTAGTTCTTCAATGCTTCCTCTCCCGTTCACTCCCTCCAACTATCATGACCTCAGCTCTACCTTACAAAGCCGGCTAGACCAGAGCATGTACACTGGTACAGATAAGAACTCTCAACACACAGAATCCAGGACAGATAAACCCTTCAGGAACAGTAATGGAAGTAGTGATAACATGAGGGTAGGGATGAGATGGAGGGAACTGATAGCAATGATTGATGTATTAACACTCACACCCCAGGGGGACAAGCAACAGAAACATTGGTGAAGTGAGACCTTGGACATTGTAAAATATGAAAGTATAATTTATCAAGGTTTCATGAGGGTGGGAGAGTGGGAGAGAAGGGGGGAAAAGGAGCTGATACCAAGGGGTCAAGTATAAAGAAAATGATGATGGTACCATAGGTACAAATGTGCTTGATACAATTGATGTATGCATTGTTATAAGTGGTGTAAGAGCCCCCGATAAAATGACTTAATTTTTTAAAAGTGTTTAGGTAGATCTTGATGGAGGATAGATTGAGAAACAATAGTTTCAGAATTTGATAATTTTGCTTAATAATCAAACTGAAAACTCACTGCCATTGCATCTTTTGTGACTCACAGCAATCCTGACTTTCAGCAACCCTATTGGACAGGGTAGAGCAGCCCCTGTGAGTTTCTGAGACTGCAACTCTTTACAGGGGTAGAAAGCCCTAACGTTTCTCTCTCAGAGCGGGTGGTGGTTTTGAACTATGTGGGTAGCAGCCCAAGTGAAAACCACTATGCCACCAGGGCTCCCTGTGCCACATAGCTGGAGCTGTTGTTTTCCCAAACATTCACTTGGCTATTTCTTTTATAAGAAGCCAAGTAATTTGGCAGCTTATTTCTGTTCCAGTTTTCTTATATAGAAAATGTGGTGACAGTGTGAACCTGTTTGTTGTAGTTTATGTGAACATAATTGAGTGATCTAGACCAAGTGAGCTAGACCAAGTGAGCTGACTGGTCAAAAATCAGACCTGTGGATTGCCAAATTGGTTCTGCTGAGATTGGGGCTTTCCTGGATCCACAGGCTTCCTCCAAGCTGTGTCCGAGAAGCTCTGCATTTTAGAGCTACATTTTATAGTTGAAAGAGAGGCCTAAGGAGGGAGGGAGTCCTTAAGCTCTAAGACCTTAATGCTGTCATTGCTGTCCTCTTTTAGTGTACCTGCAGTTTCCACACTGCAGTGGGAACCATTGAAACAGCTGTTCTCATTCTCTGAGATGGTGTGCCACCCCACTCCATACCACCACCACCTCATCCCTTTCTCTTATTGTAGAGATAATGCCCCTTCCATAAAGACAAAAGTAGGAGAAATGATTTAGATGAAGGAGACCATAAGCATGAGGCCATAATGGGGTCCAAAGGCTGTGTGGCCATGTCGCTAATTATAGAAATGGATGAAATCTGCCACAAAAATGTGATTGGAGGCAGAGCAATTCATCACTCTCTCAGGCAGGACTACATAAGTGAGAATGGGGCCATTATGGAGACATGGAGACGATCACAGATTAGAAAGGCTTACTGGATTTGTTCTGGGGCCTTCCGACCACTATAACTCATGACCATAGGGTCTTAGACTTTCCCAATTTCCATTGAGGACCTTCCCAGGGAAGTCCCAGAGGGCAGATTGCTCCTCTCTGCTCTGGCTAGTTGTTGTTGCGTGCCATTGAGGACACTTGGACTCGTCGTGACCTCACATACAACCGAATGAAACACTGTAGGGTCGTGCACCATCCTCACAATTGTTCCTGTGCCTGAACCACCGATGAAGCCACTGAGTCCATCCACTTCTTCGAGGACCTCCTCTGTTTCATGGCTTCTCCACTGTTGTACCAAATAGGATGTCCTTCTCCAGGGACTGGTCTCTCCTGACAACATGTCCAAAGTATGTAAGATGGCGTCTTGCCATCCTTGCCTCTAAGCAGCACTCTGGCCTTATTTCTTCTGATACAGATTGGTCAGTCCTTCAGCAGTCCATGGTACTGTCAGTAGTCTTCTGGTGGACCACAATTCGATGCATCTGTTCTTCTACAGCCTTCCTTATTCAGTGTCTAACTTTCACATGCATATGATGCAATGGAAAATAGCATGGCTTAGGTCATGTGCACCTTAGTCCTCAGAGTAACATCATTGTTCTTCAACACTATAAAGAGGTTTTCTGCAGCAGATTTACCCATTACAATACATCTTTTGATCTCCTGACTGCTGTTTCTATGAACATTGATAGTGGATCTAAGCAAGACAAAATCCTTGACAACTGAAGCCCTTTTCTCTGTTTATCACCTATTGGTCCAGTTTTGGGGATTTTGGTCTTCCTTATATTGAATTGTAACCCATATTGAAGGCTGCAATCCTTGATCTTCAGCAAGTGGTTCAATTCCTCCTCACTTTCAGCAAACAAATGGCGTCATATATGCACACAAGCAGGCTCCCAAAAGTTAGTGGAACAAGGAATCAAAAGAGAATGGAATTTTTCAGGGACTTTTTGAAATACCAGTGTGTGTGTGTGTGTGTGTGTGTGTGTGTGTGAGAGAGAGAGAGAGAGAGAGAGAGAGAGAGAGAGAGAGAGAGAGAGAGAGAGAGAGAGAGAGAGGAGATGTGGGCATAAAACAAACATCAAGCAACATAAGGGAGAATGCTGTTGGCTGCTGTTGAACTGATTCCGGTGCGCATGCACAGTGACCTGCTGTGTGCACCATAGTGACCCCTCAGAAGCAGATCATCAAGCCTACCTTTCAACTGAAATTCTGAGAATTCACAATTTTCAGAAGTATGTGGATAACAGTGAAAGCCAAAATTCTATTTGCACAGTCCCCACGTGGATTAAGCTTCCAGTGAATTCCTTCAGACCATTGACCAGGGATGTGAACACTCTTGCCACCAGGCAGAGGGCATTGGAAAGTGGATTACCCCTTAGGCAGCCCATGGTGGGGCTTAGAGACTTGCCTAAGTGTATCCTTGAATCGAGGCTGCCATTCTGGGCTGCACGGTCATGAGTCATGCCCCCAAAGCCTTGGTTGTTTGGCCCTGGACCACTCTTGTAAACTGTCCTGTTTCACACAGGTCCCAATCCTTGTCCTATTCTTGCTTCTGTAGTCCCACCTGGAACTGTGATGTTGGGATCTGCCGCCATGTCCTTTCAAGTCTGTGAATCTCAGATAACCCTTACATATCAATAAGACCTCTTGCTAATAGTTTCCCTCCCCTCATCTCGATGGCATGTGTTGGCCCTTGGACTATCTAGGTTACCTAGCGGGCATTTGGATTATGTAGGCTCCCTAGCGGGAATTTGGACTATATAGATTACCTAGTGGGCAATTAGACTTTGTAGGTTATCTAGCGGGCACTTTGACTATCTAGGTTACCTAGCTAGCACTTGAACTATCTACGTTACCTAGCGGTTACTTGGAGTATGTTGGCTACCTACCGGGCTGTTGGACTATCTAGGTTACCTAGCCGGCACTTGGGCTATCTAGGTTAACTAACGGGCACTTGGACTATGTAGGTTCCCTAGCGGGCCCTTGGACTATGTAAGTTCCCTAGCGGGCACTTGGACTATGTGGGTTCCCTAGCGGGCATTAGGACTATCTGGGTTACCTAACGGGCACTTGGACTATGTAGGTTAACTAGCGGGCTTTGGACTATGTAGGTTACCTAGCGGACACTTGGACTATGTAGGTTCCCTATCGTTCACTTGGAGAATGTAGGTTAACTAAGGGGCACTAGGACAATGTAGGTTACCTAGCGGGCCTTGGGACTATCTAGGTTACCTAGGGGGAACTTGGACTATGTAGGTTTACTATTGGGCACTTGGACTATCTAGGTTACCTTAGCAGGCACTTGGACTATGTAGGTTAACTAGCGGGCACTTGGACTATCTAGGTTACCTAGCAGGCACTTGGACTATGTACGTTTCCTAGCGGGTACTTGGACTATCTATGTTAACTAGCGGGCACTTGGACTATGTAGATTCCCTATCGGGCACTTGGACTATGTAGGTAACCTAGTGGTCACTTGAACTGTCTAGGTTACCTAGCGGGCATTTGGACTATGTAGGTTAACTAGCGAGCTCTTGGACTATCTAGGTTAACTAGCGGGCACTTGGACTATGTAGGTTCCCTAGCGGGCACTTGGACTATTTAGGTTACCTAGCAGGCACTTTGACTATCTAGGTTAACTAACGGGCACTTGGACTATGGAAAGAAGTGCCTAATGGTCACCAGGACCCATGGTTAATCCAGGCGTGGTCATCTGATTCCAATCGATCAGACCTAGCTATAAATCACTTATATGTCTGGGTAATTAAAAGCAAATATAAATTTTCAAAAAAAATAACGTTGCATGGGATAGAAAGAGAATACATAACAACATCAGACATAAATATGCCTCAAGACAAACTCATTGTGCACATCCAGAATACATAATGGCTCTTGCTAAGATGCATTTCCCACTAGACCCTACCCCAAGCCAGTAAAAGCCAGAAACTCTACAGTAAACTGTGGATTGTACTACTCTGAAATGGGAGCTGTGTCTCTAGACCTAATTTGGGGCTGTTCGTGCTGAGGACTCACCAATACCTGCTGCAGTGACAACAGTCCAGGTGAGAATAAGGAAATCTGGATGACAGCCAGGATATAGGAGCACTGAGACCTCAAATTGCTTCTAGGCGAGCATGGCCTAATGGGCTTCCATTTATGCACCTCTGGCAGGAGGAGTTTGTTCTGGAAAGTAATGGTTTCTAAGGAAGTATTTCTTAAACTTTCACATGCATGCACTTACCCAGGTTCCTGGAAATCGGGCTGGGGGGCAGATTCTGATTTTGTGGGTTCAGGGTGGGGGGTCTAGGATCCAGCAGTTCTAGAGGCCCTGGTACTCTTGGGCTGTTAACCACAAGGACAGTAGTCCTAAACCACCAGCCACTCCTTGGGAGAAATATGAGGCTGTAGACTCCGGGCAAGAGTGACAGTCTGGGAAACCCACAAGGGCAGTTCTACCCTGTCCTGTAGGGTCACTATGAGTCAGCATCAACTCGATGGCATTAGCATGGGAGAAGCTAATGCTGATGTTGCTGGTTCCTTGACCTATCATACTTTGAGTGGCAAAGTCCCAAGGGCCTTCCCGGATGTGATGGCCAAAAGCAGTAGTGTTCACCCTTGGTCATACTTTGGAATCCCTTAGGAGCTTTCAAGCCTCCCATTGGCCTGGCGCCATCCCAGACCAATGAAGCAAGACTTAGTGGAAGCAGGATTCAGGTCACGGTCAGTGAGAAAGCCCCCTTGGCAATGCCAACGTACAGCCAGTGCAGAGTCGAACTGGTCGACGACTCCACATGACTCCATATACTTTGGTGAAGCCAGCTGTTTGGGCAAGGTTTTCAGAGTTACCACCCATGTAGACTTGTTGGTGATAGTGCATTAAATAGAGCACATGCAGTGCATTGCATGAGTGTCCTATGTCATGCAACCACACCAGGGGTATGTTGAGCCAATTTCTCTGGGAGACCAAGGGTGTTGGCTCCATCCTGAACGTTGGCAGGGTAATGGACTGACACAGAGGAAACTCATTCTCTTTGTGGTGGTGCACTAATGGGTTCTTCACAGAAGGCCAAGTCCATGGCTGCAGATGCTCACGGGGCTGAGGGAGCAGGTCAAATCCTAAGTCAGAGGTGGGTGTTTGCATATTTACATGCCCTCACTGCCATCAAGTCCATTCCAACTCACAGGCCCATGGGACTGAGTAAAATGGCCCCCGTGGGTTTCTGAGACTGTGATTCTTTAGAGGAGTAGAAAATCTCCTCTTTCTCCAGAGGAGCGGTTGGTCATTCAAACTGCTGACCTTGAGATTAACAGTCCAACTCCTGACCACTCTTGCCGTCAGAATTCTATTTATTTACACAAGTATATATATATCCTTTCCCAAAAGAACTCCACATTTTCAAATCATTCTTGACACTCATGGCCTTTTTTCCTTTATAGCCATGCCTTTGGTTGAAACACAGATATAAGAGAAATATTTATCTACTTATAGGGGTACAAAAGTAGCTTTGGTGGCATAGTGTTTGCATGTTGGGCTGCTAACACCAAAGTCAGCACTTTGAAACCACCAGCCACTCCGTGGGAAGAAGAGTCTGTCTACTCCTATAAAGAGTTACAGTCTCAGAAACTCACAGGGACAGATCTACTCTGCCTCATAGGGTCACTATGAGTCAGCATCACCTCCCTGGCAGTGAGGTAGATTTTGGTTTCATAGAGATACAAGTCAGTCCTGAGCTGCTAAAGACAAGGTTGGCAGTTTGAACCCACCAGCTGCAGAGAAAGAGGAGGCTTTCTATTCCCATAAGGAGCTACAGTTTCAGAAATACCCACAGGGGAAATTTTAACCTCTCCTGTAGGATCAATATGAGTCAGAATCGACTTATCGGTGGTGAGCAAGTGGAGGGGACCCTAAACAGGTTCCGGTGGACCTTAAGAGTTCTACTAATTGTGCATGCTCTGTAAAATGTAAACCAAGATTTTACTTTTGCAAACATTATTTTTTCTAAACACGTCTAACTGTGAAACCATACTCGCATGCGGGTCTTTGAACCTGGTCAGTGGTCTGGGGAAGTGAAGGGGCCTGACATCCTTTGTTGTTGTTAGTGCTGTCCAGTCATTCTGACATCACAGGGACCTTCTTTGCAACACAAGGCAGCACTGCCCGGTCCTTTGCCAGCCTCAGGGGTAGTATGTTGGAGCCCATGGTTTCAGCTACCGTGTCTTCCAGTTCACCAAGGAGTTTCCTCTTTGTGCTGCTTACTAAACCCGTTTCTAAGGAGTCCATTCCAACTCATGGTGACGCCGTGTGGGTCAGCACCACGGGACCCCACATAATGCCTTATACCATATATATATATATATATATATATATATATATATATATATATATATATT
Source organism: Tenrec ecaudatus (assembly GCF_050624435.1). Lineage (NCBI taxonomy): Eukaryota > Metazoa > Chordata > Mammalia > Afrosoricida > Tenrecidae > Tenrec > Tenrec ecaudatus. The sequence continues at coordinate 173,709 of NW_027459349.1, forward strand.
GTGCATAATGCCTTATACCTGGTCCCTTTGGCACCTTGTGATCGCACAGGCTGGTGTGCTTATTCCATGTGGGCTTTTTTGCTTCTGAGCCAGATGGCCGTTTGCTCACCTTCAAGCCTTTAAGACCCCAGACACTATCTCTTTTGATAGCCTCTGGCCTTTACTTCGGGGTCTTCGGTCCCTGCAGAGTGGACACATGCCTGCTGTGCGGGTATGGGACGTGTCGGAGCGCAGCCTGGTGGCGGAGCTTCAGGAGCATAAGTATGGCATGGCATGTGTGGCCTTCTCATCCAGTGCCAAGTACATTGTCTCAGTGGGCTACCAGCATGACATGATCGTCAATGTCTGGGCCTGGAAGGTGAGTGGGCTGCTGGCCTCAGGACAGGCGGGGCCGGGAGGGGAGCCAAGAAACTGCTGACCGGTGGCCTTTACTTCCGCCTGCTGGCCTCAGTCCCTTTCTAGAGAACTCTGAGCAGAAAGGAGCAACTGGGTATCTAGGATGCTGAAGAAGGGGCAGAAGGAGAGGTCAAGTTCACAGCTTGTCTAACCTTCAGTGTGTAAGTTTCTTTTCCCTCAGCTCCTAGAAGCAGAGCCTTGATTTCCCTTGACTTTCTCTCCAGAAAAACATTGTAGTGGCTTCCAACAAGGTGTCCAGTCAGGTGACAGCAGTATCCTTCTCTGAGGACTGCAGGCAACCGGCACATCAAGTTCTGGTACCTCGATGACAGCAAGACCTCAAAGGTGAGGCAGCAAGTAGCCACTAGGGTGGGGTCTGCCCAGATATGTTCCACCTGCGCCCCCTTCTGCATGCTCAAAAGCCCCTTGGAAGTCTCAGCTGGGCCAGGTGCTATGTCAATATGCAAGGGAAGCCTTCTCCCTCCCTCCCCAGGGCCTGCTTTCCAGGGGGTAGCCTGCAGGGTGTGTGGGTGGCACCTGTGGTGGGTCTCCACAGGTGAATGCCACTGTACCCCTGCTGGGCCGCTCCGGGCTGCTGGGGGAACCTGCGGAACAACCTGTTCACTGATGTAGCCTGTGGCCGCGGGAAGAAGACTGACAGCACCTTCTGTATCACATCCTCAGGGCAGCTGTGCGAGTTCAGTGACCCGGAGACTGTTGGACAAGTGGGTGGAGCTGAGTGTAAGTGAATGCTTTGTCGGCACCCTCCCGTCTGTCACCTCCGGGCTCCAGGGCACCTGAGTCTGCATGCACGCTGGGGGAGGCCCCAGGCGGAGGAAGGTGTTTGGGAACCTCTCTGCTTGCTCGCCCTCTCTGTCTCTGCCTCTTCCTCTGCTTTCCTCTTCTGCTCAGCACACAGACAGCATCACAGTAAGTGTGCTGGCCCTGTCCGCTGCCTCTGCTGCCTTTCTCTGGGCCGGCCTTTTCTGGGTGTGTCTTTGCCCAAACCTCAGGTGCCTTATAAGGAAGGCTTGCTGACTCCTTCCCCCTAATTGCACGGGGCTGTGGGCCCTCTGGCCAGCTGCTGTTAGAGGGAGGGGCATTGAGGGGCTCTGCCCAGGGCAGCTGGCCTGCCTTGCGCTTGTCCTTGCCTCTTGGCTCATGGCTGTTGAGGTGTCCGGTGAAGGAGTGGACAGACGCCCTTGCTGACTGTGGCTTCTGTGCTCACAGACCACAGTGGCCCACTGCATCTCGGTGAGCCAGGACTACATCTTCTGCGGCTGTGCTGACGGCACCGTGTGCCTTTTCAACCCCTTCAACCTGCACTTCCTCAGCACGCTGCCCCGGCCCCATGCCCTGGGGACAGACATTGCCAGCATCACAGAGGCCAGGTGAGCGGTGTGGGTGGGCCCCTGAGTCCTGTCAGAGCCCCACTCTGTGCCAGGCCGTCCCTGGCATGCTGCAAGGAGAGGAGGGCACACATAGACCTCTGGGAAGACCCTTGCAGTCAAGCACAGGTGGGTCTTTTAGCATTTGTTGCTCACTGTGGGCAACCGTGGTAATCTGAGTCTGCAGTGTGGTAATTAATGCATTGTCCTGTAAACACCACAGCTAGGACAGACGGGCAGTTCCTTAGGGTTTCTGAGAGAGGCTGGAAACCTGACGGAGCAGGCCTTTCTCCCTCAGGGTGGTCCTGGGTAGCAGCTAAGGTAGGAGGGTCTTATTGTAGCCTCGGGCCTTGGGTTGGGTGATTGCAGGAAGTGAAGTTTTGCTCTGGTTTCAGTGCTGTCAGGAAGCGGGGCAGTTCTGCAGTTGGGTATATTAATTTCTCATTCAGGGAAGGAGTGGGCTAAATCTGCAAATGGCAGGAAATGATATATGACCATGACTGGTTTGCACAGTGCCCTTCCTTTTCCTCTGACGTGAGTCTAGAAGGGCCTGACATCTGCTTGGCTGCATCACGGCCACACACTGTCCCCGCCTGATGTTGGGGGCTATGAAATAGCTTGTGTTCTTTTGCAGAGCCCCATGGCAAGGAATGCCAGGCCAGCCGCTGCGTTCTTTCTCCAGTGACTGCTGGCCAACCTGCTGCTCCTCCCTTTAGTGCCCCTTTTCATTAGCGCTAACTCACCAGTTTGCCCTGTCTGCCCTGGACACCCTGACCCCCTCTTTCCTCAGTCGCCTTTTCGCTGGAGTGGCCAATGCGAAGTATCGGGACACCATCACCTTGACCTTTGATCCTGCAAATCCGTGGCTGTCTTGTGTGTACAATGACCATAGTACTTATGTCTGGGGTGTGAAGGGCCCCAAGAAAGTGGGCAAGGTGTATTCAGCTCTGTATCATTCCTCCTGCGTCTGGAGTGTAGAGGTACGTGGGCCAGGTCTGCTGAGACTGACCGTGTTTCCTGGCCTACCATTAGGAGCTGGGGTTCCTCAAGTGTGGAATTTGTTTCCTCCAGCACCCTTGCTCCCCAAGCTGTGCCCCTGGGTCCCTTCGTATCTGTTAATTGGCTCTGAGGATGGGAGGGGATTTTAGTGCTGACTCATCTCAGACGTTTTTCAGTATGCCCCTGTGCAGTCTTAGCTTGGCCTCTTTGGACATGTTCCTGAACTTGACCAAACCTTAGTTTCTGCAATTGTGAAATGACATACCTGATGCATTTGATTTTTACGAACAGGAGACAAAGTAAGTGGGAGATTTAGAATGCCTAGTACTTACTAGGTGCTTGGTTAATGTATATTCCTTTACTTGTTAAAGACAAGAGCTAATCATTATGACTTGCTTGCTATGGGACAAGCCGTTGCCTCCAGGGGACAGGATGGGGGAACTTTAGGCCCCCAAGGACAGAGGTTCAGGAGGGTTTAGCTGAAAAGGGTTGGGGACAAAATTTATTATCTCCAAGGGAAAGATACTAACTTGACAATGAAGAAACGGCAAAACCCACCCTTAGCCAAGTCATTAAGGTTAACATCCCGTGGCAGCAGCATGAATCTGGTGAGAGGGTACACTGAGAGGTTTCAAAATGTTCCCAGAAAATGTTATGACTCTTAAGAACTCCCAATAAAATGTTGAACAACAACAACCAACGTTGATGGAAAGTTTCTTTTAGTTCTGTTTTTCCATGCAGCCTCCTCCTAGCATTGTGTCTGGTATTCTTGACCCAAATGTATAAGGAACTTAGGATAGTCATGAGGAAACATCAGGCAACCTTCATTTGAGGTACACCTGCCAGAGTAACTTATCACACTCTCCCAGGTGTCAGGGTAGGAAAGACAAGCAAAGACTGAAAGCCGTTCTAGACTGGGACAGATGACACCCATGTGCCGTGGGGGCTCCTGGGATCCTGGAGCAGAAGAAGTACATTCGTGGGATAAACAAACAAACTCATTGGCATTGGGTTGATTCCAACTCAGAGCAACCCCCGCTGGTGACATTTAAATAAAGTCTAATAATGTTGTACCAGTGTGACCTCCGTGGTCCTTATCACTGTGTACTGTAGTGCATAAAACATTAATACGAAGGGAGACCAGGTGAGAGAGTTGAATGTGACATATCTTGACTCATTTTTCTAAAGGTTCAACCCAAAAGGTAAAGTAAAACAGCTCTTGATGGAGAGGAAAAGGTGGAAGGGGGTGGGTGATGATTCTTTCCCCCCGCTGCCTGGCACTGAACGGCCTCTCCTCTCTTCTCATTTTGCAGGGTCCACGAATTGCAGTTCCTGAGTGAAATGCTGAAGGTGGAGGCCCATGAGTCAGAGATTCTGTGCCTGGAGTACTCGAAGCCAGACACAGGTACCTGGCCCTGGCCTGGAATGGCCTTGAGTGAGCCCCTCCAGTCTGGCCAGAGCCACTGATACTTGTCCTGCCTCTTGACTATGGGGCTGATCGTTCTTTTGGCTACCAAAAGAGTTAGTGATCCTTCTTGATGTCTCTGAAGGCTTCTTGTTGTTTCTGAAGGCTTTGGGGAGGACTGCATCTCAACTCTGCCCGACTCCATGGCTCATGTGGCTTAAGGATGTGGGGCTCAGTTTCTCTGGGTGCTCTTTGCTGGGCACTCATGTTGGGCTGCGATCCACAAGCTCAGCAGTTTGAAACTACCAGCCGCTCTGCAGGAGAAAGGTGGGCCTTTCTACTCCTGTAAACAGTTACAGTCTCAGAAGCCCATAGGGGGTATTCACTATGAGTCAGCATTAACTTGATAGCAGCAGATTTGATTTTTGTAAAGTCTTTTTAAAGCCAACCAAAAGCTGAATCAGTGAAGAAGATCTGCTTTAGACATTGTGCTCTTTTAAAGAATAATCTGTCTGTGATCAGATTGACACAGGAACTTGGAAGGTTAGGTGAAAAGTTTAAGGGGCAGTGAGCTTATGTGTGTGATGGAAATTTGGAATTGGAAAAGGACAGTGAGAATGGCTACATAATTTCAGAAATATAATGAATGTTAGCAAATTGTACATGTAGAAATGATCGAATTGGTATATATTTTTGTGTGCATTGTTTTAGATCAGGGAGAAGACTCGAAGTTCAAATATAATTTACAGAGACCCCCCTTGTTAAATCTTGAATGGGACAAAGTCCAGAAAAAACAAATCATCTGGTTGAGGGAGACCGTAAGCATGAGGCCATAATGGGGACTGAAGGATTCACAACAGCTCGGTCACATGGAAAACAAAGGAAGCCCCTTTAAAAGTCAAGTTCCCAGCAGATCAGACCATCACAGTTGGAAATGTGACTACAGAAATGGGAAAGGGACCATGATTGGAGTAAATACATTATTGCAGATTAGAAAAGTTTACAGGACTGGTTCAGGGCCCTCCAACCATCTTGGTCAGGGCATGAACGTGCAACCTCAGTACCCCAATTCCCATCAAGGGCATACTCAGGCAAGTTCTTGAGGGCTAGACTACTCCTCACCAGGCTGGCCAGAGGAGTGGGTGGAAGCAAACAAACTCTGCCTGAGGGCAAAGCATTTTACGTTGCTAGTTCAGAGTCATGGAGCTCTAGTGCCATAGAAGGTTATGGGTTGGGCGGTTAACCACAAGGTTTCACTCTTCAAAACCACCAGCCAGCTCCAGGGAAGAAAGATGAGGCTTTCTACTCCAATAAAAATATATAGTCTGGAGATTAAAAGCCCCAATGTAAGTTAACTGGGTTGATTCCTACTAGAGGGATAATGTGTGTGGGCCAGATGCTTGCAAGGTCCCTCAAGGCAATGCTGCCAGACTGCAGTCTCTGCTCCCTGCTGGTGGAGACAATGGATTGCTTTTCTCTAAAACTTGGAACCATTAGCTTGGTTCCAGTAGGTGGAGTTCACACCCTACTGATAATGGTTCATATGGAGATCCAGAAAACAGGTCAAAGTTAAGCTGCCATTCTAAATGTAGGATCCGCCCATTTTGTCACCTGTATACCCCCAATCCCTCCTCTTCCTATTGCATGTATGCCCCTAGACCACCCCTTCTCACCGCTGTATAACATAGTCCAAGTCCTTCCTGTGATGTATGTCTTTACCCTCCCGTTTCCAATTCCCCTTGTCCTCCTTCCCTTCCCCCTCTCTCCATGTGGACCACCAAGTGGGGCTGAGGTGAGCAATGCTACCATGATATGTGTGTGACTGCATTATTGTAATATCTCTTCTATCTCTCATGCTCCCAATGACTTTAATATTTATATCTCAACCCTTTATGTTTCCAGGGCTTTCAATGACATTAGGCATCTTTTCAATGTTTATGAATCATGCTTATGAACCTCTCTTCTGTTAGTTGTCTGTGTGTATGCATTGCCTGTATTAAAAACATATAGAACCGAGCAATTTGTCTGGAAAAATAATTTATAGGAACTTTATGTTAGATTGCCATGCGTTTTGCATAGCCAATTGTTCTTTTAAAACACTTTTCTTGTCATTGTGATACCATGCTAAAAGGTAAAAACATCTGTATATAGTCAAATAGCTTTATCTTTCCTTTAAAGACATGAACCTTCGTGTCTTGCTTAAAGTTTCCACCTCACTAAAGCTAAATTGCTACTCTCGAAAATAAATCCCTCTAAGTTTTTAATGCTTTGAATATTTTATCGCTCTAATCCTCCTGGAGTTTATTTTTGAATGTAGTATGCTCCTTCCTTTGATTTCTTGTAAATTCAGCCAATTCAACCACTCATTAACCAAAGTATTCCTTTACCACTGGATTGTTTTGCCACCTTTGCTTTGCATAGCATATAGTTCTAAATTATATCCCAGACTACTGAATTATTTGCCAGAGTGGCTTTACTAATTGTACACTGGCATCACAACACGCGGGAGCTTCGGAAAGATCGTGGGAGAAAGGAATGAAAAGAGAAGATAATTTCCCATGAATTTTTGAAGCTTCCTCGTACAGGTGCTTTACAGTAAGTCGACATTAGGGTTTATAATCAATAAAAAATTCAACTGTGATCCAAGAATGAGGGGCGTGACATTTCCTGGTTGAGACAAAAGCGAACAGGCGAGCAGAATACGAAAAGAATTGGTTAACCGATGAAACTGCAGCCAAGTGTTAGCTGTTATCACAAAAATGAACACACAGAATATTCTTGAACTTGGAAGTGGGAACTTCAGCCTTTCAACGGCCATCGACGGTGCGGGGCAACATCCCCGCACTCCTACGCTCAGGAAGGGGGTTCTGGGGTCTGCGGCGCCGCGGGGCACAAGTGGGGCGAAGGGCTGCGAGGGAACGCCGAGGCAGAGGGGTCCCCGCGAGGCGGCTGCGGGCCGCTCCAGAAGGCAGGGGTCCGGGGGCTCTGCGGTCCCTCAGGACCCTCCAGGAGAGGCTCCAGAAAGGCAGCTGGAGGCCCCGGCCGGCCGTGCAGCTCGCTGGGAGGCGCGGGCGCACGTGCTCCGCCGGTCCGGGCGGCGGGGGCGGCTGAACGGGCCCTGGCCGTGGGCGGCGGGCGGCGGGCGGGCGCAGTGCGGCGCCGGGCAGGCGGGAGGTGACCGCGCGGGGCGGTCGCGGCGGCTGGGGCTACTGACGGCACACGGATCCGGAGCGCACTGCGCGGGGCGGGGCGCCGCGCAGGTGAGAGCGGCAGCGGACCCGGATGCGGCGCGGCTGAGGGCGGCCGAGGGCGGGGGGTCGCGGCGGCTAGCTCTTGGAGATCCCGGCCGGAGGCTCCGGCGCCGGTGCTGCGCTTCCTGCCGGCTCGAAGAACGAGCCCGAGCCTGGCCGCCCTCGGGATGCCTTGCTGAGGCTCCGCCGGACGTCCCCAACAGGGGGGCGGGGCGGGGCGGGGCGCGTTCGGGCGCCTCCTGAGGGCGCCTCAGCGGAGAGCGGCGTTGGCGCCGTGGAGTCTACGCTCCACGCGGGCGGCCCAACCCGCCTGCCACTCAGGTGTCTTTTTGCACGGAAGTGAGTTTTAGGAGCGGGAAACCTGTGGTGGGCGTGACTGACGTGTTTTTAAATCATTTTCTATACATTTAAAGCTGTAAAGGCAAAACTTCATGATCCAATTAATATAGCCAAAAATTCAGGCTTGATAGAAACATTTAGAATCCAGGCACTGGGGGTAAAGTCCCCTTATTCCCATCTGTTATTGGAGGAAGGTATGAGAGAGATTGGATACTGCGGTGGGAAGAAATAGAGCCAAATAGGAATGTCTGCTTCTATAGGGAGAATGTATCAGCCATGCGCTCACTTTAAGGCAGCACAGCTTTAAGGGAGAATCTGTGGAAATGATAGATTACCGCAGGAACATGAACTTGGAGTATATCTCCAACTAACAGAGTGGTGGTCTTCCAGCCATGGAACATTAGTCTCCCAGATTCCCTCTGTACCAGTCAGGGAATAAGTCCCAGTATTATTTCCCTTGGTGCTAGTATCCCACATTTCCCCTCTCTGCATTATGTTTAAGATTCAAAAAGTGTCACGGAGGCAACATGGTCTCTTTTCATATCTATTAGCTTCCTATAGAAGTGACATGAGACTGCAAGCATCACAATTATGATAAAAAACACAGTCAGACTGGAACTTAAGCTATGTGAAGTACTTTGCCCCCAAGCTCGCGGGTCCAACCCTTCCATGCTACTCCTCAATTGCTTAATCACATCAGAGCCAGGAGAAGCCTCAAGCTTGTCTTTGAATGTATAGAAAATATCCTTTTTAAGCTGATCAATATCTAATGAAATGTTTCCCTTAAACCCTTGCAAATGTTGGCCTCTCCATCTCTTCCTTGTCCATCTTTCTCCAAAGGTGGTTGCGTCCTTTTAAAGGGAGTCCATCAGTTTTATTCTGTAAAAAACATACATGCATAGCCTTTTCTCCAGGTGAATGGACCTGGATCCCAAACACAGTTTCCATCATCCTCAGATTTCTTAGGATCAATTTTCTCTGTAGAATTGAAAACGTGTTTATCTTCCCTAATTTTATTACAAGCTTTTAGTAAGGAGAAAAATTTTTTAGTTAAAATGAGTAAATGAACTTTGTCACACATAAGATTCCTCTTCTCCTCCTTCTGTTTTAACAATTTAAATAGTAAAGCATTGCTAGATCTTGAACCAGTAAAAGTACTAGTTAGATAACCTTCATTGTTATGTAAATACTGGCTCCCATCCCTCAGAGAATTAAGAGAGCTAACTAATTGGGAGAACTTCTTATCATACTTTGAAAGACTGAAAAAATTCTTAATAAATTTGTTCAGCTGATCTTGAAGTAACTTACCAAGCAGACATTTTTTCTCCAGGCTTACCAATAAGGTTATAGGCTCAATTGAGCCGTTTTGCCTTTCAGGCTTCTCACACTGTATGATTTTACCTTGCAATATTCTGTCTTGGTTAACTTCACTCATTCCCTCTATGCTGGCTTTAGGGGAAGTTAATGGGAGGGCCTTAGGCCCCCCTGAATGCCCTAAGGAAATGACCCGGCATCCACAGTTAACAAACCTTTTTCCTTCCATTTCTAATTCCATGTGGGGGCGCTGTTTCTCCACAACAGCAGTCCAGAAGACTGCTTGTTTATAGGGTGGTCAAACTTCTCAAGTACTCTTTCCTGATAGGTATAAATTTTTACTCTAGAAATGCAAGGAAGGGAAAATTGGCTTAAGCGATCCTACATTTTTACAAACCATGGTATATCAGAACTCATTACTGCCTTAATTTCTTCTTCACAATCCTGACCAATAACTCCAGCAACACCTTGAGAATTTATGTTGGACTTTCTTTTTTTTTTGGACTTTCTTAATAAACTTCCTATAGTTCTTTTAGGTAGTGGACCCCAATTACTGCTCTTCGTTTCTGATTCAATCACAGTTTGGGGCTTTTTCTTACAACTCTTATCAACTCCAGTATCAATTTTAATTTCTTGAGTACTAAGGTTAAATCTTCCTGATAGAAACTGTATTAATCTTTCAATAAGAGGTCCCTGCTTTTGAGGATCAAGCTCCTGTGAAGGCTTCTGAGCCATCTCTTGGTTATTCAAACCAACTGCAGTGAGAACAGAGACTAGGTTTTTGCCTCTTTGGCTAGGTCTGTTCTCCTGCTGTGAGGCTGCTAGATAAAGGCGATTTCTCTCAAAGATCTTCTTTGCTCCAGTAGGCAGACGCCTTGCCTACCACGCTCTGCTATGAGGGCTCTGCATCAAGCTTCTTCCACTATTTTCCCGCCGGGAAGTCTTTGCTAATGGCGACCCTTCACTGTTGATTTTTGAACGACATTGGCTCGCCCAATGAGTTCCCTTCCTACAATGGAGGCAGAGTTCAGGTTCGTTTAAACCCGATCTCCATGGTCCTGGCCCATGCTCTGACATTGGCCGCAGCCTGCTCTGCCTACACTCTTTTGAAGATGACTTGTCTTCCCACAACTAAAGCACTTTCTTCCAGGTCTGATATAGTTTGCCAATGAAGCTGCCATGAGGTCTGCCTTGTATTCCTCTGCCTCTACATTCCTGCATATCCTAAAATAACCCAGCAAAGTGCCCTGTTCGCTGTAGGGATGCAAGGCATTTTTACAGTGCTTATTAGAGAAATCATAAGATAGCTTGTGCACTAGGTCTCTTACTGCCTGAACATTCTTCACACATTTGGAAATAGCATCTTCCAGTCGGGACACAAAGTCAGCGTAACGCTCATCATTCTGTTGTCTTATAGCCCTGTAACGCGGCGTTCTCTCTTCTGATGGAATTATCTTTTCCCAGGCCCTTAAGCAAACCTCATGTATCTGTCCTATTGTCTGTTCAGTAAACTGTAGTTGAGACTCAACTGTAATATAATTTGCATCCCCTAGCAATTGATGAATTCCTATATCTATCCCATCCTCAGCATTCTTCCCAGCTCTTGCAAGGGCTGCTTCCTTCCACAGCATTTGATATCACAAGCATTCTGAAGAGTAAAGACAAATTCTCACTAAAGCTTTCCAATCTGTAGGGGTCCAGCTGTCAGACTCTGCTAGAGCCCTTATCATGCTAATTACAAAATGTGAGTCTGGGCCCTAGTCATTGATTGCCTGCTTGAGATCTTTTAGCAACTTAAAAGGCAAAGGCACTGTGAATTCCTTTTGGTTCTAACAGGATAAGACATCTTGCATTCTAAATCTTCTTCTGCAATCCCTCTTCCTACTCTGGAGAGTAAAGGTGCTTTCCTATACTTTGCTTCTTTACGTCTATTCTCTGAGCTACTCTTTTCAATCTGGATATCTTGGAGTTCCACTTCCTGAACTTCACCTTCTGTGCTAGCTCTCCTAGTTTGCATTTCTTTGGAGCTAATCTCTCTACCTTCAGGGCTGGCTTGCTTGATTGTTTTACAATCTCTGGCCTTTCTTACACTAAATTCCAGCAGGAGAGCAGTTGCTTTTACTATGTCCCCTTCTGACTCAGGCTCATTCTTTTAGCTCTGCCTAAAATCTTCTCATCTGCCTGAAACCCGTTCTCACTGCTTCTCATCTGATTTAAATTTGGGCATCTTAGACGTTGCCTGTTCTGCTTCTTGGCTTTCTCTACCTTTGAAAGCAAGGGAGCTTCCTGGGATTGTTTAATAGCCATGCTTTGGATCTTGCAATCCACTGCCTCTAGTACTGTATCACCTTTAAACCTTCGGAGTCTGCAGTCTCGCGAGAGCATACAGGCTTTGGCAATGAGGTTCTGTTCTAGAATTGGAGGCTTTAGATAACAAACCAATCCCTGCCTTTTCAGTTTTTCCTAAAGTTTCTTAACCTAAATCATGCTTATTCACAGACACTTTAGCTTGCTTTTCTAGATTTGAATAGACACAAGACTTCTCACTAGACTGTTCATCCTTATTCTCTTCCTCCTGCAAAAGTTTTAAAACCATCTTAACTTGTACCCACAGAGACCACTTCTCCATAGGGATACTCTCCCCATCTCTGTGCTTCCTTTAAGTTGACAATGACCTCCTCCCAGGTCTCTAAATCAAAAGTTCCTTCCTCTGAGAACCATGAATTATACCTTTTTACTACTTTTAGAAAACATTGTATCTTTTTCTTCGTTACTTTTACACCTTGTCTTTTCAGTAAGTAGAGAGCATGGTACCATAAGTTTCAGGTTTACTTTTACCTTGCTCCCATTATCCTCTTTAAAATTCTAATTCACTATTTCCACTACTTCTCTGTCAATCCCCACACCGGATCCTCACTTCGCACAATTTTCAAATTCACTCTACGTACCAATGGGGCCATATAATTGTTATATGGGATATAACTCATATTGTCCCACGTTGTGCGCCATTTGTCTGGGGAAGCCCGCCTTGTGCTGGGGCTCCAGCCTCCAGCCCAGTCCTTGAGCCTCCTGCCTGGTCTCCATCCCACCTCCCTTCGTCCACACTGAGCGTGGACCTGGCTGGTAAGATCATGGCCATCCAGGAGGTGAGCATGCTACCATGAATTGTGTCTGACTGCATTATTGTAATGTCTCTTCTATCGCTCATGCTCCCGGTGACTTTAATATAATATTTATATATCTCAACCATACAATTGTGCTTATTGAACCCAAGATTACTGGTGGGGGGCTGGCACCCCAACTCATACCACAGTACATACCATTTGTCTAGTTCTTCAATGCTTCCTCTCCCGCTCACTCCCTCCAACTATCATGACCTCAGCTCTACCTTACAAAGCCGGCTAGACCAGAGCATGTACACTGGTACAGATAAGAACTCTCAACACACAGAATCCAGGACAGATAAACCCTTCAGGAACAGTAATGGAAGTAGTGATAACATGAGGGTAGGGATGAGATAGAGGGAACTGATAGCAATGATTGATGTATTAACGCTCACACCCCAGGGGGACAAGCAACAGAAACATTGGTGAAGTGAGACCTTGGACATTGTAAAATATGAAAGTATAATTTATCAAGGTTTCATGAGGGTGGGAGAGTGGGAGAGAAGGGGGGAAAAGGAGCTGATACCAAGGGGTCAAGTATAAAGAAAATGATGATGGTACCGTAGGTACAAATGTGCTTGATACAATTGATGTATGCATTGTTATAAGTGGTGTAAGAGCCCCCGATAAAATGACTTAATTTTTTAAAAGTGTTTAGGTAGATCTTGATGGAGGATAGATTGAGAAACAATAGTTTCAGAATTTGATAATTTTGCTTAATAATCAAACTGAAAACTCACTGCCATTGCATCTTTTGTGACTCACAGCAACCCTGACTTTCAGCAACCCTATTGGACAGGGTAGAGCAGCCCCTGTGAGTTTCTGAGACTGCAACTCTTTACAGGGGTAGAAAGCCCTAACGTTTCTCTCTCAGAGCGGGTGGTGGTTTTGAACTATGTGGGTAGCAGCCCAAGTGAAAACCACTATGCCACCAGGGCTCCCTGTGCCACATAGCTGGAGCTGTTGTTTTCCCAAACATTCACTTGGCTATTTCTTTCATAAGAAGCCAAGTAATTTGGCAGCTTATTTCTGTTCCAGTTTTCTTATATAGAAAATGTGGTGACAGTGTGAACCTGTTTGTTGTAGTTTATGTGAACATAATTGAGTGATCTAGACCAAGTGAGCTAGACCAAGTGAGCTGACTGGTCAAAAATCAGACCTGTGGATTGCCAAATTGGTTCTGCTGAGATTGGGGCTTTCCTGGATCCACAGGCTTCCTCCAAGCTGTGTCCGAGAAGCTCTGCATTTTAGAGCTACATTTTATAGTTGAAAGAGAGGCCTAAGGAGGGAGGGAGTCCTTAAGCTCTAAGACCTTAATGCTGTCATTGCTGTCCTCTTTTAGTGTACCTGCAGTTTCCACACTGCAGTGGGAACCATTGAAACAGCTGTTCTCATTCTCTGAGATGGTGTGCCACCCCACTCCATACCACCACCACCTCATCCCTTTCTCTTATTGTAGAGATAATGCCCCTTCCATATGTATCTCAGATATTCAATTAATGAAGAAAGACAAAAGTAGGAGAAATGATTTAGATGAAGGAGACCATAAGCATGAGGCCATAATGGGGTCCAAAGGCTGTGTGGCCATGTCGCTAATTATAGAAATGGATGAAATCTGCCACAAAAATGTGATTGGAGGCAGAGCAATTCATCACTCTCTCAGGCAGGACTACATAAGTGAGAATGGGGCCATTATGGAGACATGGAGACGATCACAGATTAGAAAGGCTTACTGGATTTGTTCTGGGGCCTTCCGACCACTATAACTCATGACCATAGGGTCTTAGACTTTCCCAATTTCCATTGAGGACCTTCCCAGGGAAGTCCCAGAGGGCAGATTGCTCCTCTCTGCTCTGGCTAGTTGTTGTTGCGTGCCATTGAGGACACTTGGACTTGTCGTGACCTCACATACAACCGAATGAAACACTGTAGGGTCGTGCACCATCCTCACAATTGTTCCTGTGCCTGAACCACCGATGAAGCCACTGAGTCCATCCACTTCTTCGAGGACCTCCTCTGTTTCATGGCTTCTCCACTGTTGTACCAAATAGGATGTCCTTCTCCAGGGACTGGTCTCTCCTGACAACATGTCCAAAGTATGTAAGATGGCGTCTTGCCATCCTTGCCTCTAAGCAGCACTCTGGCCTTATTTCTTCTGATACAGATTGGTCAGTCCTTCAGCAGTCCATGGTACTGTCAGTAGTCTTCTGGTGGACCACAATTCGATGCATCTGTTCTTCTACAGCCTTCCTTATTCAGTGTCTAACTTTCACATGCATATGATGCAATGGAAAATAGCATGGCTTAGGTCATGTGCACCTTAGTCCTCAGAGTAACATCATTGTTCTTCAACACTATAAAGAGGTTTTCTGCAGCAGATTTACCCATTACAATACATCTTTTGATCTCCTGACTGCTGTTTCTATGAACATTGATAGTGGATCTAAGCAAGACAAAATCCTTGACAACTGAAGCCCTTTTCTCTGTTTATCACCTATTGGTCCAGTTTTGGGGATTTTGGTCTTCCTTATATTGAATTGTAACCCATATTGAAGGCTGCAATCCTTGATCTTCAGCAAGTGGTTCAATTCCTCCTCACTTTCAGCAAACAAATGGCGTCATATATGCACACAAGCAGGCTCCCAAAAGTTAGTGGAACAAGGAATCAAAAGAGAATGGAATTTTTCAGGGACTTTTTGAAATACCAGTGTGTGTGTGTGTGTGTGTGTGTGTGTGTGTGAGACAGAGAGAGAGAGAGAGAGAGAGAGAGAGAGAGAGAGAGAGAGAGAGAGAGAGAGGAGATGTGGGCATAAAACAAACATCAAGCAACATAAGGGAGAATGCTGTTGGCTGCTGTTGAACTGATTCCGGTGCGCATGCACAGTGACCTGCTGTGTGCACCATAGTGACCCCTCAGAAGCAGATCATCAAGCCTACCTTTCAACTGAAATTCTGAGAATTCACAATTTTCAGAAGTATGTGGATAACAGTGAAAGCCAAAATTCTATTTGCACAGTCCCCACGTGGATTAAGCTTCCAGTGAATTCCTTCAGACCATTGACCAGGGATGTGAACACTCTTGCCACCAGGCAGAGGGCATTGGAAAGTGGATTACCCCTTAGGCAGCCCATGGTGGGGCTTAGAGACTTGCCTAAGTGTATCCTTGAATCGAGGCTGCCATTCTGGGCTGCACGGTCATGAGTCATGCCCCCAAAGCCTTGGTTGTTTGGCCCTGGACCACTCTTGTAAACTGTCCTGTTTCACACAGGTCCCAATCCTTGTCCTATTCTTGCTTCTGTAGTCCCACCTGGAACTGTGATGTTGGGATCTGCCGCCATGTCCTTTCAAGTCTGTGAATCTCAGATAACCCTTACATATCAATAAGACCTCTTGCTAATAGTTTCCCTCCCCTCATCTCGATGGCATGTGTTGGCCCTTGGACTATCTAGGTTACCTAGCGGGCATTTGGATTATGTAGGCTCCCTAGCGGGAATTTGGACTATATAGATTACCTAGTGGGCAATTAGACTTTGTAGGTTATCTAGCGGGCACTTTGACTATCTAGGTTACCTAGCTAGCACTTGAACTATCTACGTTACCTAGCGGTTACTTGGAGTATGTTGGCTACCTACCGGGCTGTTGGACTATCTAGGTTACCTAGCCGGCACTTGGGCTATCTAGGTTAACTAACGGGCACTTGGACTATGTAGGTTCCCTAGCGGGCCCTTGGACTATGTAAGTTCCCTAGCGGGCACTTGGACTATGTGGGTTCCCTAGCGGGCATTAGGACTATCTGGGTTACCTAACGGGCACTTGGACTATGTAGGTTAACTAGCGGGCTTTGGACTATGTAGGTTACCTAGCGGACACTTGGACTATGTAGGTTCCCTATCGTTCACTTGGAGAATGTAGGTTAACTAAGGGGCACTAGGACAATGTAGGTTACCTAGCGGGCCTTGGGACTATCTAGGTTACCTAGGGGGAACTTGGACTATGTAGGTTTACTATTGGGCACTTGGACTATCTAGGTTACCTTAGCAGGCACTTGGACTATGTAGGTTAACTAGCGGGCACTTGGACTATCTAGGTTACCTAGCAGGCACTTGGACTATGTACGTTTCCTAGCGGGTACTTGGACTATCTATGTTAACTAGCGGGCACTTGGACTATGTAGATTCCCTATCGGGCACTTGGACTATGTAGGTAACCTAGTGGTCACTTGAACTGTCTAGGTTACCTAGCGGGCATTTGGACTATGTAGGTTAACTAGCGAGCTCTTGGACTATCTAGGTTAACTAGCGGGCACTTGGACTATGTAGGTTCCCTAGCGGGCACTTGGACTATTTAGGTTACCTAGCAGGCACTTTGACTATCTAGGTTAACTAACGGGCACTTGGACTATGGAAAGAAGTGCCTAATGGTCACCAGGACCCATGGTTAATCCAGGCGTGGTCATCTGATTCCAATCGATCAGACCTAGCTATAAATCACTTATATGTCTGGGTAATTAAAAGCAAATATAAATTTTCAAAAAAAATAACGTTGCATGGGATAGAAAGAGAATACATAACAACATCAGACATAAATATGCCTCAAGACAAACTCATTGTGCACATCCAGAATACATAATGGCTCTTGCTAAGATGCATTTCCCACTAGACCCTACCCCAAGCCAGTAAAAGCCAGAAACTCTACAGTAAACTGTGGATTGTACTACTCTGAAATGGGAGCTGTGTCTCTAGACCTAATTTGGGGCTGTTCGTGCTGAGGACTCACCAATACCTGCTGCAGTGACAACAGTCCAGGTGAGAATAAGGAAATCTGGATGACAGCCAGGATATAGGAGCACTGAGACCTCAAATTGCTTCTAGGCGAGCATGGCCTAATGGGCTTCCATTTATGCACCTCTGGCAGGAGGAGTTTGTTCTGGAAAGTAATGGTTTCTAAGGAAGTATTTCTTAAACTTTCACATGCATGCACTTACCCAGGTTCCTGGAAATCGGGCTGGGGGGCAGATTCTGATTTTGTGGGTTCAGGGTGGGGGGTCTAGGATCCAGCAGTTCTAGAGGCCCTGGTACTCTTGGGCTGTTAACCACAAGGACAGTAGTCCTAAACCACCAGCCACTCCTTGGGAGAAATATGAGGCTGTAGACTCCGGGCAAGAGTGACAGTCTGGGAAACCCACAAGGGCAGTTCTACCCTGTCCTGTAGGGTCACTATGAGTCAGCATCAACTCGATGGCATTAGCATGGGAGAAGCTAATGCTGATGTTGCTGGTTCCTTGACCTATCATACTTTGAGTGGCAAAGTCCCAAGGGCCTTCCCGGATGTGATGGCCAAAAGCAGTAGTGTTCACCCTTGGTCATACTTTGGAATCCCTTAGGAGCTTTCAAGCCTCCCATTGGCCTGGCGCCATCCCAGACCAATGAAGCAAGACTTAGTGGAAGCAGGATTCAGGTCACGGTCAGTGAGAAAGCCCCCTTGGCAATGCCAACGTACAGCCAGTGCAGAGTCGAACTGGTCGACGACTCCACATGACTCCATATACTTTGGTGAAGCCAGCTGTTTGGGCAAGGTTTTCAGAGTTACCACCCATGTAGACTTGTTGGTGATAGTGCATTAAATAGAGCACATGCAGTGCATTGCATGAGTGTCCTATGTCATGCAACCACACCAGGGGTATGTTGAGCCAATTTCTCTGGGAGACCAAGGGTGTTGGCTCCATCCTGAACGTTGGCAGGGTAATGGACTGACACAGAGGAAACTCATTCTCTTTGTGGTGGTGCACTAATGGGTTCTTCACAGAAGGCCAAGTCCATGGCTGCAGATGCTCACGGGGCTGAGGGAGCAGGTCAAATCCTAAGTCAGAGGTGGGTGTTTGCATATTTACATGCCCTCACTGCCATCAAGTCCATTCCAACTCACAGGCCCATGGGACTGAGTAAAATGGCCCCCGTGGGTTTCTGAGACTGTGATTCTTTAGAGGAGTAGAAAATCTCCTCTTTCTCCAGAGGAGCGGTTGGTCATTCAAACTGCTGACCTTGAGATTAACAGTCCAACTCCTGACCACTCTTGCCGTCAGAATTCTATTTATTTACACAAGTATATATATATCCTTTCCCAAAAGAACTCCACATTTTCAAATCATTCTTGACACTCATGGCCTTTTTTCCTTTATAGCCATGCCTTTGGTTGAAACACAGATATAAGAGAAATATTTATCTACTTATAGGGGTACAAAAGTAGCTTTGGTGGCATAGTGTTTGCATGTTGGGCTGCTAACACCAAAGTCAGCACTTTGAAACCACCAGCCACTCCGTGGGAAGAAGAGTCTGTCTACTCCTATAAAGAGTTACAGTCTCAGAAACTCACAGGGACAGATCTACTCTGCCTCATAGGGTCACTATGAGTCAGCATCACCTCCCTGGCAGTGAGGTAGATTTTGGTTTCATAGAGATACAAGTCAGTCCTGAGCTGCTAAAGACAAGGTTGGCAGTTTGAACCCACCAGCTGCAGAGAAAGAGGAGGCTTTCTATTCCCATAAGGAGCTACAGTTTCAGAAATACCCACAGGGGAAATTTTAACCTCTCCTGTAGGATCAATATGAGTCAGAATCGACTTATCGGTGGTGAGCAAGTGGAGGGGACCCTAAACAGGTTCCGGTGGACCTTAAGAGTTCTACTAATTGTGCATGCTCTGTAAAATGTAAACCAAGATTTTACTTTTGCAAACATTATTTTTTCTAAACACGTCTAACTGTGAAACCATACTCGCATGCGGGTCTTTGAACCTGGTCAGTGGTCTGGGGAAGTGAAGGGGCCTGACATCCTTTGTTGTTGTTAGTGCTGTCCAGTCATTCTGACATCACAGGGACCTTCTTTGCAACACAAGGCAGCACTGCCCGGTCCTTTGCCAGCCTCAGGGGTAGTATGTTGGAGCCCATGGTTTCAGCTACCGTGTCTTCCAGTTCACCAAGGAGTTTCCTCTTTGTGCTGCTTACTAAACCCGTTTCTAAGGAGTCCATTCCAACTCATGGTGACGCCGTGTGGGTCAGCACCACGGGACCCCACATAATGCCTTATACCATATATATATATATATATATATGTGCATAATGCCTTATACCTGGTCCCTTTGGCACCTTGTGATCGCACAGGCTGGTGTGCTTATTCCATGTGGGCTTTTTTGCTTCTGAGCCAGATGGCCGTTTGCTCACCTTCAAGCCTTTAAGACCCCAGACACTATCTCTTTTGATAGCCTCTGGCCTTTACTTCGGGGTCTTCGGTCCCTGCAGAGTGGACACATGCCTGCTGTGCGGGTATGGGACGTGTCGGAGCGCAGCCTGGTGGCGGAGCTTCAGGAGCATAAGTATGGCATGGCATGTGTGGCCTTCTCATCCAGTGCCAAGTACATTGTCTCAGTGGGCTACCAGCATGACATGATCGTCAATGTCTGGGCCTGGAAGGTGAGTGGGCTGCTGGCCTCAGGACAGGCGGGGCCGGGAGGGGAGCCAAGAAACTGCTGACCGGTGGCCTTTACTTCCGCCTGCTGGCCTCAGTCCCTTTCTAGAGAACTCTGAGCAGAAAGGAGCAACTGGGTATCTAGGATGCTGAAGAAGGGGCAGAAGGAGAGGTCAAGTTCACAGCTTGTCTAACCTTCAGTGTGTAAGTTTCTTTTCCCTCAGCTCCTAGAAGCAGAGCCTTGATTTCCCTTGACTTTCTCTCCAGAAAAACATTGTAGTGGCTTCCAACAAGGTGTCCAGTCAGGTGACAGCAGTATCCTTCTCTGAGGACTGCAGGCAACCGGCACATCAAGTTCTGGTACCTCGATGACAGCAAGACCTCAAAGGTGAGGCAGCAAGTAGCCACTAGGGTGGGGTCTGCCCAGATATGTTCCACCTGCGCCCCCTTCTGCATGCTCAAAAGCCCCTTGGAAGTCTCAGCTGGGCCAGGTGCTATGTCAATATGCAAGGGAAGCCTTCTCCCTCCCTCCCCAGGGCCTGCTTTCCAGGGGGTAGCCTGCAGGGTGTGTGGGTGGCACCTGTGGTGGGTCTCCACAGGTGAATGCCACTGTACCCCTGCTGGGCCGCTCCGGGCTGCTGGGGGAACCTGCGGAACAACCTGTTCACTGATGTAGCCTGTGGCCGCGGGAAGAAGACTGACAGCACCTTCTGTATCACATCCTCAGGGCAGCTGTGCGAGTTCAGTGACCCGGAGACTGTTGGACAAGTGGGTGGAGCTGAGTGTAAGTGAATGCTTTGTCGGCACCCTCCCGTCTGTCACCTCCGGGCTCCAGGGCACCTGAGTCTGCATGCACGCTGGGGGAGGCCCCAGGCGGAGGAAGGTGTTTGGGAACCTCTCTGCTTGCTCGCCCTCTCTGTCTCTGCCTCTTCCTCTGCTTTCCTCTTCTGCTCAGCACACAGACAGCATCACAGTAAGTGTGCTGGCCCTGTCCGCTGCCTCTGCTGCCTTTCTCTGGGCCGGCCTTTTCTGGGTGTGTCTTTGCCCAAACCTCAGGTGCCTTATAAGGAAGGCTTGCTGACTCCTTCCCCCTAATTGCACGGGGCTGTGGGCCCTCTGGCCAGCTGCTGTTAGAGGGAGGGGCATTGAGGGGCTCTGCCCAGGGCAGCTGGCCTGCCTTGCGCTTGTCCTTGCCTCTTGGCTCATGGCTGTTGAGGTGTCCGGTGAAGGAGTGGACAGACGCCCTTGCTGACTGTGGCTTCTGTGCTCACAGACCACAGTGGCCCACTGCATCTCGGTGAGCCAGGACTACATCTTCTGCGGCTGTGCTGACGGCACCGTGTGCCTTTTCAACCCCTTCAACCTGCACTTCCTCAGCACGCTGCCCCGGCCCCATGCCCTGGGGACAGACATTGCCAGCATCACAGAGGCCAGGTGAGCGGTGTGGGTGGGCCCCTGAGTCCTGTCAGAGCCCCACTCTGTGCCAGGCCGTCCCTGGCATGCTGCAAGGAGAGGAGGGCACACATAGACCTCTGGGAAGACCCTTGCAGTCAAGCACAGGTGGGTCTTTTAGCATTTGTTGCTCACTGTGGGCAACCGTGGTAATCTGAGTCTGCAGTGTGGTAATTAATGCATTGTCCTGTAAACACCACAGCTAGGACAGACGGGCAGTTCCTTAGGGTTTCTGAGAGAGGCTGGAAACCTGACGGAGCAGGCCTTTCTCCCTCAGGGTGGTCCTGGGTAGCAGCTAAGGTAGGAGGGTCTTATTGTAGCCTCGGGCCTTGGGTTGGGTGATTGCAGGAAGTGAAGTTTTGCTCTGGTTTCAGTGCTGTCAGGAAGCGGGGCAGTTCTGCAGTTGGGTATATTAATTTCTCATTCAGGGAAGGAGTGGGCTAAATCTGCAAATGGCAGGAAATGATATATGACCATGACTGGTTTGCACAGTGCCCTTCCTTTTCCTCTGACGTGAGTCTAGAAGGGCCTGACATCTGCTTGGCTGCATCACGGCCACACACTGTCCCCGCCTGATGTTGGGGGCTATGAAATAGCTTGTGTTCTTTTGCAGAGCCCCATGGCAAGGAATGCCAGGCCAGCCGCTGCGTTCTTTCTCCAGTGACTGCTGGCCAACCTGCTGCTCCTCCCTTTAGTGCCCCTTTTCATTAGCGCTAACTCACCAGTTTGCCCTGTCTGCCCTGGACACCCTGACCCCCTCTTTCCTCAGTCGCCTTTTCGCTGGAGTGGCCAATGCGAAGTATCGGGACACCATCACCTTGACCTTTGATCCTGCAAATCCGTGGCTGTCTTGTGTGTACAATGACCATAGTACTTATGTCTGGGGTGTGAAGGGCCCCAAGAAAGTGGGCAAGGTGTATTCAGCTCTGTATCATTCCTCCTGCGTCTGGAGTGTAGAGGTACGTGGGCCAGGTCTGCTGAGACTGACCGTGTTTCCTGGCCTACCATTAGGAGCTGGGGTTCCTCAAGTGTGGAATTTGTTTCCTCCAGCACCCTTGCTCCCCAAGCTGTGCCCCTGGGTCCCTTCGTATCTGTTAATTGGCTCTGAGGATGGGAGGGGATTTTAGTGCTGACTCATCTCAGACGTTTTTCAGTATGCCCCTGTGCAGTCTTAGCTTGGCCTCTTTGGACATGTTCCTGAACTTGACCAAACCTTAGTTTCTGCAATTGTGAAATGACATACCTGATGCATTTGATTTTTACGAACAGGAGACAAAGTAAGTGGGAGATTTAGAATGCCTAGTACTTACTAGGTGCTTGGTTAATGTATATTCCTTTACTTGTTAAAGACAAGAGCTAATCATTATGACTTGCTTGCTATGGGACAAGCCGTTGCCTCCAGGGGACAGGATGGGGGAACTTTAGGCCCCCAAGGACAGAGGTTCAGGAGGGTTTAGCTGAAAAGGGTTGGGGACAAAATTTATTATCTCCAAGGGAAAGATACTAACTTGACAATGAAGAAACGGCAAAACCCACCCTTAGCCAAGTCATTAAGGTTAACATCCCGTGGCAGCAGCATGAATCTGGTGAGAGGGTACACTGAGAGGTTTCAAAATGTTCCCAGAAAATGTTATGACTCTTAAGAACTCCCAATAAAATGTTGAACAACAACAACCAACGTTGATGGAAAGTTTCTTTTAGTTCTGTTTTTCCATGCAGCCTCCTCCTAGCATTGTGTCTGGTATTCTTGACCCAAATGTATAAGGAACTTAGGATAGTCATGAGGAAACATCAGGCAACCTTCATTTGAGGTACACCTGCCAGAGTAACTTATCACACTCTCCCAGGTGTCAGGGTAGGAAAGACAAGCAAAGACTGAAAGCCGTTCTAGACTGGGACAGATGACACCCATGTGCCGTGGGGGCTCCTGGGATCCTGGAGCAGAAGAAGTACATTCGTGGGATAAACAAACAAACTCATTGGCATTGGGTTGATTCCAACTCAGAGCAACCCCCGCTGGTGACATTTAAATAAAGTCTAATAATGTTGTACCAGTGTGACCTCCGTGGTCCTTATCACTGTGTACTGTAGTGCATAAAACATTAATACGAAGGGAGACCAGGTGAGAGAGTTGAATGTGACATATCTTGACTCATTTTTCTAAAGGTTCAACCCAAAAGGTAAAGTAAAACAGCTCTTGATGGAGAGGAAAAGGTGGAAGGGGGTGGGTGATGATTCTTTCCCCCCGCTGCCTGGCACTGAACGGCCTCTCCTCTCTTCTCATTTTGCAGGGTCCACGAATTGCAGTTCCTGAGTGAAATGCTGAAGGTGGAGGCCCATGAGTCAGAGATTCTGTGCCTGGAGTACTCGAAGCCAGACACAGGTACCTGGCCCTGGCCTGGAATGGCCTTGAGTGAGCCCCTCCAGTCTGGCCAGAGCCACTGATACTTGTCCTGCCTCTTGACTATGGGGCTGATCGTTCTTTTGGCTACCAAAAGAGTTAGTGATCCTTCTTGATGTCTCTGAAGGCTTCTTGTTGTTTCTGAAGGCTTTGGGGAGGACTGCATCTCAACTCTGCCCGACTCCATGGCTCATGTGGCTTAAGGATGTGGGGCTCAGTTTCTCTGGGTGCTCTTTGCTGGGCACTCATGTTGGGCTGCGATCCACAAGCTCAGCAGTTTGAAACTACCAGCCGCTCTGCAGGAGAAAGGTGGGCCTTTCTACTCCTGTAAACAGTTACAGTCTCAGAAGCCCATAGGGGGTATTCACTATGAGTCAGCATTAACTTGATAGCAGCAGATTTGATTTTTGTAAAGTCTTTTTAAAGCCAACCAAAAGCTGAATCAGTGAAGAAGATCTGCTTTAGACATTGTGCTCTTTTAAAGAATAATCTGTCTGTGATCAGATTGACACAGGAACTTGGAAGGTTAGGTGAAAAGTTTAAGGGGCAGTGAGCTTATGTGTGTGATGGAAATTTGGAATTGGAAAAGGACAGTGAGAATGGCTACATAATTTCAGAAATATAATGAATGTTAGCAAATTGTACATGTAGAAATGATCGAATTGGTATATATTTTTGTGTGCATTGTTTTAGATCAGGGAGAAGACTCGAAGTTCAAATATAATTTACAGAGACCCCCCTTGTTAAATCTTGAATGGGACAAAGTCCAGAAAAAACAAATCATCTGGTTGAGGGAGACCGTAAGCATGAGGCCATAATGGGGACTGAAGGATTCACAACAGCTCGGTCACATGGAAAACAAAGGAAGCCCCTTTAAAAGTCAAGTTCCCAGCAGATCAGACCATCACAGTTGGAAATGTGACTACAGAAATGGGAAAGGGACCATGATTGGAGTAAATACATTATTGCAGATTAGAAAAGTTTACAGGACTGGTTCAGGGCCCTCCAACCATCTTGGTCAGGGCATGAACGTGCAACCTCAGTACCCCAATTCCCATCAAGGGCATACTCAGGCAAGTTCTTGAGGGCTAGACTACTCCTCACCAGGCTGGCCAGAGGAGTGGGTGGAAGCAAACAAACTCTGCCTGAGGGCAAAGCATTTTACGTTGCTAGTTCAGAGTCATGGAGCTCTAGTGCCATAGAAGGTTATGGGTTGGGCGGTTAACCACAAGGTTTCACTCTTCAAAACCACCAGCCAGCTCCAGGGAAGAAAGATGAGGCTTTCTACTCCAATAAAAATATATAGTCTGGAGATTAAAAGCCCCAATGTAAGTTAACTGGGTTGATTCCTACTAGAGGGATAATGTGTGTGGGCCAGATGCTTGCAAGGTC
Organism: Tenrec ecaudatus; assembly: GCF_050624435.1. Lineage (NCBI taxonomy): Eukaryota > Metazoa > Chordata > Mammalia > Afrosoricida > Tenrecidae > Tenrec > Tenrec ecaudatus. The sequence continues at coordinate 198,670 of NW_027459349.1, forward strand.
CCTCAAGGCAATGCTGCCAGACTGCAGTCTCTGCTCCCTGCTGGTGGAGACAATGGATTGCTTTTCTCTAAAACTTGGAACCATTAGCTTGGTTCCAGTAGGTGGAGTTCACACCCTACTGATAATGGTTCATATGGAGATCCAGAAAACAGGTCAAAGTTAAGCTGCCATTCTAAATGTAGGATCCGCCCATTTTGTCACCTGTATACCCCCAATCCCTCCTCTTCCTATTGCATGTATGCCCCTAGACCACCCCTTCTCACCGCTGTATAACATAGTCCAAGTCCTTCCTGTGATGTATGTCTTTACCCTCCCGTTTCCAATTCCCCTTGTCCTCCTTCCCTTCCCCCTCTCTCCATGTGGACCACCAAGTGGGGCTGAGGTGAGCAATGCTACCATGATATGTGTGTGACTGCATTATTGTAATATCTCTTCTATCTCTCATGCTCCCAATGACTTTAATATTTATATCTCAACCCTTTATGTTTCCAGGGCTTTCAATGACATTAGGCATCTTTTCAATGTTTATGAATCATGCTTATGAACCTCTCTTCTGTTAGTTGTCTGTGTGTATGCATTGCCTGTATTAAAAACATATAGAACCGAGCAATTTGTCTGGAAAAATAATTTATAGGAACTTTATGTTAGATTGCCATGCGTTTTGCATAGCCAATTGTTCTTTTAAAACACTTTTCTTGTCATTGTGATACCATGCTAAAAGGTAAAAACATCTGTATATAGTCAAATAGCTTTATCTTTCCTTTAAAGACATGAACCTTCGTGTCTTGCTTAAAGTTTCCACCTCACTAAAGCTAAATTGCTACTCTCGAAAATAAATCCCTCTAAGTTTTTAATGCTTTGAATATTTTATCGCTCTAATCCTCCTGGAGTTTATTTTTGAATGTAGTATGCTCCTTCCTTTGATTTCTTGTAAATTCAGCCAATTCAACCACTCATTAACCAAAGTATTCCTTTACCACTGGATTGTTTTGCCACCTTTGCTTTGCATAGCATATAGTTCTAAATTATATCCCAGACTACTGAATTATTTGCCAGAGTGGCTTTACTAATTGTACACTGGCATCACAACACGCGGGAGCTTCGGAAAGATCGTGGGAGAAAGGAATGAAAAGAGAAGATAATTTCCCATGAATTTTTGAAGCTTCCTCGTACAGGTGCTTTACAGTAAGTCGACATTAGGGTTTATAATCAATAAAAAATTCAACTGTGATCCAAGAATGAGGGGCGTGACATTTCCTGGTTGAGACAAAAGCGAACAGGCGAGCAGAATACGAAAAGAATTGGTTAACCGATGAAACTGCAGCCAAGTGTTAGCTGTTATCACAAAAATGAACACACAGAATATTCTTGAACTTGGAAGTGGGAACTTCAGCCTTTCAACGGCCATCGACGGTGCGGGGCAACATCCCCGCACTCCTACGCTCAGGAAGGGGGTTCTGGGGTCTGCGGCGCCGCGGGGCACAAGTGGGGCGAAGGGCTGCGAGGGAACGCCGAGGCAGAGGGGTCCCCGCGAGGCGGCTGCGGGCCGCTCCAGAAGGCAGGGGTCCGGGGGCTCTGCGGTCCCTCAGGACCCTCCAGGAGAGGCTCCAGAAAGGCAGCTGGAGGCCCCGGCCGGCCGTGCAGCTCGCTGGGAGGCGCGGGCGCACGTGCTCCGCCGGTCCGGGCGGCGGGGGCGGCTGAACGGGCCCTGGCCGTGGGCGGCGGGCGGCGGGCGGGCGCAGTGCGGCGCCGGGCAGGCGGGAGGTGACCGCGCGGGGCGGTCGCGGCGGCTGGGGCTACTGACGGCACACGGATCCGGAGCGCACTGCGCGGGGCGGGGCGCCGCGCAGGTGAGAGCGGCAGCGGACCCGGATGCGGCGCGGCTGAGGGCGGCCGAGGGCGGGGGGTCGCGGCGGCTAGCTCTTGGAGATCCCGGCCGGAGGCTCCGGCGCCGGTGCTGCGCTTCCTGCCGGCTCGAAGAACGAGCCCGAGCCTGGCCGCCCTCGGGATGCCTTGCTGAGGCTCCGCCGGACGTCCCCAACAGGGGGGCGGGGCGGGGCGGGGCGCGTTCGGGCGCCTCCTGAGGGCGCCTCAGCGGAGAGCGGCGTTGGCGCCGTGGAGTCTACGCTCCACGCGGGCGGCCCAACCCGCCTGCCACTCAGGTGTCTTTTTGCACGGAAGTGAGTTTTAGGAGCGGGAAACCTGTGGTGGGCGTGACTGACGTGTTTTTAAATCATTTTCTATACATTTAAAGCTGTAAAGGCAAAACTTCATGATCCAATTAATATAGCCAAAAATTCAGGCTTGATAGAAACATTTAGAATCCAGGCACTGGGGGTAAAGTCCCCTTATTCCCATCTGTTATTGGAGGAAGGTATGAGAGAGATTGGATACTGCGGTGGGAAGAAATAGAGCCAAATAGGAATGTCTGCTTCTATAGGGAGAATGTATCAGCCATGCGCTCACTTTAAGGCAGCACAGCTTTAAGGGAGAATCTGTGGAAATGATAGATTACCGCAGGAACATGAACTTGGAGTATATCTCCAACTAACAGAGTGGTGGTCTTCCAGCCATGGAACATTAGTCTCCCAGATTCCCTCTGTACCAGTCAGGGAATAAGTCCCAGTATTATTTCCCTTGGTGCTAGTATCCCACATTTCCCCTCTCTGCATTATGTTTAAGATTCAAAAAGTGTCACGGAGGCAACATGGTCTCTTTTCATATCTATTAGCTTCCTATAGAAGTGACATGAGACTGCAAGCATCACAATTATGATAAAAAACACAGTCAGACTGGAACTTAAGCTATGTGAAGTACTTTGCCCCCAAGCTCGCGGGTCCAACCCTTCCATGCTACTCCTCAATTGCTTAATCACATCAGAGCCAGGAGAAGCCTCAAGCTTGTCTTTGAATGTATAGAAAATATCCTTTTTAAGCTGATCAATATCTAATGAAATGTTTCCCTTAAACCCTTGCAAATGTTGGCCTCTCCATCTCTTCCTTGTCCATCTTTCTCCAAAGGTGGTTGCGTCCTTTTAAAGGGAGTCCATCAGTTTTATTCTGTAAAAAACATACATGCATAGCCTTTTCTCCAGGTGAATGGACCTGGATCCCAAACACAGTTTCCATCATCCTCAGATTTCTTAGGATCAATTTTCTCTGTAGAATTGAAAACGTGTTTATCTTCCCTAATTTTATTACAAGCTTTTAGTAAGGAGAAAAATTTTTTAGTTAAAATGAGTAAATGAACTTTGTCACACATAAGATTCCTCTTCTCCTCCTTCTGTTTTAACAATTTAAATAGTAAAGCATTGCTAGATCTTGAACCAGTAAAAGTACTAGTTAGATAACCTTCATTGTTATGTAAATACTGGCTCCCATCCCTCAGAGAATTAAGAGAGCTAACTAATTGGGAGAACTTCTTATCATACTTTGAAAGACTGAAAAAATTCTTAATAAATTTGTTCAGCTGATCTTGAAGTAACTTACCAAGCAGACATTTTTTCTCCAGGCTTACCAATAAGGTTATAGGCTCAATTGAGCCGTTTTGCCTTTCAGGCTTCTCACACTGTATGATTTTACCTTGCAATATTCTGTCTTGGTTAACTTCACTCATTCCCTCTATGCTGGCTTTAGGGGAAGTTAATGGGAGGGCCTTAGGCCCCCCTGAATGCCCTAAGGAAATGACCCGGCATCCACAGTTAACAAACCTTTTTCCTTCCATTTCTAATTCCATGTGGGGGCGCTGTTTCTCCACAACAGCAGTCCAGAAGACTGCTTGTTTATAGGGTGGTCAAACTTCTCAAGTACTCTTTCCTGATAGGTATAAATTTTTACTCTAGAAATGCAAGGAAGGGAAAATTGGCTTAAGCGATCCTACATTTTTACAAACCATGGTATATCAGAACTCATTACTGCCTTAATTTCTTCTTCACAATCCTGACCAATAACTCCAGCAACACCTTGAGAATTTATGTTGGACTTTCTTTTTTTTTTGGACTTTCTTAATAAACTTCCTATAGTTCTTTTAGGTAGTGGACCCCAATTACTGCTCTTCGTTTCTGATTCAATCACAGTTTGGGGCTTTTTCTTACAACTCTTATCAACTCCAGTATCAATTTTAATTTCTTGAGTACTAAGGTTAAATCTTCCTGATAGAAACTGTATTAATCTTTCAATAAGAGGTCCCTGCTTTTGAGGATCAAGCTCCTGTGAAGGCTTCTGAGCCATCTCTTGGTTATTCAAACCAACTGCAGTGAGAACAGAGACTAGGTTTTTGCCTCTTTGGCTAGGTCTGTTCTGCTGTGAGGCTGCTAGATAAAGGCGATTTCTCTCAAAGATCTTCTTTGCTCCAGTAGGCAGACGCCTTGCCTACCACGCTCTGCTATGAGGGCTCTGCATCAAGCTTCTTCCACTATTTTCCCGCCGGGAAGTCTTTGCTAATGGCGACCCTTCACTGTTGATTTTTGAACGACATTGGCTCGCCCAATGAGTTCCCTTCCTACAATGGAGGCAGAGTTCAGGTTCGTTTAAACCCGATCTCCATGGTCCTGGCCCATGCTCTGACATTGGCCGCAGCCTGCTCTGCCTACACTCTTTTGAAGATGACTTGTCTTCCCACAACTAAAGCACTTTCTTCCAGGTCTGATATAGTTTGCCAATGAAGCTGCCATGAGGTCTGCCTTGTATTCCTCTGCCTCTACATTCCTGCATATCCTAAAATAACCCAGCAAAGTGCCCTGTTCGCTGTAGGGATGCAAGGCATTTTTACAGTGCTTATTAGAGAAATCATAAGATAGCTTGTGCACTAGGTCTCTTACTGCCTGAACATTCTTCACACATTTGGAAATAGCATCTTCCAGTCGGGACACAAAGTCAGCGTAACGCTCATCATTCTGTTGTCTTATAGCCCTGTAACGCGGCGTTCTCTCTTCTGATGGAATTATCTTTTCCCAGGCCCTTAAGCAAACCTCATGTATCTGTCCTATTGTCTGTTCAGTAAACTGTAGTTGAGACTCAACTGTAATATAATTTGCATCCCCTAGCAATTGATGAATTCCTATATCTATCCCATCCTCAGCATTCTTCCCAGCTCTTGCAAGGGCTGCTTCCTTCCATAGCATTTGATATCACAAGCATTCTGAAGAGTAAAGACAAATTCTCACTAAAGCTTTCCAATCTGTAGGGGTCCAGCTGTCAGACTCTGCTAGAGCCCTTATCATGCTAATTACAAAATGTGAGTCTGGGCCCTAGTCATTGATTGCCTGCTTGAGATCTTTTAGCAACTTAAAAGGCAAAGGCACTGTGAATTCCTTTTGGTTCTAACAGGATAAGACATCTTGCATTCTAAATCTTCTTCTGCAATCCCTCTTCCTACTCTGGAGAGTAAAGGTGCTTTCCTATACTTTGCTTCTTTACGTCTATTCTCTGAGCTACTCTTTTCAATCTGGATATCTTGGAGTTCCACTTCCTGAACTTCACCTTCTGTGCTAGCTCTCCTAGTTTGCATTTCTTTGGAGCTAATCTCTCTACCTTCAGGGCTGGCTTGCTTGATTGTTTTACAATCTCTGGCCTTTCTTACACTAAATTCCAGCAGGAGAGCAGTTGCTTTTACTATGTCCCCTTCTGACTCAGGCTCATTCTTTTAGCTCTGCCTAAAATCTTCTCATCTGCCTGAAACCCGTTCTCACTGCTTCTCATCTGATTTAAATTTGGGCATCTTAGACGTTGCCTGTTCTGCTTCTTGGCTTTCTCTACCTTTGAAAGCAAGGGAGCTTCCTGGGATTGTTTAATAGCTATGCTTTGGATCTTGCAATCCACTGCCTCTAGTACTGTATCACCTTTAAACCTTCGGAGTCTGCAGTCTCGCGAGAGCATACAGGCTTTGGCAATGAGGTTCTGTTCTAGAATTGGAGGCTTTAGATAACAAACCAATCCCTGCCTTTTCAGTTTTTCCTAAAGTTTCTTAACCTAAATCATGCTTATTCACAGACACTTTAGCTTGCTTTTCTAGATTTGAATAGACACAAGACTTCTCACTAGACTGTTCATCCTTATTCTCTTCCTCCTGCAAAAGTTTTAAAACCATCTTAACTTGTACCCACAGAGACCACTTCTCCATAGGGATACTCTCCCCATCTCTGTGCTTCCTTTAAGTTGACAATGACCTCCTCCCAGGTCTCTAAATCAAAAGTTCCTTCCTCTGAGAACCATGAATTATACCTTTTTACTACTTTTAGAAAACATTGTATCTTTTTCTTCGTTACTTTTACACCTTGTCTTTTCAGTAAGTAGAGAGCATGGTACCATAAGTTTCAGGTTTACTTTTACCTTGCTCCCATTATCCTCTTTAAAATTCTAATTCACTATTTCCACTACTTCTCTGTCAATCCCCACACCGGATCCTCACTTCGCACAATTTTCAAATTCACTCTACGTACCAATGGGGCCATATAATTGTTATATGGGATATAACTCATATTGTCCCACGTTGTGCGCCATTTGTCTGGGGAAGCCCGCCTTGTGCTGGGGCTCCAGCCTCCAGCCCAGTCCTTGAGCCTCCTGCCTGGTCTCCATCCCACCTCCCTTCGTCCACACTGAGCGTGGACCTGGCTGGTAAGATCATGGCCATCCAGGAGATGAGCATGCTACCATGAATTGTGTCTGACTGCATTATTGTAATGTCTCTTCTATCGCTCATGCTCCCGGTGACTTTAATATAATATTTATATATCTCAACCATACAATTGTGCTTATTGAACCCAAGATTACTGGTGGGGGGCTGGCACCCCAACTCATACCACAGTACATACCATTTGTCTAGTTCTTCAATGCTTCCTCTCCCGCTCACTCCCTCCAACTATCATGACCTCAGCTCTACCTTACAAAGCCGGCTAGACCAGAGCATGTACACTGGTACAGATAAGAACTCTCAACACACAGAATCCAGGACAGATAAACCCTTCAGGAACAGTAATGGAAGTAGTGATAACATGAGGGTAGGGATGAGATAGAGGGAACTGATAGCAATGATTGATGTATTAACGCTCACACCCCAGGGGGACAAGCAACAGAAACATTGGTGAAGTGAGACCTTGGACATTGTAAAATATGAAAGTATAATTTATCAAGGTTTCATGAGGGTGGGAGAGTGGGAGAGAAGGGGGGAAAAGGAGCTGATACCAAGGGGTCAAGTATAAAGAAAATGATGATGGTACCGTAGGTACAAATGTGCTTGATACAATTGATGTATGCATTGTTATAAGTGGTGTAAGAGCCCCCGATAAAATGACTTAATTTTTTAAAAGTGTTTAGGTAGATCTTGATGGAGGATAGATTGAGAAACAATAGTTTCAGAATTTGATAATTTTGCTTAATAATCAAACTGAAAACTCACTGCCATTGCATCTTTTGTGACTCACAGCAACCCTGACTTTCAGCAACCCTATTGGACAGGGTAGAGCAGCCCCTGTGAGTTTCTGAGACTGCAACTCTTTACAGGGGTAGAAAGCCCTAACGTTTCTCTCTCAGAGCGGGTGGTGGTTTTGAACTATGTGGGTAGCAGCCCAAGTGAAAACCACTATGCCACCAGGGCTCCCTGTGCCACATAGCTGGAGCTGTTGTTTTCCCAAACATTCACTTGGCTATTTCTTTTATAAGAAGCCAAGTAATTTGGCAGCTTATTTCTGTTCCAGTTTTCTTATATAGAAAATGTGGTGACAGTGTGAACCTGTTTGTTGTAGTTTATGTGAACATAATTGAGTGATCTAGACCAAGTGAGCTAGACCAAGTGAGCTGACTGGTCAAAAATCAGACCTGTGGATTGCCAAATTGGTTCTGCTGAGATTGGGGCTTTCCTGGATCCACAGGCTTCCTCCAAGCTGTGTCCGAGAAGCTCTGCATTTTAGAGCTACATTTTATAGTTGAAAGAGAGGCCTAAGGAGGGAGGGAGTCCTTAAGCTCTAAGACCTTAATGCTGTCATTGCTGTCCTCTTTTAGTGTACCTGCAGTTTCCACACTGCAGTGGGAACCATTGAAACAGCTGTTCTCATTCTCTGAGATGGTGTGCCACCCCACTCCATACCACCACCACCTCATCCCTTTCTCTTATTGTAGAGATAATGCCCCTTCCATATGTATCTCAGATATTCAATTAATGAAGAAAGACAAAAGTAGGAGAAATGATTTAGATGAAGGAGACCATAAGCATGAGGCCATAATGGGGTCCAAAGGCTGTGTGGCCATGTCGCTAATTATAGAAATGGATGAAATCTGCCACAAAAATGTGATTGGAGGCAGAGCAATTCATCACTCTCTCAGGCAGGACTACATAAGTGAGAATGGGGCCATTATGGAGACATGGAGACGATCACAGATTAGAAAGGCTTACTGGATTTGTTCTGGGGCCTTCCGACCACTATAACTCATGACCATAGGGTCTTAGACTTTCCCAATTTCCATTGAGGACCTTCCCAGGGAAGTCCCAGAGGGCAGATTGCTCCTCTCTGCTCTGGCTAGTTGTTGTTGCGTGCCATTGAGGACACTTGGACTCGTCGTGACCTCACATACAACCGAATGAAACACTGTAGGGTCGTGCACCATCCTCACAATTGTTCCTGTGCCTGAACCACCGATGAAGCCACTGAGTCCATCCACTTCTTCGAGGACCTCCTCTGTTTCATGGCTTCTCCACTGTTGTACCAAATAGGATGTCCTTCTCCAGGGACTGGTCTCTCCTGACAACATGTCCAAAGTATGTAAGATGGCGTCTTGCCATCCTTGCCTCTAAGCAGCACTCTGGCCTTATTTCTTCTGATACAGATTGGTCAGTCCTTCAGCAGTCCATGGTACTGTCAGTAGTCTTCTGGTGGACCACAATTCGATGCATCTGTTCTTCTACAGCCTTCCTTATTCAGTGTCTAACTTTCACATGCATATGATGCAATGGAAAATAGCATGGCTTAGGTCATGTGCACCTTAGTCCTCAGAGTAACATCATTGTTCTTCAACACTATAAAGAGGTTTTCTGCAGCAGATTTACCCATTACAATACATCTTTTGATCTCCTGACTGCTGTTTCTATGAACATTGATAGTGGATCTAAGCAAGACAAAATCCTTGACAACTGAAGCCCTTTTCTCTGTTTATCACCTATTGGTCCAGTTTTGGGGATTTTGGTCTTCCTTATATTGAATTGTAACCCATATTGAAGGCTGCAATCCTTGATCTTCAGCAAGTGGTTCAATTCCTCCTCACTTTCAGCAAACAAATGGCGTCATATATGCACACAAGCAGGCTCCCAAAAGTTAGTGGAACAAGGAATCAAAAGAGAATGGAATTTTTCAGGGACTTTTTGAAATACCAGTGTGTGTGTGTGTGTGTGTGTGTGTGTGTGTGTGTGTGTGTGTGAGAGAGAGAGAGAGAGAGAGAGAGAGAGAGAGAGAGAGAGAGAGAGAGAGGAGATGTGGGCATAAAACAAACATCAAGCAACATAAGGGAGAATGCTGTTGGCTGCTGTTGAACTGATTCCGGTGCGCATGCACAGTGACCTGCTGTGTGCACCATAGTGACCCCTCAGAAGCAGATCATCAAGCCTACCTTTCAACTGAAATTCTGAGAATTCACAATTTTCAGAAGTATGTGGATAACAGTGAAAGCCAAAATTCTATTTGCACAGTCCCCACGTGGATTAAGCTTCCAGTGAATTCCTTCAGACCATTGACCAGGGATGTGAACACTCTTGCCACCAGGCAGAGGGCATTGGAAAGTGGATTACCCCTTAGGCAGCCCATGGTGGGGCTTAGAGACTTGCCTAAGTGTATCCTTGAATCGAGGCTGCCATTCTGGGCTGCACGGTCATGAGTCATGCCCCCAAAGCCTTGGTTGTTTGGCCCTGGACCACTCTTGTAAACTGTCCTGTTTCACACAGGTCCCAATCCTTGTCCTATTCTTGCTTCTGTAGTCCCACCTGGAACTGTGATGTTGGGATCTGCCGCCATGTCCTTTCAAGTCTGTGAATCTCAGATAACCCTTACATATCAATAAGACCTCTTGCTAATAGTTTCCCTCCCCTCATCTCGATGGCATGTGTTGGCCCTTGGACTATCTAGGTTACCTAGCGGGCATTTGGATTATGTAGGCTCCCTAGCGGGAATTTGGACTATATAGATTACCTAGTGGGCAATTAGACTTTGTAGGTTATCTAGCGGGCACTTTGACTATCTAGGTTACCTAGCTAGCACTTGAACTATCTACGTTACCTAGCGGTTACTTGGAGTATGTTGGCTACCTACCGGGCTGTTGGACTATCTAGGTTACCTAGCCGGCACTTGGGCTATCTAGGTTAACTAACGGGCACTTGGACTATGTAGGTTCCCTAGCGGGCCCTTGGACTATGTAAGTTCCCTAGCGGGCACTTGGACTATGTGGGTTCCCTAGCGGGCATTAGGACTATCTGGGTTACCTAACGGGCACTTGGACTATGTAGGTTAACTAGCGGGCTTTGGACTATGTAGGTTACCTAGCGGACACTTGGACTATGTAGGTTCCCTATCGTTCACTTGGAGAATGTAGGTTAACTAAGGGGCACTAGGACAATGTAGGTTACCTAGAGGGCCTTGGGACTATCTAGGTTACCTAGGGGGAACTTGGACTATGTAGGTTTACTATTGGGCACTTGGACTATCTAGGTTACCTTAGCAGGCACTTGGACTATGTAGGTTAACTAGCGGGCACTTGGACTATCTAGGTTACCTAGCAGGCACTTGGACTATGTACGTTTCCTAGCGGGTACTTGGACTATCTATGTTAACTAGCGGGCACTTGGACTATGTAGATTCCCTATCGGGCACTTGGACTATGTAGGTAACCTAGTGGTCACTTGAACTGTCTAGGTTACCTAGCGGGCATTTGGACTATGTAGGTTAACTAGCGAGCTCTTGGACTATCTAGGTTAACTAGCGGGCACTTGGACTATGTAGGTTCCCTAGCGGGCACTTGGACTATTTAGGTTACCTAGCAGGCACTTTGACTATCTAGGTTAACTAACGGGCACTTGGACTATGGAAAGAAGTGCCTAATGGTCACCAGGACCCATGGTTAATCCAGGCGTGGTCATCTGATTCCAATCGATCAGACCTAGCTATAAATCACTTATATGTCTGGGTAATTAAAAGCAAATATAAATTTTCAAAAAAAATAACGTTGCATGGGATAGAAAGAGAATACATAACAACATCAGACATAAATATGCCTCAAGACAAACTCATTGTGCACATCCAGAATACATAATGGCTCTTGCTAAGATGCATTTCCCACTAGACCCTACCCCAAGCCAGTAAAAGCCAGAAACTCTACAGTAAACTGTGGATTGTACTACTCTGAAATGGGAGCTGTGTCTCTAGACCTAATTTGGGGCTGTTCGTGCTGAGGACTCACCAATACCTGCTGCAGTGACAACAGTCCAGGTGAGAATAAGGAAATCTGGATGACAGCCAGGATATAGGAGCACTGAGACCTCAAATTGCTTCTAGGCGAGCATGGCCTAATGGGCTTCCATTTATGCACCTCTGGCAGGAGGAGTTTGTTCTGGAAAGTAATGGTTTCTAAGGAAGTATTTCTTAAACTTTCACATGCATGCACTTACCCAGGTTCCTGGAAATCGGGCTGGGGGGCAGATTCTGATTTTGTGGGTTCAGGGTGGGGGGTCTAGGATCCAGCAGTTCTAGAGGCCCTGGTACTCTTGGGCTGTTAACCACAAGGACAGTAGTCCTAAACCACCAGCCACTCCTTGGGAGAAATATGAGGCTGTAGACTCCGGGCAAGAGTGACAGTCTGGGAAACCCACAAGGGCAGTTCTACCCTGTCCTGTAGGGTCACTATGAGTCAGCATCAACTCGATGGCATTAGCATGGGAGAAGCTAATGCTGATGTTGCTGGTTCCTTGACCTATCATACTTTGAGTGGCAAAGTCCCAAGGGCCTTCCCGGATGTGATGGCCAAAAGCAGTAGTGTTCACCCTTGGTCATACTTTGGAATCCCTTAGGAGCTTTCAAGCCTCCCATTGGCCTGGCGCCATCCCAGACCAATGAAGCAAGACTTAGTGGAAGCAGGATTCAGGTCACGGTCAGTGAGAAAGCCCCCTTGGCAATGCCAACGTACAGCCAGTGCAGAGTCGAACTGGTCGACGACTCCACATGACTCCATATACTTTGGTGAAGCCAGCTGTTTGGGCAAGGTTTTCAGAGTTACCACCCATGTAGACTTGTTGGTGATAGTGCATTAAATAGAGCACATGCAGTGCATTGCATGAGTGTCCTATGTCATGCAACCACACCAGGGGTATGTTGAGCCAATTTCTCTGGGAGACCAAGGGTGTTGGCTCCATCCTGAACGTTGGCAGGGTAATGGACTGACACAGAGGAAACTCATTCTCTTTGTGGTGGTGCACTAATGGGTTCTTCACAGAAGGCCAAGTCCATGGCTGCAGATGCTCACGGGGCTGAGGGAGCAGGTCAAATCCTAAGTCAGAGGTGGGTGTTTGCATATTTACATGCCCTCACTGCCATCAAGTCCATTCCAACTCACAGGCCCATGGGACTGAGTAAAATGGCCCCCGTGGGTTTCTGAGACTGTGATTCTTTAGAGGAGTAGAAAATCTCCTCTTTCTCCAGAGGAGCGGTTGGTCATTCAAACTGCTGACCTTGAGATTAACAGTCCAACTCCTGACCACTCTTGCCGTCAGAATTCTATTTATTTACACAAGTATATATATATCCTTTCCCAAAAGAACTCCACATTTTCAAATCATTCTTGACACTCATGGCCTTTTTTCCTTTATAGCCATGCCTTTGGTTGAAACACAGATATAAGAGAAATATTTATCTACTTATAGGGGTACAAAAGTAGCTTTGGTGGCATAGTGTTTGCATGTTGGGCTGCTAACACCAAAGTCAGCACTTTGAAACCACCAGCCACTCCGTGGGAAGAAGAGTCTGTCTACTCCTATAAAGAGTTACAGTCTCAGAAACTCACAGGGACAGATCTACTCTGCCTCATAGGGTCACTATGAGTCAGCATCACCTCCCTGGCAGTGAGGTAGATTTTGGTTTCATAGAGATACAAGTCAGTCCTGAGCTGCTAAAGACAAGGTTGGCAGTTTGAACCCACCAGCTGCAGAGAAAGAGGAGGCTTTCTATTCCCATAAGGAGCTACAGTTTCAGAAATACCCACAGGGGAAATTTTAACCTCTCCTGTAGGATCAATATGAGTCAGAATCGACTTATCGGTGGTGAGCAAGTGGAGGGGACCCTAAACAGGTTCCGGTGGACCTTAAGAGTTCTACTAATTGTGCATGCTCTGTAAAATGTAAACCAAGATTTTACTTTTGCAAACATTATTTTTTCTAAACACGTCTAACTGTGAAACCATACTCGCATGCGGGTCTTTGAACCTGGTCAGTGGTCTGGGGAAGTGAAGGGGCCTGACATCCTTTGTTGTTGTTAGTGCTGTCCAGTCATTCTGACATCACAGGGACCTTCTTTGCAACACAAGGCAGCACTGCCCGGTCCTTTGCCAGCCTCAGGGGTAGTATGTTGGAGCCCATGGTTTCAGCTACCGTGTCTTCCAGTTCACCAAGGAGTTTCCTCTTTGTGCTGCTTACTAAACCCGTTTCTAAGGAGTCCATTCCAACTCATGGTGACGCCGTGTGGGTCAGCACCACGGGACCCCACATAATGCCTTATACCATATATATATATATATATATATATATATATATATATATATATATATATATATATATATATATATATATATATATATATATATATATATATTGTGCATAATGCCTTATACCTGGTCCCTTTGGCACCTTGTGATCGCACAGGCTGGTGTGCTTATTCCATGTGGGCTTTTTTGCTTCTGAGCCAGATGGCCGTTTGCTCACCTTCAAGCCTTTAAGACCCCAGACACTATCTCTTTTGATAGCCTCTGGCCTTTACTTCGGGGTCTTCGGTCCCTGCAGAGTGGACACATGCCTGCTGTGCGGGTATGGGACGTGTCGGAGCGCAGCCTGGTGGCGGAGCTTCAGGAGCATAAGTATGGCATGGCATGTGTGGCCTTCTCATCCAGTGCCAAGTACATTGTCTCAGTGGGCTACCAGCATGACATGATCGTCAATGTCTGGGCCTGGAAGGTGAGTGGGCTGCTGGCCTCAGGACAGGCGGGGCCGGGAGGGGAGCCAAGAAACTGCTGACCGGTGGCCTTTACTTCCGCCTGCTGGCCTCAGTCCCTTTCTAGAGAACTCTGAGCAGAAAGGAGCAACTGGGTATCTAGGATGCTGAAGAAGGGGCAGAAGGAGAGGTCAAGTTCACAGCTTGTCTAACCTTCAGTGTGTAAGTTTCTTTTCCCTCAGCTCCTAGAAGCAGAGCCTTGATTTCCCTTGACTTTCTCTCCAGAAAAACATTGTAGTGGCTTCCAACAAGGTGTCCAGTCAGGTGACAGCAGTATCCTTCTCTGAGGACTGCAGGCAACCGGCACATCAAGTTCTGGTACCTCGATGACAGCAAGACCTCAAAGGTGAGGCAGCAAGTAGCCACTAGGGTGGGGTCTGCCCAGATATGTTCCACCTGCGCCCCCTTCTGCATGCTCAAAAGCCCCTTGGAAGTCTCAGCTGGGCCAGGTGCTATGTCAATATGCAAGGGAAGCCTTCTCCCTCCCTCCCCAGGGCCTGCTTTCCAGGGGGTAGCCTGCAGGGTGTGTGGGTGGCACCTGTGGTGGGTCTCCACAGGTGAATGCCACTGTACCCCTGCTGGGCCGCTCCGGGCTGCTGGGGGAACCTGCGGAACAACCTGTTCACTGATGTAGCCTGTGGCCGCGGGAAGAAGACTGACAGCACCTTCTGTATCACATCCTCAGGGCAGCTGTGCGAGTTCAGTGACCCGGAGACTGTTGGACAAGTGGGTGGAGCTGAGTGTAAGTGAATGCTTTGTCGGCACCCTCCCGTCTGTCACCTCCGGGCTCCAGGGCACCTGAGTCTGCATGCACGCTGGGGGAGGCCCCAGGCGGAGGAAGGTGTTTGGGAACCTCTCTGCTTGCTCGCCCTCTCTGTCTCTGCCTCTTCCTCTGCTTTCCTCTTCTGCTCAGCACACAGACAGCATCACAGTAAGTGTGCTGGCCCTGTCCGCTGCCTCTGCTGCCTTTCTCTGGGCCGGCCTTTTCTGGGTGTGTCTTTGCCCAAACCTCAGGTGCCTTATAAGGAAGGCTTGCTGACTCCTTCCCCCTAATTGCACGGGGCTGTGGGCCCTCTGGCCAGCTGCTGTTAGAGGGAGGGGCATTGAGGGGCTCTGCCCAGGGCAGCTGGCCTGCCTTGCGCTTGTCCTTGCCTCTTGGCTCATGGCTGTTGAGGTGTCCGGTGAAGGAGTGGACAGACGCCCTTGCTGACTGTGGCTTCTGTGCTCACAGACCACAGTGGCCCACTGCATCTCGGTGAGCCAGGACTACATCTTCTGCGGCTGTGCTGACGGCACCGTGTGCCTTTTCAACCCCTTCAACCTGCACTTCCTCAGCACGCTGCCCCGGCCCCATGCCCTGGGGACAGACATTGCCAGCATCACAGAGGCCAGGTGAGCGGTGTGGGTGGGCCCCTGAGTCCTGTCAGAGCCCCACTCTGTGCCAGGCCGTCCCTGGCATGCTGCAAGGAGAGGAGGGCACACATAGACCTCTGGGAAGACCCTTGCAGTCAAGCACAGGTGGGTCTTTTAGCATTTGTTGCTCACTGTGGGCAACCGTGGTAATCTGAGTCTGCAGTGTGGTAATTAATGCATTGTCCTGTAAACACCACAGCTAGGACAGACGGGCAGTTCCTTAGGGTTTCTGAGAGAGGCTGGAAACCTGACGGAGCAGGCCTTTCTCCCTCAGGGTGGTCCTGGGTAGCAGCTAAGGTAGGAGGGTCTTATTGTAGCCTCGGGCCTTGGGTTGGGTGATTGCAGGAAGTGAAGTTTTGCTCTGGTTTCAGTGCTGTCAGGAAGCGGGGCAGTTCTGCAGTTGGGTATATTAATTTCTCATTCAGGGAAGGAGTGGGCTAAATCTGCAAATGGCAGGAAATGATATATGACCATGACTGGTTTGCACAGTGCCCTTCCTTTTCCTCTGACGTGAGTCTAGAAGGGCCTGACATCTGCTTGGCTGCATCACGGCCACACACTGTCCCCGCCTGATGTTGGGGGCTATGAAATAGCTTGTGTTCTTTTGCAGAGCCCCATGGCAAGGAATGCCAGGCCAGCCGCTGCGTTCTTTCTCCAGTGACTGCTGGCCAACCTGCTGCTCCTCCCTTTAGTGCCCCTTTTCATTAGCGCTAACTCACCAGTTTGCCCTGTCTGCCCTGGACACCCTGACCCCCTCTTTCCTCAGTCGCCTTTTCGCTGGAGTGGCCAATGCGAAGTATCGGGACACCATCACCTTGACCTTTGATCCTGCAAATCCGTGGCTGTCTTGTGTGTACAATGACCATAGTACTTATGTCTGGGGTGTGAAGGGCCCCAAGAAAGTGGGCAAGGTGTATTCAGCTCTGTATCATTCCTCCTGCGTCTGGAGTGTAGAGGTACGTGGGCCAGGTCTGCTGAGACTGACCGTGTTTCCTGGCCTACCATTAGGAGCTGGGGTTCCTCAAGTGTGGAATTTGTTTCCTCCAGCACCCTTGCTCCCCAAGCTGTGCCCCTGGGTCCCTTCGTATCTGTTAATTGGCTCTGAGGATGGGAGGGGATTTTAGTGCTGACTCATCTCAGACGTTTTTCAGTATGCCCCTGTGCAGTCTTAGCTTGGCCTCTTTGGACATGTTCCTGAACTTGACCAAACCTTAGTTTCTGCAATTGTGAAATGACATACCTGATGCATTTGATTTTTACGAACAGGAGACAAAGTAAGTGGGAGATTTAGAATGCCTAGTACTTACTAGGTGCTTGGTTAATGTATATTCCTTTACTTGTTAAAGACAAGAGCTAATCATTATGACTTGCTTGCTATGGGACAAGCCGTTGCCTCCAGGGGACAGGATGGGGGAACTTTAGGCCCCCAAGGACAGAGGTTCAGGAGGGTTTAGCTGAAAAGGGTTGGGGACAAAATTTATTATCTCCAAGGGAAAGATACTAACTTGACAATGAAGAAACGGCAAAACCCACCCTTAGCCAAGTCATTAAGGTTAACATCCCGTGGCAGCAGCATGAATCTGGTGAGAGGGTACACTGAGAGGTTTCAAAATGTTCCCAGAAAATGTTATGACTCTTAAGAACTCCCAATAAAATGTTGAACAACAACAACCAACGTTGATGGAAAGTTTCTTTTAGTTCTGTTTTTCCATGCAGCCTCCTCCTAGCATTGTGTCTGGTATTCTTGACCCAAATGTATAAGGAACTTAGGATAGTCATGAGGAAACATCAGGCAACCTTCATTTGAGGTACACCTGCCAGAGTAACTTATCACACTCTCCCAGGTGTCAGGGTAGGAAAGACAAGCAAAGACTGAAAGCCGTTCTAGACTGGGACAGATGACACCCATGTGCCGTGGGGGCTCCTGGGATCCTGGAGCAGAAGAAGTACATTCGTGGGATAAACAAACAAACTCATTGGCATTGGGTTGATTCCAACTCAGAGCAACCCCCGCTGGTGACATTTAAATAAAGTCTAATAATGTTGTACCAGTGTGACCTCCGTGGTCCTTATCACTGTGTACTGTAGTGCATAAAACATTAATACGAAGGGAGACCAGGTGAGAGAGTTGAATGTGACATATCTTGACTCATTTTTCTAAAGGTTCAACCCAAAAGGTAAAGTAAAACAGCTCTTGATGGAGAGGAAAAGGTGGAAGGGGGTGGGTGATGATTCTTTCCCCCCGCTGCCTGGCACTGAACGGCCTCTCCTCTCTTCTCATTTTGCAGGGTCCACGAATTGCAGTTCCTGAGTGAAATGCTGAAGGTGGAGGCCCATGAGTCAGAGATTCTGTGCCTGGAGTACTCGAAGCCAGACACAGGTACCTGGCCCTGGCCTGGAATGGCCTTGAGTGAGCCCCTCCAGTCTGGCCAGAGCCACTGATACTTGTCCTGCCTCTTGACTATGGGGCTGATCGTTCTTTTGGCTACCAAAAGAGTTAGTGATCCTTCTTGATGTCTCTGAAGGCTTCTTGTTGTTTCTGAAGGCTTTGGGGAGGACTGCATCTCAACTCTGCCCGACTCCATGGCTCATGTGGCTTAAGGATGTGGGGCTCAGTTTCTCTGGGTGCTCTTTGCTGGGCACTCATGTTGGGCTGCGATCCACAAGCTCAGCAGTTTGAAACTACCAGCCGCTCTGCAGGAGAAAGGTGGGCCTTTCTACTCCTGTAAACAGTTACAGTCTCAGAAGCCCATAGGGGGTATTCACTATGAGTCAGCATTAACTTGATAGCAGCAGATTTGATTTTTGTAAAGTCTTTTTAAAGCCAACCAAAAGCTGAATCAGTGAAGAAGATCTGCTTTAGACATTGTGCTCTTTTAAAGAATAATCTGTCTGTGATCAGATTGACACAGGAACTTGGAAGGTTAGGTGAAAAGTTTAAGGGGCAGTGAGCTTATGTGTGTGATGGAAATTTGGAATTGGAAAAGGACAGTGAGAATGGCTACATAATTTCAGAAATATAATGAATGTTAGCAAATTGTACATGTAGAAATGATCGAATTGGTATATATTTTTGTGTGCATTGTTTTAGATCAGGGAGAAGACTCGAAGTTCAAATATAATTTACAGAGACCCCCCTTGTTAAATCTTGAATGGGACAAAGTCCAGAAAAAACAAATCATCTGGTTGAGGGAGACCGTAAGCATGAGGCCATAATGGGGACTGAAGGATTCACAACAGCTCGGTCACATGGAAAACAAAGGAAGCCCCTTTAAAAGTCAAGTTCCCAGCAGATCAGACCATCACAGTTGGAAATGTGACTACAGAAATGGGAAAGGGACCATGATTGGAGTAAATACATTATTGCAGATTAGAAAAGTTTACAGGACTGGTTCAGGGCCCTCCAACCATCTTGGTCAGGGCATGAACGTGCAACCTCAGTACCCCAATTCCCATCAAGGGCATACTCAGGCAAGTTCTTGAGGGCTAGACTACTCCTCACCAGGCTGGCCAGAGGAGTGGGTGGAAGCAAACAAACTCTGCCTGAGGGCAAAGCATTTTACGTTGCTAGTTCAGAGTCATGGAGCTCTAGTGCCATAGAAGGTTATGGGTTGGGCGGTTAACCACAAGGTTTCACTCTTCAAAACCACCAGCCAGCTCCAGGGAAGAAAGATGAGGCTTTCTACTCCAATAAAAATATATAGTCTGGAGATTAAAAGCCCCAATGTAAGTTAACTGGGTTGATTCCTACTAGAGGGATAATGTGTGTGGGCCAGATGCTTGCAAGGTCCCTCAAGGCAATGCTGCCAGACTGCAGTCTCTGCTCCCTGCTGGTGGAGACAATGGATTGCTTTTCTCTAAAACTTGGAACCATTAGCTTGGTTCCAGTAGGTGGAGTTCACACCCTACTGATAATGGTTCATATGGAGATCCAGAAAACAGGTCAAAGTTAAGCTGCCATTCTAAATGTAGGATCCGCCCATTTTGTCACCTGTATACCCCCAATCCCTCCTCTTCCTATTGCATGTATGCCCCTAGACCACCCCTTCTCACCGCTGTATAACATAGTCCAAGTCCTTCCTGTGATGTATGTCTTTACCCTCCCGTTTCCAATTCCCCTTGTCCTCCTTCCCTTCCCCCTCTCTCCATGTGGACCACCAAGTGGGGCTGAGGTGAGCAATGCTACCATGATATGTGTGTGACTGCATTATTGTAATATCTCTTCTATCTCTCATGCTCCCAATGACTTTAATATTTATATCTCAACCCTTTATGTTTCCAGGGCTTTCAATGACATTAGGCATCTTTTCAATGTTTATGAATCATGCTTATGAACCTCTCTTCTGTTAGTTGTCTGTGTGTATGCATTGCCTGTATTAAAAACATATAGAACCGAGCAATTTGTCTGGAAAAATAATTTATAGGAACTTTATGTTAGATTGCCATGCGTTTTGCATAGCCAATTGTTCTTTTAAAACACTTTTCTTGTCATTGTGATACCATGCTAAAAGGTAAAAACATCTGTATATAGTCAAATAGCTTTATCTTTCCTTTAAAGACATGAACCTTCGTGTCTTGCTTAAAGTTTCCACCTCACTAAAGCTAAATTGCTACTCTCGAAAATAAATCCCTCTAAGTTTTTAATGCTTTGAATATTTTATCGCTCTAATCCTCCTGGAGTTTATTTTTGAATGTAGTATGCTCCTTCCTTTGATTTCTTGTAAATTCAGCCAATTCAACCACTCATTAACCAAAGTATTCCTTTACCACTGGATTGTTTTGCCACCTTTGCTTTGCATAGCATATAGTTCTAAATTATATCCCAGACTACTGAATTATTTGCCAGAGTGGCTTTACTAATTGTACACTGGCATCACAACACGCGGGAGCTTCGGAAAGATCGTGGGAGAAAGGAATGAAAAGAGAAGATAATTTCCCATGAATTTTTGAAGCTTCCTCGTACAGGTGCTTTACAGTAAGTCGACATTAGGGTTTATAATCAATAAAAAATTCAACTGTGATCCAAGAATGAGGGGCGTGACATTTCCTGGTTGAGACAAAAGCGAACAGGCGAGCAGAATACGAAAAGAATTGGTTAACCGATGAAACTGCAGCCAAGTGTTAGCTGTTATCACAAAAATGAACACACAGAATATTCTTGAACTTGGAAGTGGGAACTTCAGCCTTTCAACGGCCATCGACGGTGCGGGGCAACATCCCCGCACTCCTACGCTCAGGAAGGGGGTTCTGGGGTCTGCGGCGCCGCGGGGCACAAGTGGGGCGAAGGGCTGCGAGGGAACGCCGAGGCAGAGGGGTCCCCGCGAGGCGGCTGCGGGCCGCTCCAGAAGGCAGGGGTCCGGGGGCTCTGCGGTCCCTCAGGACCCTCCAGGAGAGGCTCCAGAAAGGCAGCTGGAGGCCCCGGCCGGCCGTGCAGCTCGCTGGGAGGCGCGGGCGCACGTGCTCCGCCGGTCCGGGCGGCGGGGGCGGCTGAACGGGCCCTGGCCGTGGGCGGCGGGCGGCGGGCGGGCGCAGTGCGGCGCCGGGCAGGCGGGAGGTGACCGCGCGGGGCGGTCGCGGCGGCTGGGGCTACTGACGGCACACGGATCCGGAGCGCACTGCGCGGGGCGGGGCGCCGCGCAGGTGAGAGCGGCAGCGGACCCGGATGCGGCGCGGCTGAGGGCGGCCGAGGGCGGGGGGTCGCGGCGGCTAGCTCTTGGAGATCCCGGCCGGAGGCTCCGGCGCCGGTGCTGCGCTTCCTGCCGGCTCGAAGAACGAGCCCGAGCCTGGCCGCCCTCGGGATGCCTTGCTGAGGCTCCGCCGGACGTCCCCAACAGGGGGGCGGGGCGGGGCGGGGCGCGTTCGGGCGCCTCCTGAGGGCGCCTCAGCGGAGAGCGGCGTTGGCGCCGTGGAGTCTACGCTCCACGCGGGCGGCCCAACCCGCCTGCCACTCAGGTGTCTTTTTGCACGGAAGTGAGTTTTAGGAGCGGGAAACCTGTGGTGGGCGTGACTGACGTGTTTTTAAATCATTTTCTATACATTTAAAGCTGTAAAGGCAAAACTTCATGATCCAATTAATATAGCCAAAAATTCAGGCTTGATAGAAACATTTAGAATCCAGGCACTGGGGGTAAAGTCCCCTTATTCCCATCTGTTATTGGAGGAAGGTATGAGAGAGATTGGATACTGCGGTGGGAAGAAATAGAGCCAAATAGGAATGTCTGCTTCTATAGGGAGAATGTATCAGCCATGCGCTCACTTTAAGGCAGCACAGCTTTAAGGGAGAATCTGTGGAAATGATAGATTACCGCAGGAACATGAACTTGGAGTATATCTCCAACTAACAGAGTGGTGGTCTTCCAGCCATGGAACATTAGTCTCCCAGATTCCCTCTGTACCAGTCAGGGAATAAGTCCCAGTATTATTTCCCTTGGTGCTAGTATCCCACATTTCCCCTCTCTGCATTATGTTTAAGATTCAAAAAGTGTCACGGAGGCAACATGGTCTCTTTTCATATCTATTAGCTTCCTATAGAAGTGACATGAGACTGCAAGCATCACAATTATGATAAAAAACACAGTCAGACTGGAACTTAAGCTATGTGAAGTACTTTGCCCCCAAGCTCGCGGGTCCAACCCTTCCATGCTACTCCTCAATTGCTTAATCACATCAGAGCCAGGAGAAGCCTCAAGCTTGTCTTTGAATGTATAGAAAATATCCTTTTTAAGCTGATCAATATCTAATGAAATGTTTCCCTTAAACCCTTGCAAATGTTGGCCTCTCCATCTCTTCCTTGTCCATCTTTCTCCAAAGGTGGTTGCGTCCTTTTAAAGGGAGTCCATCAGTTTTATTCTGTAAAAAACATACATGCATAGCCTTTTCTCCAGGTGAATGGACCTGGATCCCAAACACAGTTTCCATCATCCTCAGATTTCTTAGGATCAATTTTCTCTGTAGAATTGAAAACGTGTTTATCTTCCCTAATTTTATTACAAGCTTTTAGTAAGGAGAAAAATTTTTTAGTTAAAATGAGTAAATGAACTTTGTCACACATAAGATTCCTCTTCTCCTCCTTCTGTTTTAACAATTTAAATAGTAAAGCATTGCTAGATCTTGAACCAGTAAAAGTACTAGTTAGATAACCTTCATTGTTATGTAAATACTGGCTCCCATCCCTCAGAGAATTAAGAGAGCTAACTAATTGGGAGAACTTCTTATCATACTTTGAAAGACTGAAAAAATTCTTAATAAATTTGTTCAGCTGATCTTGAAGTAACTTACCAAGCAGACATTTTTTCTCCAGGCTTACCAATAAGGTTATAGGCTCAATTGAGCCGTTTTGCCTTTCAGGCTTCTCACACTGTATGATTTTACCTTGCAATATTCTGTCTTGGTTAACTTCACTCATTCCCTCTATGCTGGCTTTAGGGGAAGTTAATGGGAGGGCCTTAGGCCCCCCTGAATGCCCTAAGGAAATGACCCGGCATCCACAGTTAACAAACCTTTTTCCTTCCATTTCTAATTCCATGTGGGGGCGCTGTTTCTCCACAACAGCAGTCCAGAAGACTGCTTGTTTATAGGGTGGTCAAACTTCTCAAGTACTCTTTCCTGATAGGTATAAATTTTTACTCTAGAAATGCAAGGAAGGGAAAATTGGCTTAAGCGATCCTACATTTTTACAAACCATGGTATATCAGAACTCATTACTGCCTTAATTTCTTCTTCACAATCCTGACCAATAACTCCAGCAACACCTTGAGAATTTATGTTGGACTTTCTTTTTTTTTTGGACTTTCTTAATAAACTTCCTATAGTTCTTTTAGGTAGTGGACCCCAATTACTGCTCTTCGTTTCTGATTCAATCACAGTTTGGGGCTTTTTCTTACAACTCTTATCAACTCCAGTATCAATTTTAATTTCTTGAGTACTAAGGTTAAATCTTCCTGATAGAAACTGTATTAATCTTTCAATAAGAGGTCCCTGCTTTTGAGGATCAAGCTCCTGTGAAGGCTTCTGAGCCATCTCTTGGTTATTCAAACCAACTGCAGTGAGAACAGAGACTAGGTTTTTGCCTCTTTGGCTAGGTCTGTTCTCCTGCTGTGAGGCTGCTAGATAAAGGCGATTTCTCTCAAAGATCTTCTTTGCTCCAGTAGGCAGACGCCTTGCCTACCACGCTCTGCTATGAGGGCTCTGCATCAAGCTTCTTCCACTATTTTCCCGCCGGGAAGTCTTTGCTAATGGCGACCCTTCACTGTTGATTTTTGAACGACATTGGCTCGCCCAATGAGTTCCCTTCCTACAATGGAGGCAGAGTTCAGGTTCGTTTAAACCCGATCTCCATGGTCCTGGCCCATGCTCTGACATTGGCCGCAGCCTGCTCTGCCTACACTCTTTTGAAGATGACTTGTCTTCCCACAACTAAAGCACTTTCTTCCAGGTCTGATATAGTTTGCCAATGAAGCTGCCATGAGGTCTGCCTTGTATTCCTCTGCCTCTACATTCCTGCATATCCTAAAATAACCCAGCAAAGTGCCCTGTTCGCTGTAGGGATGCAAGGCATTTTTACAGTGCTTATTAGAGAAATCATAAGATAGCTTGTGCACTAGGTCTCTTACTGCCTGAACATTCTTCACACATTTGGAAATAGCATCTTCCAGTCGGGACACAAAGTCAGCGTAACGCTCATCATTCTGTTGTCTTATAGCCCTGTAACGCGGCGTTCTCTCTTCTGATGGAATTATCTTTTCCCAGGCCCTTAAGCAAACCTCATGTATCTGTCCTATTGTCTGTTCAGTAAACTGTAGTTGAGACTCAACTGTAATATAATTTGCATCCCCTAGCAATTGATGAATTCCTATATCTATCCCATCCTCAGCATTCTTCCCAGCTCTTGCAAGGGCTGCTTCCTTCCATAGCATTTGATATCACAAGCATTCTGAAGAGTAAAGACAAATTCTCACTAAAGCTTTCCAATCTGTAGGGGTCCAGCTGTCAGACTCTGCTAGAGCCCTTATCATGCTAATTACAAAATGTGAGTCTGGGCCCTAGTCATTGATTGCCTGCTTGAGATCTTTTAGCAACTTAAAAGGCAAAGGCACTGTGAATTCCTTTTGGTTCTAACAGGATAAGACATCTTGCATTCTAAATCTTCTTCTGCAATCCCTCTTCCTACTCTGGAGAGTAAAGGTGCTTTCCTATACTTTGCTTCTTTACGTCTATTCTCTGAGCTACTCTTTTCAATCTGGATATCTTGGAGTTCCACTTCCTGAACTTCACCTTCTGTGCTAGCTCTCCTAGTTTGCATTTCTTTGGAGCTAATCTCTCTACCTTCAGGGCTGGCTTGCTTGATTGTTTTACAATCTCTGGCCTTTCTTACACTAAATTCCAGCAGGAGAGCAGTTGCTTTTACTATGTCCCCTTCTGACTCAGGCTCATTCTTTTAGCTCTGCCTAAAATCTTCTCATCTGCCTGAAACCCGTTCTCACTGCTTCTCATCTGATTTAAATTTGGGCATCTTAGACGTTGCCTGTTCTGCTTCTTGGCTTTCTCTACCTTTGAAAGCAAGGGAGCTTCCTGGGATTGTTTAATAGCTATGCTTTGGATCTTGCAATCCACTGCCTCTAGTACTGTATCACCTTTAAACCTTCGGAGTCTGCAGTCTCGCGAGAGCATACAGGCTTTGGCAATGAGGTTCTGTTCTAGAATTGGAGGCTTTAGATAACAAACCAATCCCTGCCTTTTCAGTTTTTCCTAAAGTTTCTTAACCTAAATCATGCTTATTCACAGACACTTTAGCTTGCTTTTCTAGATTTGAATAGACACAAGACTTCTCACTAGACTGTTCATCCTTATTCTCTTCCTCCTGCAAAAGTTTTACAAAAGTTTTAAAACCATCTTAACTTGTACCCACAGAGACCACTTCTCCATAGGGATACTCTCCCCATCTCTGTGCTTCCTTTAAGTTGACAATGACCTCCTCCCAGGTCTCTAAATCAAAAGTTCCTTCCTCTGAGAACCATGAATTATACCTTTTTACTACTTTTAGAAAACATTGTATCTTTTTCTTCGTTACTTTTACACCTTGTCTTTTCAGTAAGTAGAGAGCATGGTACCATAAGTTTCAGGTTTACTTTTACCTTGCTCCCATTATCCTCTTTAAAATTCTAATTCACTATTTCCACTACTTCTCTGTCAATCCCCACACCGGATCCTCACTTCGCACAATTTTCAAATTCACTCTACGTACCAATGGGGCCATATAATTGTTATATGGGATATAACTCATATTGTCCCACGTTGTGCGCCATTTGTCTGGGGAAGCCCGCCTTGTGCTGGGGCTCCAGCCTCCAGCCCAGTCCTCGAGCCTCCTGCCTGGTCTCCATCCCACCTCCCTTCGTCCACACTGAGCGTGGACCTGGCTGGTAAGATCATGGCCATCCAGGAGGTGAGCATGCTACCATGAATTGTGTCTGACTGCATTATTGTAATGTCTCTTCTATCGCTCATGCTCCCGGTGACTTTAATATAATATTTATATATCTCAACCATACAATTGTGCTTATTGAACCCAAGATTACTGGTGGGGGGCTGGCACCCCAACTCATACCACAGTACATACCATTTGTCTAGTTCTTCAATGCTTCCTCTCCCGCTCACTCCCTCCAACTATCATGACCTCAGCTCTACCTTACAAAGCCGGCTAGACCAGAGCATGTACACTGGTACAGATAAGAACTCTCAACACACAGAATCCAGGACAGATAAACCCTTCAGGAACAGTAATGGAAGTAGTGATAACATGAGGGTAGGGATGAGATAGAGGGAACTGATAGCAATGATTGATGTATTAACGCTCACACCCCAGGGGGACAAGCAACAGAAACATTGGTGAAGTGAGACCTTGGACATTGTAAAATATGAAAGTATAATTTATCAAGGTTTCATGAGGGTGGGAGAGTGGGAGAGAAGGGGGGAAAAGGAGCTGATACCAAGGGGTCAAGTATAAAGAAAATGATGATGGTACCGTAGGTACAAATGTGCTTGATACAATTGATGTATGCATTGTTATAAGTGGTGTAAGAGCCCCCGATAAAATGACTTAATTTTTTAAAAGTGTTTAGGTAGATCTTGATGGAGGATAGATTGAGAAACAATAGTTTCAGAATTTGATAATTTTGCTTAATAATCAAACTGAAAACTCACTGCCATTGCATCTTTTGTGACTCACAGCAACCCTGACTTTCAGCAACCCTATTGGACAGGGTAGAGCAGCCCCTGTGAGTTTCTGAGACTGCAACTCTTTACAGGGGTAGAAAGCCCTAACGTTTCTCTCTCAGAGCGGGTGGTGGTTTTGAACTATGTGGGTAGCAGCCCAAGTGAAAACCACTATGCCACCAGGGCTCCCTGTGCCACATAGCGGGAGCTGTTGTTTTCCCAAACATTCACTTGGCTATTTCTTTTATAAGAAGCCAAGTAATTTGGCAGCTTATTTCTGTTCCAGTTTTCTTATATAGAAAATGTGGTGACAGTGTGAACCTGTTTGTTGTAGTTTATGTGAACATAATTGAGTGATCTAGACCAAGTGAGCTAGACCAAGTGAGCTGACTGGTCAAAAATCAGACCTGTGGATTGCCAAATTGGTTCTGCTGAGATTGGGGCTTTCCTGGATCCACAGGCTTCCTCCAAGCTGTGTCCGAGAAGCTCTGCATTTTAGAGCTACATTTTATAGTTGAAAGAGAGGCCTAAGGAGGGAGGGAGTCCTTAAGCTCTAAGACCTTAATGCTGTCATTGCTGTCCTCTTTTAGTGTACCTGCAGTTTCCACACTGCAGTGGGAACCATTGAAACAGCTGTTCTCATTCTCTGAGATGATGTGCCACCCCACTCCATACCACCACCACCTCATCCCTTTCTCTTATTGTAGAGATAATGCCCCTTCCATATGTATCTCAGATATTCAATTAATGAAGAAAGACAAAAGTAGGAGAAATGATTTAGATGAAGGAGACCATAAGCATGAGGCCATAATGGGGTCCAAAGGCTGTGTGGCCATGTCGCTAATTATAGAAATGGATGAAATCTGCCACAAAAATGTGATTGGAGGCAGAGCAATTCATCACTCTCTCAGGCAGGACTACATAAGTGAGAATGGGGCCATTATGGAGACATGGAGACGATCACAGATTAGAAAGGCTTACTGGATTTGTTCTGGGGCCTTCCGACCACTATAACTCATGACCATAGGGTCTTAGACTTTCCCAATTTCCATTGAGGACCTTCCCAGGGAAGTCCCAGAGGGCAGATTGCTCCTCTCTGCTCTGGCTAGTTGTTGTTGCGTGCCATTGAGGACACTTGGACTCGTCGTGACCTCACATACAACCGAATGAAACACTGTAGGGTCGTGCACCATCCTCACAATTGTTCCTGTGCCTGAACCACCGATGAAGCCACTGAGTCCATCCACTTCTTCGAGGACCTCCTCTGTTTCATGGCTTCTCCACTGTACCAAATAGGATGTCCTTCTCCAGGGACTGGTCTCTCCTGACAACATGTCCAAAGTATGTAAGATGGCGTCTTGCCATCCTTGCCTCTAAGCAGCACTCTGGCCTTATTTCTTCTGATACAGATTGGTCAGTCCTTCAGCAGTCCATGGTACTGTCAGTAGTCTTCTGGTGGACCACAATTCGATGCATCTGTTCTTCTACAGCCTTCCTTATTCAGTGTCTAACTTTCACATGCATATGATGCAATGGAAAATAGCATGGCTTAGGTCATGTGCACCTTAGTCCTCAGAGTAACATCATTGTTCTTCAACACTATAAAGAGGTTTTCTGCAGCAGATTTACCCATTACAATACATCTTTTGATCTCCTGACTGCTGTTTCTATGAACATTGATAGTGGATCTAAGCAAGACAAAATCCTTGACAACTGAAGCCCTTTTCTCTGTTTATCACCTATTGGTCCAGTTTTGGGGATTTTGGTCTTCCTTATATTGAATTGTAACCCATATTGAAGGCTGCAATCCTTGATCTTCAGCAAGTGGTTCAATTCCTCCTCACTTTCAGCAAACAAATGGTGTCATATATGCACACAAGCAGGCTCCCAAAAGTTAGTGGAACAAGGAATCAAAAGAGAATGGAATTTTTCAGGGACTTTTTGAAATACCAGTGTGTGTGTGTGTGTGTGTGTGTGTGTGTGTGTGTGTGTGTGTGTGAGACAGAGAGAGAGAGAGAGAGAGAGAGAGAGAGAGAGAGAGAGAGAGAGAGAGAGAGAGAGAGGAGATGTGGGCATAAAACAAACATCAAGCAACATAAGGGAGAATGCTGTTGGCTGCTGTTGAACTGATTCCGGTGCGCATGCACAGTGACCTGCTGTGTGCACCATAGTGACCCCTCAGAAGCAGATCATCAAGCCTACCTTTCAACTGAAATTCTGAGAATTCACAATTTTCAGAAGTATGTGGATAACAGTGAAAGCCAAAATTCTATTTGCACAGTCCCCACGTGGATTAAGCTTCCAGTGAATTCCTTCAGACCATTGACCAGGGATGTGAACACTCTTGCCACCAGGCAGAGGGCATTGGAAAGTGGATTACCCCTTAGGCAGCCCATGGTGGGGCTTAGAGACTTGCCTAAGTGTATCCTTGAATCGAGGCTGCCATTCTGGGCTGCACGGTCATGAGTCATGCCCCCAAAGCCTTGGTTGTTTGGCCCTGGACCACTCTTGTAAACTGTCCTGTTTCACACAGGTCCCAATCCTTGTCCTATTCTTGCTTCTGTAGTCCCACCTGGAACTGTGATGTTGGGATCTGCCGCCATGTCCTTTCAAGTCTGTGAATCTCAGATAACCCTTACATATCAATAAGACCTCTTGCTAATAGTTTCCCTCCCCTCATCTCGATGGCATGTGTTGGCCCTTGGACTATCTAGGTTACCTAGCGGGCATTTGGATTATGTAGGCTCCCTAGCGGGAATTTGGACTATATAGATTACCTAGTGGGCAATTAGACTTTGTAGGTTATCTAGCGGGCACTTTGACTATCTAGGTTACCTAGCTAGCACTTGAACTATCTACGTTACCTAGCGGTTACTTGGAGTATGTTGGCTACCTACCGGGCTGTTGGACTATCTAGGTTACCTAGCCGGCACTTGGGCTATCTAGGTTAACTAACGGGCACTTGGACTATGTAGGTTCCCTAGCGGGCCCTTGGACTATGTAAGTTCCCTAGCGGGCACTTGGACTATGTGGGTTCCCTAGCGGGCATTAGGACTATCTGGGTTACCTAACGGGCACTTGGACTATGTAGGTTAACTAGCGGGCTTTGGACTATGTAGGTTACCTAGAGGACACTTGGACTATGTAGGTTCCCTATCGTTCACTTGGAGAATGTAGGTTAACTAAGGGGCACTAGGACAATGTAGGTTACCTAGCGGGCCTTGGGACTATCTAGGTTACCTAGGGGGAACTTGGACTATGTAGGTTTACTATTGGGCACTTGGACTATCTAGGTTACCTTAGCAGGCACTTGGACTATGTAGGTTAACTAGCGGGCACTTGGACTATCTAGGTTACCTAGCAGGCACTTGGACTATGTACGTTTCCTAGCGGGTACTTGGACTATCTATGTTAACTAGCGGGCACTTGGACTATGTAGATTCCCTATCGGGCACTTGGACTATGTAGGTAACCTAGTGGTCACTTGAACTGTCTAGGTTACCTAGCGGGCATTTGGACTATGTAGGTTAACTAGCGAGCTCTTGGACTATCTAGGTTAACTAGCGGGCACTTGGACTATTAGGGTCCCTAGCGGGCATTTGGACTATATCGGTTACCTAGCGGGCACTTGGACTATGTAGGTTCCCTAGCGGGCACTTGGACTATTTAGGTTACCTAGCAGGCACTTTGACTATCTAGGTTAACTAACGGGCACTTGGACTATGGAAAGAAGTGCCTAATGGTCACCAGGACCCATGGTTAATCCAGGCGTGGTCATCTGATTCCAATCGATCAGACCTAGCTATAAATCACTTATATGTCTGGGTAATTAAAAGCAAATATAAATTTTCAAAAAAAATAACGTTGCATGGGATAGAAAGAGAATACATAACAACATCAGACATAAATATGCCTCAAGACAAACTCATTGTGCACATCCAGAATACATAATGGCTCTTGCTAAGATGCGTTTCCCACTAGACCCTACCCCAAGCCAGTAAAAGCCAGAAACTCTACAGTAAACTGTGGATTGTACTACTCTGAAATGGGAGCTGTGTCTCTAGACCTAATT
Organism: Tenrec ecaudatus; assembly: GCF_050624435.1. Taxonomy (NCBI): domain Eukaryota; kingdom Metazoa; phylum Chordata; class Mammalia; order Afrosoricida; family Tenrecidae; genus Tenrec; species Tenrec ecaudatus. The sequence continues at coordinate 229,596 of NW_027459349.1, forward strand.
TGGGGCTGTTCGTGCTGAGGACTCACCAATACCTGCTGCAGTGACAACAGTCCAGGTGAGAATAAGGAAATCTGGATGACAGCCAGGATATAGGAGCACTGAGACCTCAAATTGCTTCTAGGCGAGCATGGCCTAATGGGCTTCCATTTATGCACCTCTGGCAGGAGGAGTTTGTTCTGGAAAGTAATGGTTTCTAAGGAAGTATTTCTTAAACTTTCACATGCATGCACTTACCCAGGTTCCTGGAAATCGGGCTGGGGGGCAGATTCTGATTTTGTGGGTTCAGGGTGGGGGGTCTAGGATCCAGCAGTTCTAGAGGCCCTGGTACTCTTGGGCTGTTAACCACAAGGACAGTAGTCCTAAACCACCAGCCACTCCTTGGGAGAAATATGAGGCTGTAGACTCCGGGCAAGAGTGACAGTCTGGGAAACCCACAAGGGCAGTTCTACCCTGTCCTGTTGGGTCACTATGAGTCAGCATCAACTCGATGGCATTAGCATGGGAGAAGCTAATGCTGATGTTGCTGGTTCCTTGACCTATCATACTTTGAGTGGCAAAGTCCCAAGGGCCTTCCCGGATGTGATGGCCAAAAGCAGTAGTGTTCACCCTTGGTCATACTTTGGAATCCCTTAGGAGCTTTCAAGCCTCCCATTGGCCTGGCGCCATCCCAGACCAATGAAGCAAGACTTAGTGGAAGCAGGATTCAGGTCACGGTCAGTGAGAAAGCCCCCTTGGCAATGCCAACGTACAGCCAGTGCAGAGTCGAACTGGTCGACGACTCCACATGACTCCATATACTTTGGTGAAGCCAGCTGTTTGGGCAAGGTTTTCAGAGTTACCACCCATGTAGACTTGTTGGTGATAGTGCATTAAATAGAGCACATGCAGTGCATTGCATGAGTGTCCTATGCCATGCAACCACACCAGGGGTATGTTGAGCCAATTTCTCTGGGAGACCAAGGGTGTTGGCTCCATCCTGAACGTTGGCAGGGTAATGGACTGACACAGAGGAAACTCATTCTCTTTGTGGTGGTGCACTAATGGGTTCTTCACAGAAGGCCAAGTCCATGGCTGCAGATGCTCACGGGGCTGAGGGAGCAGGTCAAATCCTAAGTCAGAGGTGGGTGTTTGCATATTTACATGCCCTCACTGCCATCAAGTCCATTCCAACTCACAGGCCCATGGGACTGAGTAAAATGGCCCCCGTGGGTTTCTGAGACTGTGATTCTTTAGAGGAGTAGAAAATCTCCTCTTTCTCCAGAGGAGCGGTTGGTCATTCAAACTGCTGACCTTGAGATTAACAGTCCAACTCCTGACCACTCTTGCCGTCAGAATTCTATTTATTTACACAAGTATATATATATCCTTTCCCAAAAGAACTCCACATTTTCAAATCATTCTTGACACTCATGGCCTTTTTTCCTTTATAGCCATGCCTTTGGTTGAAACACAGATATAAGAGAAATATTTATCTACTTATAGGGGTACAAAAGTAGCTTTGGTGGCATAGTGTTTGCATGTTGGGCTGCTAACACCAAAGTCAGCACTTTGAAACCACCAGCCACTCCGTGGGAAGAAGAGTCTGTCTACTCCTATAAAGAGTTACAGTCTCAGAAACTCACAGGGACAGATCTACTCTGCCTCATAGGGTCACTATGAGTCAGCATCACCTCCCTGGCAGTGAGGTAGATTTTGGTTTCATAGAGATACAAGTCAGTCCTGAGCTGCTAAAGACAAGGTTGGCAGTTTGAACCCACCAGCTGCAGAGAAAGAGGAGGCTTTCTATTCCCATAAGGAGCTACAGTTTCAGAAATACCCACAGGGGAAATTTTAACCTCTCCTGTAGGATCAATATGAGTCAGAATCGACTTATCGGTGGTGAGCAAGTGGAGGGGACCCTAAACAGGTTCCGGTGGACCTTAAGAGTTCTACTAATTGTGCATGCTCTGTAAAATGTAAACCAAGATTTTACTTTTGCAAACATTATTTTTTCTAAACACGTCTAACTGTGAAACCATACTCGCATGCGGGTCTTTGAACCTGGTCAGTGGTCTGGGGAAGTGAAGGGGCCTGACATCCTTTGTTGTTGTTAGTGCTGTCCAGTCATTCTGACATCACAGGGACCTTCTTTGCAACACAAGGCAGCACTGCCCGGTCCTTTGCCAGCCTCAGGGGTAGTATGTTGGAGCCCATGGTTTCAGCTACCGTGTCCTCCAGTTCACCAAGGAGTTTCCTCTTTGTGCTGCTTACTAAACCCGTTTCTAAGGAGTCCATTCCAACTCATGGTGACGCCGTGTGGGTCAGCACCACGGGACCCCACATAATGCCTTATACCATATATATATATATATATATATATATATATATATATATATATATATATATATATATATATATATATTGTGCATAATGCCTTATACCTGGTCCCTTTGGCACCTTGTGATCGCACAGGCTGGTGTGCTTATTCCATGTGGGCTTTTTTGCTTCTGAGCCAGATGGCCGTTTGCTCACCTTCAAGCCTTTAAGACCCCAGACACTATCTCTTTTGATAGCCTCTGGCCTTTACTTCGGGGTCTTCGGTCCCTGCAGAGTGGACACATGCCTGCTGTGCGGGTATGGGACGTGTCGGAGCGCAGCCTGGTGGCGGAGCTTCAGGAGCATAAGTATGGCATGGCATGTGTGGCCTTCTCATCCAGTGCCAAGTACATTGTCTCAGTGGGCTACCAGCATGACATGATCGTCAATGTCTGGGCCTGGAAGGTGAGTGGGCTGCTGGCCTCAGGACAGGCGGGGCCGGGAGGGGAGCCAAGAAACTGCTGACCGGTGGCCTTTACTTCCGCCTGCTGGCCTCAGTCCCTTTCTAGAGAACTCTGAGCAGAAAGGAGCAACTGGGTATCTAGGATGCTGAAGAAGGGGCAGAAGGAGAGGTCAAGTTCACAGCTTGTCTAACCTTCAGTGTGTAAGTTTCTTTTCCCTCAGCTCCTAGAAGCAGAGCCTTGATTTCCCTTGACTTTCTCTCCAGAAAAACATTGTAGTGGCTTCCAACAAGGTGTCCAGTCAGGTGACAGCAGTATCCTTCTCTGAGGACTGCAGGCAACCGGCACATCAAGTTCTGGTACCTCGATGACAGCAAGACCTCAAAGGTGAGGCAGCAAGTAGCCACTAGGGTGGGGTCTGCCCAGATATGTTCCACCTGCGCCCCCTTCTGCATGCTCAAAAGCCCCTTGGAAGTCTCAGCTGGGCCAGGTGCTATGTCAATATGCAAGGGAAGCCTTCTCCCTCCCTCCCCAGGGCCTGCTTTCCAGGGGGTAGCCTGCAGGGTGTGTGGGTGGCACCTGTGGTGGGTCTCCACAGGTGAATGCCACTGTACCCCTGCTGGGCCGCTCCGGGCTGCTGGGGGAACCTGCGGAACAACCTGTTCACTGATGTAGCCTGTGGCCGCGGGAAGAAGACTGACAGCACCTTCTGTATCACATCCTCAGGGCAGCTGTGCGAGTTCAGTGACCCGGAGACTGTTGGACAAGTGGGTGGAGCTGAGTGTAAGTGAATGCTTTGTCGGCACCCTCCCGTCTGTCACCTCCGGGCTCCAGGGCACCTGAGTCTGCATGCACGCTGGGGGAGGCCCCAGGCGGAGGAAGGTGTTTGGGAACCTCTCTGCTTGCTCGCCCTCTCTGTCTCTGCCTCTTCCTCTGCTTTCCTCTTCTGCTCAGCACACAGACAGCATCACAGTAAGTGTGCTGGCCCTGTCCGCTGCCTCTGCTGCCTTTCTCTGGGCCGGCCTTTTCTGGGTGTGTCTTTGCCCAAACCTCAGGTGCCTTATAAGGAAGGCTTGCTGACTCCTTCCCCCTAATTGCACGGGGCTGTGGGCCCTCTGGCCAGCTGCTGTTAGAGGGAGGGGCATTGAGGGGCTCTGCCCAGGGCAGCTGGCCTGCCTTGCGCTTGTCCTTGCCTCTTGGCTCATGGCTGTTGAGGTGTCCGGTGAAGGAGTGGACAGACGCCCTTGCTGACTGTGGCTTCTGTGCTCACAGACCACAGTGGCCCACTGCATCTCGGTGAGCCAGGACTACATCTTCTGCGGCTGTGCTGACGGCACCGTGTGCCTTTTCAACCCCTTCAACCTGCACTTCCTCAGCACGCTGCCCCGGCCCCATGCCCTGGGGACAGACATTGCCAGCATCACAGAGGCCAGGTGAGCGGTGTGGGTGGGCCCCTGAGTCCTGTCAGAGCCCCACTCTGTGCCAGGCCGTCCCTGGCATGCTGCAAGGAGAGGAGGGCACACATAGACCTCTGGGAAGACCCTTGCAGTCAAGCACAGGTGGGTCTTTTAGCATTTGTTGCTCACTGTGGGCAACCGTGGTAATCTGAGTCTGCAGTGTGGTAATTAATGCATTGTCCTGTAAACACCACAGCTAGGACAGACGGGCAGTTCCTTAGGGTTTCTGAGAGAGGCTGGAAACCTGACGGAGCAGGCCTTTCTCCCTCAGGGTGGTCCTGGGTAGCAGCTAAGGTAGGAGGGTCTTATTGTAGCCTCGGGCCTTGGGTTGGGTGATTGCAGGAAGTGAAGTTTTGCTCTGGTTTCAGTGCTGTCAGGAAGCGGGGCAGTTCTGCAGTTGGGTATATTAATTTCTCATTCAGGGAAGGAGTGGGCTAAATCTGCAAATGGCAGGAAATGATATATGACCATGACTGGTTTGCACAGTGCCCTTCCTTTTCCTCTGACGTGAGTCTAGAAGGGCCTGACATCTGCTTGGCTGCATCACGGCCACACACTGTCCCCGCCTGATGTTGGGGGCTATGAAATAGCTTGTGTTCTTTTGCAGAGCCCCATGGCAAGGAATGCCAGGCCAGCCGCTGCGTTCTTTCTCCAGTGACTGCTGGCCACCCTGCTGCTCCTCCCTTTAGTGCCCCTTTTCATTAGCGCTAACTCACCAGTTTGCCCTGTCTGCCCTGGACACCCTGACCCCCTCTTTCCTCAGTCGCCTTTTCGCTGGAGTGGCCAATGCGAAGTATCGGGACACCATCACCTTGACCTTTGATCCTGCAAATCCGTGGCTGTCTTGTGTGTACAATGACCATAGTACTTATGTCTGGGGTGTGAAGGGCCCCAAGAAAGTGGGCAAGGTGTATTCAGCTCTGTATCATTCCTCCTGCGTCTGGAGTGTAGAGGTACGTGGGCCAGGTCTGCTGAGACTGACCGTGTTTCCTGGCCTACCATTAGGAGCTGGGGTTCCTCAAGTGTGGAATTTGTTTCCTCCAGCACCCTTGCTCCCCAAGCTGTGCCCCTGGGTCCCTTCGTATCTGTTAATTGGCTCTGAGGATGGGAGGGGATTTTAGTGCTGACTCATCTCAGACGTTTTTCAGTATGCCCCTGTGCAGTCTTAGCTTGGCCTCTTTGGACATGTTCCTGAACTTGACCAAACCTTAGTTTCTGCAATTGTGAAATGACATACCTGATGCATTTGATTTTTACGAACAGGAGACAATGTAAGTGGGAGATTTAGAATGCCTAGTACTTACTAGGTGCTTGGTTAATGTATATTCCTTTACTTGTTAAAGACAAGAGCTAATCATTATGACTTGCTTGCTATGGGACAAGCCGTTGCCTCCAGGGGACAGGATGGGGGAACTTTAGGCCCCCAAGGATAGAGGTTCAGGAGGGTTTAGCTGAAAAGGGTTGGGGACAAAATTTATTATCTCCAAGGGAAAGATACTAACTTGACAATGAAGAAACGGCAAAACCCACCCTTAGCCAAGTCATTAAGGTTAACATCCCGTGGCAGCAGCATGAATCTGGTGAGAGGGTACACTGAGAGGTTTCAAAATGTTCCCAGAAAATGTTATGACTCTTAAGAACTCCCAATAAAATGTTGAACAACAACAACCAACGTTGATGGAAAGTTTCTTTTAGTTCTGTTTTTCCATGCAGCCTCCTCCTAGCATTGTGTCTGGTATTCTTGACCCAAATGTATAAGGAACTTAGGATAGTCATGAGGAAACATCAGGCAACCTTCATTTGAGGTACACCTGCCAGAGTAACTTATCACACTCTCCCAGGTGTCAGGGTAGGAAAGACAAGCAAAGACTGAAAGCCGTTCTAGACTGGGACAGATGACACCCATGTGCCGAGGGGGCTCCTGGGATCCTGGAGCAGAAGAAGTACATTCGTGGGATAAACAAACAAACTCATTGGCATTGGGTTGATTCCAACTCAGAGCAACCCCCGCTGGTGACATTTAAATAAAGTCTAATAATGTTGTACCAGTGTGACCTCCGTGGTCCTTATCACTGTGTACTGTAGTGCATAAAACATTAATACGAAGGGAGACCAGGTGAGAGAGTTGAATGTGACATATCTTGACTCATTTTTCTAAAGGTTCAACCCAAAAGGTAAAGTAAAACAGCTCTTGATGGAGAGGAAAAGGTGGAAGGGGGTGGGTGATGATTCTTTCCCCCCGCTGCCTGGCACTGAACGGCCTCTCCTCTCTTCTCATTTTGCAGGGTCCACGAATTGCAGTTCCTGAGTGAAATGCTGAAGGTGGAGGCCCATGAGTCAGAGATTCTGTGCCTGGAGTACTCGAAGCCAGACACAGGTACCTGGCCCTGGCCTGGAATGGCCTTGAGTGAGCCCCTCCAGTCTGGCCAGAGCCACTGATACTTGTCCTGCCTCTTGACTATGGGGCTGATCGTTCTTTTGGCTACCAAAAGAGTTAGTGATCCTTCTTGATGTCTCTGAAGGCTTCTTGTTGTTTCTGAAGGCTTTGGGGAGGACTGCATCTCAACTCTGCCCGACTCCATGGCTCATGTGGCTTAAGGATGTGGGGCTCAGTTTCTCTGGGTGCTCTTTGCTGGGCACTCATGTTGGGCTGCGATCCACAAGCTCAGCAGTTTGAAACTACCAGCCGCTCTGCAGGAGAAAGGTGGGCCTTTCTACTCCTGTAAACAGTTACAGTCTCAGAAGCCCATAGGGGGTATTCACTATGAGTCAGCATTAACTTGATAGCAGCAGATTTGATTTTTGTAAAGTCTTTTTAAAGCCAACCAAAAGCTGAATCAGTGAAGAAGATCTGCTTTAGACATTGTGCTCTTTTAAAGAATAATCTGTCTGTGATCAGATTGACACAGGAACTTGGAAGGTTAGGTGAAAAGTTTAAGGGGCAGTGAGCTTATGTGTGTGATGGAAATTTGGAATTGGAAAAGGACAGTGAGAATGGCTACATAATTTCAGAAATATAATGAATGTTAGCAAATTGTACATGTAGAAATGATCGAATTGGTATATATTTTTGTGTGCATTGTTTTAGATCAGGGAGAAGACTCGAAGTTCAAATATAATTTACAGAGACCCCCCTTGTTAAATCTTGAATGGGACAAAGTCCAGAAAAAACAAATCATCTGGTTGAGGGAGACCGTAAGCATGAGGCCATAATGGGGACTGAAGGATTCACAACAGCTCGGTCACATGGAAAACAAAGGAAGCCCCTTTAAAAGTCCAGTTCCCAGCAGATCAGACCATCACAGTTGGAAATGTGACTACAGAAATGGGAAAGGGACCATGATTGGAGTAAATACATTATTGCAGATTAGAAAAGTTTACAGGACTGGTTCAGGGCCCTCCAACCATCTTGGTCAGGGCATGAACGTGCAACCTCAGTACCCCAATTCCCATCAAGGGCATACTCAGGCAAGTTCTTGAGGGCTAGACTACTCCTCACCAGGCTGGCCAGAGGAGTGGGTGGAAGCAAACAAACTCTGCCTGAGGGCAAAGCATTTTACGTTGCTAGTTCAGAGTCATGGAGCTCTAGTGCCATAGAAGGTTATGGGTTGGGCGGTTAACCACAAGGTTTCACTCTTCAAAACCACCAGCCAGCTCCAGGGAAGAAAGATGAGGCTTTCTACTCCAATAAAAATATATAGTCTGGAGATTAAAAGCCCCAATGTAAGTTAACTGGGTTGATTCCTACTAGAGGGATAATGTGTGTGGGCCAGATGCTTGCAAGGTCCCTCAAGGCAATGCTGCCAGACTGCAGTCTCTGCTCCCTGCTGGTGGAGACAATGGATTGCTTTTCTCTAAAACTTGGAACCATTAGCTTGGTTCCAGTAGGTGGAGTTCACACCCTACTGATAATGGTTCATATGGAGATCCAGAAAACAGGTCAAAGTTAAGCTGCCATTCTAAATGTAGGATCCGCCCATTTTGTCACCTGTATACCCCCAATCCCTCCTCTTCCTATTGCATGTATGCCCCTAGACCACCCCTTCTCACCGCTGTATAACATAGTCCAAGTCCTTCCTGTGATGTATGTCTTTACCCTCCCGTTTCCAATTCCCCTTGTCCTCCTTCCCTTCCCCCTCTCTCCATGTGGACCACCAAGTGGGGCTGAGGTGAGCAATGCTACCATGATATGTGTGTGACTGCATTATTGTAATATCTCTTCTATCTCTCATGCTCCCAATGACTTTAATATTTATATCTCAACCCTTTATGTTTCCAGGGCTTTCAATGACATTAGGCATCTTTTCAATGTTTATGAATCATGCTTATGAACCTCTCTTCTGTTAGTTGTCTGTGTGTATGCATTGCCTGTATTAAAAACATATAGAACCGAGCAATTTGTCTGGAAAAATAATTTATAGGAACTTTATGTTAGATTGCCATGCGTTTTGCATAGCCAATTGTTCTTTTAAAACACTTTTCTTGTCATTGTGATACCATGCTAAAAGGTAAAAACATCTGTATATAGTCAAATAGCTTTATCTTTCCTTTAAAGACATGAACCTTCGTGTCTTGCTTAAAGTTTCCACCTCACTAAAGCTAAATTGCTACTCTCGAAAATAAATCCCTCTAAGTTTTTAATGCTTTGAATATTTTATCGCTCTAATCCTCCTGGAGTTTATTTTTGAATGTAGTATGCTCCTTCCTTTGATTTCTTGTAAATTCAGCCAATTCAACCACTCATTAACCAAAGTATTCCTTTACCACTGGATTGTTTTGCCACCTTTGCTTTGCATAGCATATAGTTCTAAATTATATCCCAGACTACTGAATTATTTGCCAGAGTGGCTTTACTAATTGTACACTGGCATCACAACACGCGGGAGCTTCGGAAAGATCGTGGGAGAAAGGAATGAAAAGAGAAGATAATTTCCCATGAATTTTTGAAGCTTCCTCGTACAGGTGCTTTACAGTAAGTCGACATTAGGGTTTATAATCAATAAAAAATTCAACTGTGATCCAAGAATGAGGGGCGTGACATTTCCTGGTTGAGACAAAAGCGAACAGGCGAGCAGAATACGAAAAGAATTGGTTAACCGATGAAACTGCAGCCAAGTGTTAGCTGTTATCACAAAAATGAACACACAGAATATTCTTGAACTTGGAAGTGGGAACTTCAGCCTTTCAACGGCCATCGACGGTGCGGGGCAACATCCCCGCACTCCTACGCTCAGGAAGGGGGTTCTGGGGTCTGCGGCGCCGCGGGGCACAAGTGGGGCGAAGGGCTGCGAGGGAACGCCGAGGCAGAGGGGTCCCCGCGAGGCGGCTGCGGGCCGCTCCAGAAGGCAGGGGTCCGGGGGCTCTGCGGTCCCTCAGGACCCTCCAGGAGAGGCTCCAGAAAGGCAGCTGGAGGCCCCGGCCGGCCGTGCAGCTCGCTGGGAGGCGCGGGCGCACGTGCTCCGCCGGTCCGGGCGGCGGGGGCGGCTGAACGGGCCCTGGCCGTGGGCGGCGGGCGGCGGGCGGGCGCAGTGCGGCGCCGGGCAGGCGGGAGGTGACCGCGCGGGGCGGTCGCGGCGGCTGGGGCTACTGACGGCACACGGATCCGGAGCGCACTGCGCGGGGCGGGGCGCCGCACAGGTGAGAGCGGCAGCGGACCCGGATGCGGCGCGGCTGAGGGCGGCCAAGGGCAGGGGGTCGCGGCGGCTAGCTCTTGGAGATCCCGGCCGGAGGCTCCGGCGCCGGTGCTGCGCTTCCTGCCGGCTCGAAGAACGAGCCCGAGCCTGGCCGCCCTCGGGATGCCTTGCTGAGGCTCCGCCGGACGTCCCCAACGGGGGGGGGGGGGGGGGCGGGGCGGGGCGCGTTCGGGCGCCTCCTGAGGGCGCCTCAGCGGAGAGCGGCGTTGGCGCCGTGGAGTCTACGCTCCACGCGGGCGGCCCAACCCGCCTGCCACTCAGGTGTCTTTTTGCACGGAAGTGAGTTTTAGGAGCGGGGAAACCTGTGGTGGGCGTGACTGACGTGTTTTTAAATCATTTTCTATACATTTAAAGCTGTAAAGGCAAAACTTCATGATCCAATTAATATAGCCAAAAATTCAGGCTTGATAGAAACATTTAGAATCCAGGCACTGGGGGTAAAGTCCCCTTATTCCCATCTGTTATTGGAGGAAGGTATGAGAGAGATTGGATACTGCGGTGGGAAGAAATAGAGCCAAATAGGAATGTCTGCTTCTATAGGGAGAATGTATCAGCCATGCGCTCACTTTAAGGCAGCACAGCTTTAAGGGAGAATCTGTGGAAATGATAGATTACCGCAGGAACATGAACTTGGAGTATATCTCCAACTAACAGAGTGGTGGTCTTCCAGCCATGGAACATTAGTCTCCCAGATTCCCTCTGTACCAGTCAGGGAATAAGTCCCAGTATTATTTCCCTTGGTGCTAGTATCCCACATTTCCCCTCTCTGCATTATGTTTAAGATTCAAAAAGTGTCACGGAGGCAACATGGTCTCTTTTCATATCTATTAGCTTCCTATAGAAGTGACATGAGACTGCAAGCATCACAATTATGATAAAAAACACAGTCAGACTGGAACTTAAGCTATGTGAAGTACTTTGCCCCCAAGCTCGCGGGTCCAACCCTTCCATGCTACTCCTCAATTGCTTAATCACATCAGAGCCAGGAGAAGCCTCAAGCTTGTCTTTGAATGTATAGAAAATATCCTTTTTAAGCTGATCAATATCTAATGAAATGTTTCCCTTAAACCCTTGCAAATGTTGGCCTCTCCATCTCTTCCTTGTCCATCTTTCTCCAAAGGTGGTTGCGTCCTTTTAAAGGGAGTCCATCAGTTTTATTCTGTAAAAAACATACATGCATAGCCTTTTCTCCAGGTGAATGGACCTGGATCCCAAACACAGTTTCCATCATCCTCAGATTTCTTAGGATCAATTTTCTCTGTAGAATTGAAAACGTGTTTATCTTCCCTAATTTTATTACAAGCTTTTAGTAAGGAGAAAAAATTTTTAGTTAAAATGAGTAAATGAACTTTGTCACACATAAGATTCCTCTTCTCCTCCTTCTGTTTTAACAATTTAAATAGTAAAGCATTGCTAGATCTTGAACCAGTAAAAGTACTAGTTAGATAACCTTCATTGTTATGTAAATACTGGCTCCCATCCCTCAGAGAATTAAGAGAGCTAACTAATTGGGAGAACTTCTTATCATACTTTGAAAGACTGAAAAAATTCTTAATAAATTTGTTCAGCTGATCTTGAAGTAACTTACCAAGCAGACATTTTTTCTCCAGGCTTACCAATAAGGTTATAGGCTCAATTGAGCCGTTTTGCCTTTCAGGCTTCTCACACTGTATGATTTTACCTTGCAATATTCTGTCTTGGTTAACTTCACTCATTCCCTCTATGCTGGCTTTAGGGGAAGTTAATGGGAGGGCCTTAGGCCCCCCTGAATGCCCTAAGGAAATGACCCGGCATCCACAGTTAACAAACCTTTTTCCTTCCATTTCTAATTCCATGTGGGGGCGCTGTTTCTCCACAACAGCAGTCCAGAAGACTGCTTGATTTATAGGGTGGTCAAACTTCTCAAGTACTCTTTCCTGATAGGTATAAATTTTTACTCTAGAAATGCAAGGAAGGGAAAATTGGCTTAAGCGATCCTACATTTTTACAAACCATGGTATATCAGAACTCATTACTGCCTTAATTTCTTCTTCACAATCCTGACCAATAACTCCAGCAACACCTTGAGAATTTATGTTGGACTTTCTTTTTTTTTTTTTTTTTGGACTTTCTTAATAAACTTCCTATAGTTCTTTTAGGTAGTGGACCCCAATTACTGCTCTTCGTTTCTGATTCAATCACAGTTTTGGGCTTTTTCTTACAACTCTTATCAACTCCAGTATCAATTTTAATTTCTTGAGTACTAAGGTTAAATCTTCCTGATAGAAACTGTATTAATCTTTCAATAAGAGGTCCCTGCTTTTGAGGATCAAGCTCCTGTGAAGGCTTCTGAGCCATCTCTTGGTTATTCAAACCAACTGCAGTGAGAACAGAGACTAGGTTTTTGCCTCTTTGGCTAGGTCTGTTCTCCTGCTGTGAGGCTGCTAGATAAAGGCGATTTCTCTCAAAGATCTTCTTTGCTCCAGTAGGCAGACACCTTGCCTACCACGCTCTGCTATGAGGGCTCTGCATCAAGCTTCTTCCACTATTTTCCCGCCGGGAAGTCTTTGCTAATGGCGACCCTTCACTGTTGATTTTTGAACGACATTGGCTCGCCCAATGAGTTCCCTTCCTACAATGGAGGCAGAGTTCAGGTTCGTTTAAACCCGATCTCCATGGTCCTGGCCCATGCTCTGACATTGGCCGCAGCCTGCTCTGCCTACACTCTTTTGAAGATGACTTGTCTTCCCACAACTAAAGCACTTTCTTCCAGGTCTGATATAGTTTGCCAATGAAGCTGCCATGAGGTCTGCCTTGTATTCCTCTGCCTCTACATTCCTGCATATCCTAAAATAACCCAGCAAAGTGCCCTGTTCGCTGTAGGGATGCAAGGCATTTTTACAGTGCTTATTAGAGAAATCATAAGATAGCTTGTGCACTAGGTCTCTTACTGCCTGAACATTCTTCACACATTTGGAAATAGCATCTTCCAGTCGGGACACAAAGTCAGCGTAACGCTCATCATTCTGTTGTCTTATAGCCCTGTAACGCGGCGTTCTCTCTTCTGATGGAATTATCTTTTCCCAGGCCCTTAAGCAAACCTCATGTATCTGTCCTATTGTCTGTTCAGTAAACTGTAGTTGAGACTCAACTGTAATATAATTTGCATCCCCTAGCAATTGATGAATTCCTATATCTATCCCATCCTCAGCATTCTTCCCAGCTCTTGCAAGGGCTGCTTCCTTCCATAGCATTTGATATCACAAGCATTCTGAAGAGTAAAGACAAATTCTCACTAAAGCTTTCCAATCTGTAGGGGTCCAGCTGTCAGACTCTGCTAGAGCCCTTATCATGCTAATTACAAAATGTGAGTCTGGGCCCTAGTCATTGATTGCCTGCTTGAGATCTTTTAGCAACTTAAAAGGCAAAGGCACTGTGAATTCCTTTTGGTTCTAACAGGATAAGACATCTTGCATTCTAAATCTTCTTCTGCAATCCCTCTTCCTACTCTGGAGAGTAAAGGTGCTTTCCTATACTTTGCTTCTTTACGTCTATTCTCTGAGCTACTCTTTTCAATCTGGATATCTTGGAGTTCCACTTCCTGAACTTCACCTTCTGTGCTAGCTCTCCTAGTTTGCATTTCTTTGGAGCTAATCTCTCTACCTTCAGGGCTGGCTTGCTTGATTGTTTTACAATCTCTGGCCTTTCTTACACTAAATTCCAGCAGGAGAGCAGTTGCTTTTACTATGTCCCCTTCTGACTCAGGCTCATTCTTTTAGCTCTGCCTAAAATCTTCTCATCTGCCTGAAACCCGTTCTCACTGCTTCTCATCTGATTTAAATTTGGGCATCTTAGACGTTGCCTGTTCTGCTTCTTGGCTTTCTCTACCTTTGAAAGCAAGGGAGCTTCCTGGGATTGTTTAATAGCCATGCTTTGGATCTTGCAATCCACTGCCTCTAGTACTGTATCACCTTTAAACCTTCGGAGTCTGCAGTCTCGCGAGAGCATACAGGCTTTGGCAATGAGGTTCTGTTCTAGAATTGGAGGCTTTAGATAACAAACCAATCCCTGCCTTTTCAGTTTTTCCTAAAGTTTCTTAACCTAAATCATGCTTATTCACAGACACTTTAGCTTGCTTTTCTAGATTTGAATAGACACAAGACTTCTCACTAGACTGTTCATCCTTATTCTCTTCCTCCTGCAAAAGTTTTAAAACCATCTTAACTTGTACCCACAGAGACCACTTCTCCATAGGGATACTCTCCCCATCTCTGTGCTTCCTTTAAGTTGACAATGACCTCCTCCCAGGTCTCTAAATCAAAAGTTCCTTCCTCTGAGAACCATGAATTATACCTTTTTACTACTTTTAGAAAACATTGTATCTTTTTCTTCGTTACTTTTACACCTTGTCTTTTCAGTAAGTAGAGAGCATGGTACCATAAGTTTCAGGTTTACTTTTACCTTGCTCCCATTATCCTCTTTAAAATTCTAATTCACTATTTCCACTACTTCTCTGTCAATCCCCACACCGGATCCTCACTTCGCACAATTTTCAAATTCACTCTACGTACCAATGGGGCCATATAATTGTTATATGGGATATAACTCATATTGTCCCACGTTGTGCGCCATTTGTCTGGGGAAGCCCGCCTTGTGCTGGGGCTCCAGCCTCCAGCCCAGTCCTTGAGCCTCCTGCCTGGTCTCCATCCCACCTCCCTTCGTCCACACTGAGCGTGGACCTGGCTGGTAAGATCATGGCCATCCAGGAGGTGAGCATGCTACCATGAATTGTGTCTGACTGCATTATTGTAATGTCTCTTCTATCGCTCATGCTCCCGGTGACTTTAATATAATATTTATATATCTCAACCATACAATTGTGCTTATTGAACCCAAGATTACTGGTGGGGGGCTGGCACCCCAACTCATACCACAGTACATACCATTTGTCTAGTTCTTCAATGCTTCCTCTCCCGCTCACTCCCTCCAACTATCATGACCTCAGCTCTACCTTACAAAGCCGGCTAGACCAGAGCATGTACACTGGTACAGATAAGAACTCTCAACACACAGAATCCAGGACAGATAAACCCTTCAGGAACAGTAATGGAAGTAGTGATAACATGAGGGTAGGGATGAGATAGAGGGAACTGATAGCAATGATTGATGTATTAACGCTCACACCCCAGGGGGACAAGCAACAGAAACATTGGTGAAGTGAGACCTTGGACATTGTAAAATATGAAAGTATAATTTATCAAGGTTTCATGAGGGTGGGAGAGTGGGAGAGAAGGGGGGAAAAGGAGCTGATACCAAGGGGTCAAGTATAAAGAAAATGATGATGGTACCGTAGGTACAAATGTGCTTGATACAATTGATGTATGCATTGTTATAAGTGGTGTAAGAGCCCCCGATAAAATGACTTAATTTTTTAAAAGTGTTTAGGTAGATCTTGATGGAGGATAGATTGAGAAACAATAGTTTCAGAATTTGA
This sequence comes from Tenrec ecaudatus, assembly GCF_050624435.1. NCBI lineage: Eukaryota > Metazoa > Chordata > Mammalia > Afrosoricida > Tenrecidae > Tenrec > Tenrec ecaudatus. The sequence goes on from NW_027459349.1 coordinate 244,975, forward strand.
TAATTTTGCTTAATAATCAAACTGAAAACTCACTGCCATTGCATCTTTTGTGACTCACAGCAACCCTGACTTTCAGCAACCCTATTGGACAGGGTAGAGCAGCCCCTGTGAGTTTCTGAGACTGCAACTCTTTACAGGGGTAGAAAGCCCTAACGTTTCTCTCTCAGAGCGGGTGGTGGTTTTGAACTATGTGGGTAGCAGCCCAAGTGAAAACCACTATGCCACCAGGGCTCCCTGTGCCACATAGCGGGAGCTGTTGTTTTCCCAAACATTCACTTGGCTATTTCTTTTATAAGAAGCCAAGTAATTTGGCAGCTTATTTCTGTTCCAGTTTTCTTATATAGAAAATGTGGTGACAGTGTGAACCTGTTTGTTGTAGTTTATGTGAACATAATTGAGTGATCTAGACCAAGTGAGCTAGACCAAGTGAGCTGACTGGTCAAAAATCAGACCTGTGGATTGCCAAATTGGTTCTGCTGAGATTGGGGCTTTCCTGGATCCACAGGCTTCCTCCAAGCTGTGTCCGAGAAGCTCTGCATTTTAGAGCTACATTTTATAGTTGAAAGAGAGGCCTAAGGAGGGAGGGAGTCCTTAAGCTCTAAGACCTTAATGCTGTCATTGCTGTCCTCTTTTAGTGTACCTGCAGTTTCCACACTGCAGTGGGAACCATTGAAACAGCTGTTCTCATTCTCTGAGATGGTGTGCCACCCCACTCCATACCACCACCACCTCATCCCTTTCTCTTATTGTAGAGATAATGCCCCTTCCATATGTATCTCAGATATTCAATTAATGAAGAAAGACAAAAGTAGGAGAAATGATTTAGATGAAGGAGACCATAAGCATGAGGCCATAATGGGGTCCAAAGGCTGTGTGGCCATGTCGCTAATTATAGAAATGGATGAAATCTGCCACAAAAATGTGATTGGAGGCAGAGCAATTCATCACTCTCTCAGGCAGGACTACATAAGTGAGAATGGGGCCATTATGGAGACATGGAGACGATCACAGATTAGAAAGGCTTACTGGATTTGTTCTGGGGCCTTCCGACCACTATAACTCATGACCATAGGGTCTTAGACTTTCCCAATTTCCATTGAGGACCTTCCCAGGGAAGTCCCAGAGGGCAGATTGCTCCTCTCTGCTCTGGCTAGTTGTTGTTGCATGCCATTGAGGACACTTGGACTCGTCGTGACCTCACATACAACCGAATGAAACACTGTAGGGTCGTGCACCATCCTCACAATTGTTCCTGTGCCTGAACCACCGATGAAGCCACTGAGTCCATCCACTTCTTCGAGGACCTCCTCTGTTTCATGGCTTCTCCACTGTACCAAATAGGATGTCCTTCTCCAGGGACTGGTCTCTCCTGACAACATGTCCAAAGTATGTAAGATGGCGTCTTGCCATCCTTGCCTCTAAGCAGCACTCTGGCCTTATTTCTTCTGATACAGATTGGTCAGTCCTTCAGCAGTCCATGGTACTGTCAGTAGTCTTCTGGTGGACCACAATTCGATGCATCTGTTCTTCTACAGCCTTCCTTATTCAGTGTCTAACTTTCACATGCATATGATGCAATGGAAAATAGCATGGCTTAGGTCATGTGCACCTTAGTCCTCAGAGTAACATCATTGTTCTTCAACACTATAAAGAGGTTTTCTGCAGCAGATTTACCCATTACAATACATCTTTTGATCTCCTGACTGCTGTTTCTATGAACATTGATAGTGGATCTAAGCAAGACAAAATCCTTGACAACTGAAGCCCTTTTCTCTGTTTATCACCTATTGGTCCAGTTTTGGGGATTTTGGTCTTCCTTATATTGAATTGTAACCCATATTGAAGGCTGCAATCCTTGATCTTCAGCAAGTGGTTCAATTCCTCCTCACTTTCAGCAAACAAATGGCGTCATATATGCACACAAGCAGGCTCCCAAAAGTTAGTGGAACAAGGAATCAAAAGAGAATGGAATTTTTCAGGGACTTTTTGAAATACCAGTGTGTGTGTGTGTGTGTGTGTGTGTGTGTGAGAGAGAGAGAGAGAGAGAGAGAGAGAGAGGAGATGTGGGCATAAAACAAACATCAAGCAACATAAGGGAGAATGCTGTTGGCTGCTGTTGAACTGATTCCGGTGCGCATGCACAGTGACCTGCTGTGTGCACCATAGTGACCCCTCAGAAGCAGATCATCAAGCCTACCTTTCAACTGAAATTCTGAGAATTCACAATTTTCAGAAGTATGTGGATAACAGTGAAAGCCAAAATTCTATTTGCACAGTCCCCACGTGGATTAAGCTTCCAGTGAATTCCTTCAGACCATTGACCAGGGATGTGAACACTCTTGCCACCAGGCAGAGGGCATTGGAAAGTGGATTACCCCTTAGGCAGCCCATGGTGGGGCTTAGAGACTTGCCTAAGTGTATCCTTGAATCGAGGCTGCCATTCTGGGCTGCACGGTCATGAGTCATGCCCCCAAAGCCTTGGTTGTTTGGCCCTGGACCACTCTTGTAAACTGTCCTGTTTCACACAGGTCCCAATCCTTGTCCTATTCTTGCTTCTGTAGTCCCACCTGGAACTGTGATGTTGGGATCTGCCGCCATGTCCTTTCAAGTCTGTGAATCTCAGATAACCCTTACATATCAATAAGACCTCTTGCTAATAGTTTCCCTCCCCTCATCTCGATGGCATGTGTTGGCCCTTGGACTATCTAGGTTACCTAGCGGGCATTTGGATTATGTAGGCTCCCTAGCGGGAATTTGGACTATATAGATTACCTAGTGGGCAATTAGACTTTGTAGGTTATCTAGCGGGCACTTTGACTATCTAGGTTACCTAGCTAGCACTTGAACTATCTACGTTACCTAGCGGTTACTTGGAGTATGTTGGCTACCTACCGGGCTGTTGGACTATCTAGGTTACCTAGCCGGCACTTGGGCTATCTAGGTTAACTAACGGGCACTTGGACTATGTAGGTTCCCTAGCGGGCCCTTGGACTATGTAAGTTCCCTAGCGGGCACTTGGACTATGTGGGTTCCCTAGCGGGCATTAGGACTATCTGGGTTACCTAACGGGCACTTGGACTATGTAGGTTAACTAGCGGGCTTTGGACTATGTAGGTTACCTAGCGGACACTTGGACTATGTAGGTTCCCTATCGTTCACTTGGAGAATGTAGGTTAACTAAGGGGCACTAGGACAATGTAGGTTACCTAGCGGGCCTTGGGACTATCTAGGTTACCTAGGGGGAACTTGGACTATGTAGGTTTACTATTGGGCACTTGGACTATCTAGGTTACCTTAGCAGGCACTTGGACTATGTAGGTTAACTAGCGGGCACTTGGACTATCTAGGTTACCTAGCAGGCACTTGGACTATGTACGTTTCCTAGCGGGTACTTGGACTATCTATGTTAACTAGCGGGCACTTGGACTATGTAGATTCCCTATCGGGCACTTGGACTATGTAGGTAACCTAGTGGTCACTTGAACTGTCTAGGTTACCTAGCGGGCATTTGGACTATGTAGGTTAACTAGCGAGCTCTTGGACTATCTAGGTTAACTAGCGGGCACTTGGACTATGTAGGTTCCCTAGCGGGCACTTGGACTATTTAGGTTACCTAGCAGGCACTTTGACTATCTAGGTTAACTAACGGGCACTTGGACTATGGAAAGAAGTGCCTAATGGTCACCAGGACCCATGGTTAATCCAGGCGTGGTCATCTGATTCCAATCGATCAGACCTAGCTATAAATCACTTATATGTCTGGGTAATTAAAAGCAAATATAAATTTTCAAAAAAAATAACGTTGCATGGGATAGAAAGAGAATACATAACAACATCAGACATAAATATGCCTCAAGACAAACTCATTGTGCACATCCAGAATACATAATGGCTCTTGCTAAGATGCGTTTCCCACTAGACCCTACCCCAAGCCAGTAAAAGCCAGAAACTCTACAGTAAACTGTGGATTGTACTACTCTGAAATGGGAGCTGTGTCTCTAGACCTAATTTGGGGCTGTTCGTGCTGAGGACTCACCAATACCTGCTGCAGTGACAACAGTCCAGGTGAGAATAAGGAAATCTGGATGACAGCCAGGATATAGGAGCACTGAGACCTCAAATTGCTTCTAGGCGAGCATGGCCTAATGGGCTTCCATTTATGCACCTCTGGCAGGAGGAGTTTGTTCTGGAAAGTAATGGTTTCTAAGGAAGTATTTCTTAAACTTTCACATGCATGCACTTACCCAGGTTCCTGGAAATCGGGCTGGGGGGCAGATTCTGATTTTGTGGGTTCAGGGTGGGGGGTCTAGGATCCAGCAGTTCTAGAGGCCCTGGTACTCTTGGGCTGTTAACCACAAGGACAGTAGTCCTAAACCACCAGCCACTCCTTGGGAGAAATATGAGGCTGTAGACTCCGGGCAAGAGTGACAGTCTGGGAAACCCACAAGGGCAGTTCTACCCTGTCCTGTAGGGTCACTATGAGTCAGCATCAACTCGATGGCATTAGCATGGGAGAAGCTAATGCTGATGTTGCTGGTTCCTTGACCTATCATACTTTGAGTGGCAAAGTCCCAAGGGCCTTCCCGGATGTGATGGCCAAAAGCAGTAGTGTTCACCCTTGGTCATACTTTGGAATCCCTTAGGAGCTTTCAAGCCTCCCATTGGCCTGGCGCCATCCCAGACCAATGAAGCAAGACTTAGTGGAAGCAGGATTCAGGTCACGGTCAGTGAGAAAGCCCCCTTGGCAATGCCAACGTACAGCCAGTGCAGAGTCGAACTGGTCGACGACTCCACATGACTCCATATACTTTGGTGAAGCCAGCTGTTTGGGCAAGGTTTTCAGAGTTACCACCCATGTAGACTTGTTGGTGATAGTGCATTAAATAGAGCACATGCAGTGCATTGCATGAGTGTCCTATGTCATGCAACCACACCAGGGGTATGTTGAGCCAATTTCTCTGGGAGACCAAGGGTGTTGGCTCCATCCTGAACGTTGGCAGGGTAATGGACTGACACAGAGGAAACTCATTCTCTTTGTGGTGGTGCACTAATGGGTTCTTCACAGAAGGCCAAGTCCATGGCTGCAGATGCTCACGGGGCTGAGGGAGCAGGTCAAATCCTAAGTCCGAGGTGGGTGTTTGCATATTTACATGCCCTCACTGCCATCAAGTCCATTCCAACTCACAGGCCCATGGGACTGAGTAAAATGGCCCCCGTGGGTTTCTGAGACTGTGATTCTTTAGAGGAGTAGAAAATCTCCTCTTTCTCCAGAGGAGCGGTTGGTCATTCAAACTGCTGACCTTGAGATTAACAGTCCAACTCCTGACCACTCTTGCCGTCAGAATTCTATTTATTTACACAAGTATATATATATCCTTTCCCAAAAGAACTCCACATTTTCAAATCATTCTTGACACTCATGGCCTTTTTTCCTTTATAGCCATGCCTTTGGTTGAAACACAGATATAAGAGAAATATTTATCTACTTATAGGGGTACAAAAGTAGCTTTGGTGGCATAGTGTTTGCATGTTGGGCTGCTAACACCAAAGTCAGCACTTTGAAACCACCAGCCACTCCGTGGGAAGAAGAGTCTGTCTACTCCTATAAAGAGTTACAGTCTCAGAAACTCACAGGGACAGATCTACTCTGCCTCATAGGGTCACTATGAGTCAGCATCACCTCCCTGGCAGTGAGGTAGATTTTGGTTTCATAGAGATACAAGTCAGTCCTGAGCTGCTAAAGACAAGGTTGGCAGTTTGAACCCACCAGCTGCAGAGAAAGAGGAGGCTTTCTATTCCCATAAGGAGCTACAGTTTCAGAAATACCCACAGGGGAAATTTTAACCTCTCCTGTAGGATCAATATGAGTCAGAATCGACTTATCGGTGGTGAGCAAGTGGAGGGGACCCTAAACAGGTTCCGGTGGACCTTAAGAGTTCTACTAATTGTGCATGCTCTGTAAAATGTAAACCAAGATTTTACTTTTGCAAACATTATTTTTTCTAAACACGTCTAACTGTGAAACCATACTCGCATGCGGGTCTTTGAACCTGGTCAGTGGTCTGGGGAAGTGAAGGGGCCTGACATCCTTTGTTGTTGTTAGTGCTGTCCAGTCATTCTGACATCACAGGGACCTTCTTTGCAACACAAGGCAGCACTGCCCGGTCCTTTGCCAGCCTCAGGGGTAGTATGTTGGAGCCCATGGTTTCAGCTACCGTGTCCTCCAGTTCACCAAGGAGTTTCCTCTTTGTGCTGCTTACTAAACCCGTTTCTAAGGAGTCCATTCCAACTCACGGTGACGCCGTGTGGGTCAGCACCACGGGACCCCACATAATGCCTTATACCATATATATATATATATATATATATATATATATATATATATATATATATATATTTTGCATAATGCCTTATACCTGGTCCCTTTGGCACCTTGTGATCGCACAGGCTGGTGTGCTTATTCCATGTGGGCTTTTTTGCTTCTGAGCCAGATGGCCGTTTGCTCACCTTCAAGCCTTTAAGACCCCAGACACTATCTCTTTTGATAGCCTCTGGCCTTTACTTCGGGGTCTTCGGTCCCTGCAGAGTGGACACATGCCTGCTGTGCGGGTATGGGACGTGTCGGAGCGCAGCCTGGTGGCGGAGCTTCAGGAGCATAAGTATGGCATGGCATGTGTGGCCTTCTCATCCAGTGCCAAGTACATTGTCTCAGTGGGCTACCAGCATGACATGATCGTCAATGTCTGGGCCTGGAAGGTGAGTGGGCTGCTGGCCTCAGGACAGGCGGGGCCGGGAGGGGAGCCAAGAAACTGCTGACCGGTGGCCTTTACTTCCGCCTGCTGGCCTCAGTCCCTTTCTAGAGAACTCTGAGCAGAAAGGAGCAACTGGGTATCTAGGATGCTGAAGAAGGGGCAGAAGGAGAGGTCAAGTTCACAGCTTGTCTAACCTTCAGTGTGTAAGTTTCTTTTCCCTCAGCTCCTAGAAGCAGAGCCTTGATTTCCCTTGACTTTCTCTCCAGAAAAACATTGTAGTGGCTTCCAACAAGGTGTCCAGTCAGGTGACAGCAGTATCCTTCTCTGAGGACTGCAGGCAACCGGCACATCAAGTTCTGGTACCTCGATGACAGCAAGACCTCAAAGGTGAGGCAGCAAGTAGCCACTAGGGTGGGGTCTGCCCAGATATGTTCCACCTGCGCCCCCTTCTGCATGCTCAAAAGCCCCTTGGAAGTCTCAGCTGGGCCAGGTGCTATGTCAATATGCAAGGGAAGCCTTCTCCCTCCCTCCCCAGGGCCTGCTTTCCAGGGGGTAGCCTGCAGGGTGTGTGGGTGGCACCTGTGGTGGGTCTCCACAGGTGAATGCCACTGTACCCCTGCTGGGCCGCTCCGGGCTGCTGGGGGAACCTGCGGAACAACCTGTTCACTGATGTAGCCTGTGGCCGCGGGAAGAAGACTGACAGCACCTTCTGTATCACATCCTCAGGGCAGCTGTGCGAGTTCAGTGACCCGGAGACTGTTGGACAAGTGGGTGGAGCTGAGTGTAAGTGAATGCTTTGTCGGCACCCTCCCGTCTGTCACCTCCGGGCTCCAGGGCACCTGAGTCTGCATGCACGCTGGGGGAGGCCCCAGGCGGAGGAAGGTGTTTGGGAACCTCTCTGCTTGCTCGCCCTCTCTGTCTCTGCCTCTTCCTCTGCTTTCCTCTTCTGCTCAGCACACAGACAGCATCACAGTAAGTGTGCTGGCCCTGTCCGCTGCCTCTGCTGCCTTTCTCTGGGCCGGCCTTTTCTGGGTGTGTCTTTGCCCAAACCTCAGGTGCCTTATAAGGAAGGCTTGCTGACTCCTTCCCCCTAATTGCACGGGGCTGTGGGCCCTCTGGCCAGCTGCTGTTAGAGGGAGGGGCATTGAGGGGCTCTGCCCAGGGCAGCTGGCCTGCCTTGCGCTTGTCCTTGCCTCTTGGCTCATGGCTGTTGAGGTGTCCGGTGAAGGAGTGGACAGACGCCCTTGCTGACTGTGGCTTCTGTGCTCACAGACCACAGTGGCCCACTGCATCTCGGTGAGCCAGGACTACATCTTCTGCGGCTGTGCTGACGGCACCGTGTGCCTTTTCAACCCCTTCAACCTGCACTTCCTCAGCACGCTGCCCCGGCCCCATGCCCTGGGGACAGACATTGCCAGCATCACAGAGGCCAGGTGAGCGGTGTGGGTGGGCCCCTGAGTCCTGTCAGAGCCCCACTCTGTGCCAGGCCGTCCCTGGCATGCTGCAAGGAGAGGAGGGCACACATAGACCTCTGGGAAGACCCTTGCAGTCAAGCACAGGTGGGTCTTTTAGCATTTGTTGCTCACTGTGGGCAACCGTGGTAATCTGAGTCTGCAGTGTGGTAATTAATGCATTGTCCTGTAAACACCACAGCTAGGACAGACGGGCAGTTCCTTAGGGTTTCTGAGAGAGGCTGGAAACCTGACGGAGCAGGCCTTTCTCCCTCAGGGTGGTCCTGGGTAGCAGCTAAGGTAGGAGGGTCTTATTGTAGCCTCGGGCCTTGGGTTGGGTGATTGCAGGAAGTGAAGTTTTGCTCTGGTTTCAGTGCTGTCAGGAAGCGGGGCAGTTCTGCAGTTGGGTATATTAATTTCTCATTCAGGGAAGGAGTGGGCTAAATCTGCAAATGGCAGGAAATGATATATGACCATGACTGGTTTGCACAGTGCCCTTCCTTTTCCTCTGACGTGAGTCTAGAAGGGCCTGACATCTGCTTGGCTGCATCACGGCCACACACTGTCCCCGCCTGATGTTGGGGGCTATGAAATAGCTTGTGTTCTTTTGCAGAGCCCCATGGCAAGGAATGCCAGGCCAGCCGCTGCGTTCTTTCTCCAGTGACTGCTGGCCACCCTGCTGCTCCTCCCTTTAGTGCCCCTTTTCATTAGCGCTAACTCACCAGTTTGCCCTGTCTGCCCTGGACACCCTGACCCCCTCTTTCCTCAGTCGCCTTTTCGCTGGAGTGGCCAATGCGAAGTATCGGGACACCATCACCTTGACCTTTGATCCTGCAAATCCGTGGCTGTCTTGTGTGTACAATGACCATAGTACTTATGTCTGGGGTGTGAAGGGCCCCAAGAAAGTGGGCAAGGTGTATTCAGCTCTGTATCATTCCTCCTGCGTCTGGAGTGTAGAGGTACGTGGGCCAGGTCTGCTGAGACTGACCGTGTTTCCTGGCCTACCATTAGGAGCTGGGGTTCCTCAAGTGTGGAATTTGTTTCCTCCAGCACCCTTGCTCCCCAAGCTGTGCCCCTGGGTCCCTTCGTATCTGTTAATTGGCTCTGAGGATGGGAGGGGATTTTAGTGCTGACTCATCTCAGACGTTTTTCAGTATGCCCCTGTGCAGTCTTAGCTTGGCCTCTTTGGACATGTTCCTGAACTTGACCAAACCTTAGTTTCTGCAATTGTGAAATGACATACCTGATGCATTTGATTTTTACGAACAGGAGACAATGTAAGTGGGAGATTTAGAATGCCTAGTACTTACTAGGTGCTTGGTTAATGTATATTCCTTTACTTGTTAAAGACAAGAGCTAATCATTATGACTTGCTTGCTATGGGACAAGCCGTTGCCTCCAGGGGACAGGATGGGGGAACTTTAGGCCCCCAAGGATAGAGGTTCAGGAGGGTTTAGCTGAAAAGGGTTGGGGACAAAATTTATTATCTCCAAGGGAAAGATACTAACTTGACAATGAAGAAACGGCAAAACCCACCCTTAGCCAAGTCATTAAGGTTAACATCCCGTGGCAGCAGCATGAATCTGGTGAGAGGGTACACTGAGAGGTTTCAAAATGTTCCCAGAAAATGTTATGACTCTTAAGAACTCCCAATAAAATGTTGAACAACAACAACCAACGTTGATGGAAAGTTTCTTTTAGTTCTGTTTTTCCATGCAGCCTCCTCCTAGCATTGTGTCTGGTATTCTTGACCCAAATGTATAAGGAACTTAGGATAGTCATGAGGAAACATCAGGCAACCTTCATTTGAGGTACACCTGCCAGAGTAACTTATCACACTCTCCCAGGTGTCAGGGTAGGAAAGACAAGCAAAGACTGAAAGCCGTTCTAGACTGGGACAGATGACACCCATGTGCCGAGGGGGCTCCTGGGATCCTGGAGCAGAAGAAGTACATTCGTGGGATAAACAAACAAACTCATTGGCATTGGGTTGATTCCAACTCAGAGCAACCCCCGCTGGTGACATTTAAATAAAGTCTAATAATGTTGTACCAGTGTGACCTCCGTGGTCCTTATCACTGTGTACTGTAGTGCATAAAACATTAATACGAAGGGAGACCAGGTGAGAGAGTTGAATGTGACATATCTTGACTCATTTTTCTAAAGGTTCAACCCAAAAGGTAAAGTAAAACAGCTCTTGATGGAGAGGAAAAGGTGGAAGGGGGTGGGTGATGATTCTTTCCCCCCGCTGCCTGGCACTGAACGGCCTCTCCTCTCTTCTCATTTTGCAGGGTCCACGAATTGCAGTTCCTGAGTGAAATGCTGAAGGTGGAGGCCCATGAGTCAGAGATTCTGTGCCTGGAGTACTCGAAGCCAGACACAGGTACCTGGCCCTGGCCTGGAATGGCCTTGAGTGAGCCCCTCCAGTCTGGCCAGAGCCACTGATACTTGTCCTGCCTCTTGACTATGGGGCTGATCGTTCTTTTGGCTACCAAAAGAGTTAGTGATCCTTCTTGATGTCTCTGAAGGCTTCTTGTTGTTTCTGAAGGCTTTGGGGAGGACTGCATCTCAACTCTGCCCGACTCCATGGCTCATGTGGCTTAAGGATGTGGGGCTCAGTTTCTCTGGGTGCTCTTTGCTGGGCACTCATGTTGGGCTGCGATCCACAAGCTCAGCAGTTTGAAACTACCAGCCGCTCTGCAGGAGAAAGGTGGGCCTTTCTACTCCTGTAAACAGTTACAGTCTCAGAAGCCCATAGGGGGTATTCACTATGAGTCAGCATTAACTTGATAGCAGCAGATTTGATTTTTGTAAAGTCTTTTTAAAGCCAACCAAAAGCTGAATCAGTGAAGAAGATCTGCTTTAGACATTGTGCTCTTTTAAAGAATAATCTGTCTGTGATCAGATTGACACAGGAACTTGGAAGGTTAGGTGAAAAGTTTAAGGGGCAGTGAGCTTATGTGTGTGATGGAAATTTGGAATTGGAAAAGGACAGTGAGAATGGCTACATAATTTCAGAAATATAATGAATGTTAGCAAATTGTACATGTAGAAATGATCGAATTGGTATATATTTTTGTGTGCATTGTTTTAGATCAGGGAGAAGACTCGAAGTTCAAATATAATTTACAGAGACCCCCCTTGTTAAATCTTGAATGGGACAAAGTCCAGAAAAAACAAATCATCTGGTTGAGGGAGACCGTAAGCATGAGGCCATAATGGGGACTGAAGGATTCACAACAGCTCGGTCACATGGAAAACAAAGGAAGCCCCTTTAAAAGTCAAGTTCCCAGCAGATCAGACCATCACAGTTGGAAATGTGACTACAGAAATGGGAAAGGGACCATGATTGGAGTAAATACATTATTGCAGATTAGAAAAGTTTACAGGACTGGTTCAGGGCCCTCCAACCATCTTGGTCAGGGCATGAACGTGCAACCTCAGTACCCCAATTCCCATCAAGGGCATACTCAGGCAAGTTCTTGAGGGCTAGACTACTCCTCACCAGGCTGGCCAGAGGAGTGGGTGGAAGCAAACAAACTCTGCCTGAGGGCAAAGCATTTTACGTTGCTAGTTCAGAGTCATGGAGCTCTAGTGCCATAGAAGGTTATGGGTTGGGCGGTTAACCACAAGGTTTCACTCTTCAAAACCACCAGCCAGCTCCAGGGAAGAAAGATGAGGCTTTCTACTCCAATAAAAATATATAGTCTGGAGATTAAAAGCCCCAATGTAAGTTAACTGGGTTGATTCCTACTAGAGGGATAATGTGTGTGGGCCAGATGCTTGCAAGGTCCCTCAAGGCAATGCTGCCAGACTGCAGTCTCTGCTCCCTGCTGGTGGAGACAATGGATTGCTTTTCTCTAAAACTTGGAACCATTAGCTTGGTTCCAGTAGGTGGAGTTCACACCCTACTGATAATGGTTCATATGGAGATCCAGAAAACAGGTCAAAGTTAAGCTGCCATTCTAAATGTAGGATCCGCCCATTTTGTCACCTGTATACCCCCAATCCCTCCTCTTCCTATTGCATGTATGCCCCTAGACCACCCCTTCTCACCGCTGTATAACATAGTCCAAGTCCTTCCTGTGATGTATGTCTTTACCCTCCCGTTTCCAATTCCCCTTGTCCTCCTTCCCTTCCCCCTCTCTCCATGTGGACCACCAAGTGGGGCTGAGGTGAGCAATGCTACCATGATATGTGTGTGACTGCATTATTGTAATATCTCTTCTATCTCTCATGCTCCCAATGACTTTAATATTTATATCTCAACCCTTTATGTTTCCAGGGCTTTCAATGACATTAGGCATCTTTTCAATGTTTATGAATCATGCTTATGAACCTCTCTTCTGTTAGTTGTCTGTGTGTATGCATTGCCTGTATTAAAAACATATAGAACCGAGCAATTTGTCTGGAAAAATAATTTATAGGAACTTTATGTTAGATTGCCATGCGTTTTGCATAGCCAATTGTTCTTTTAAAACACTTTTCTTGTCATTGTGATACCATGCTAAAAGGTAAAAACATCTGTATATAGTCAAATAGCTTTATCTTTCCTTTAAAGACATGAACCTTCGTGTCTTGCTTAAAGTTTCCACCTCACTAAAGCTAAATTGCTACTCTCGAAAATAAATCCCTCTAAGTTTTTAATGCTTTGAATATTTTATCGCTCTAATCCTCCTGGAGTTTATTTTTGAATGTAGTATGCTCCTTCCTTTGATTTCTTGTAAATTCAGCCAATTCAACCACTCATTAACCAAAGTATTCCTTTACCACTGGATTGTTTTGCCACCTTTGCTTTGCATAGCATATAGTTCTAAATTATATCCCAGACTACTGAATTATTTGCCAGAGTGGCTTTACTAATTGTACACTGGCATCACAACACGCGGGAGCTTCGGAAAGATCGTGGGAGAAAGGAATGAAAAGAGAAGATAATTTCCCATGAATTTTTGAAGCTTCCTCGTACAGGTGCTTTACAGTAAGTCGACATTAGGGTTTATAATCAATAAAAAATTCAACTGTGATCCAAGAATGAGGGGCGTGACATTTCCTGGTTGAGACAAAAGCGAACAGGCGAGCAGAATACGAAAAGAATTGGTTAACCGATGAAACTGCAGCCAAGTGTTAGCTGTTATCACAAAAATGAACACACAGAATATTCTTGAACTTGGAAGTGGGAACTTCAGCCTTTCAACGGCCATCGACGGTGCGGGGCAACATCCCCGCACTCCTACGCTCAGGAAGGGGGTTCTGGGGTCTGCGGCGCCGCGGGGCACAAGTGGGGCGAAGGGCTGCGAGGGAACGCCGAGGCAGAGGGGTCCCCGCGAGGCGGCTGCGGGCCGCTCCAGAAGGCAGGGGTCCGGGGGCTCTGCGGTCCCTCAGGACCCTCCAGGAGAGGCTCCAGAAAGGCAGCTGGAGGCCCCGGCCGGCCGTGCAGCTCGCTGGGAGGCGCGGGCGCACGTGCTCCGCCGGTCCGGGCGGCGGGGGCGGCTGAACGGGCCCTGGCCGTGGGCGGCGGGCGGCGGGCGGGCGCAGTGCGGCGCCGGGCAGGCGGGAGGTGACCGCGCGGGGCGGTCGCGGCGGCTGGGGCTACTGACGGCACACGGATCCGGAGCGCACTGCGCGGGGCGGGGCGCCGCGCAGGTGAGAGCGGCAGCGGACCCGGATGCGGCGCGGCTGAGGGCGGCCGAGGGCGGGGGGTCGCGGCGGCTAGCTCTTGGAGATCCCGGCCGGAGGCTCCGGCGCCGGTGCTGCGCTTCCTGCCGGCTCGAAGAACGAGCCCGAGCCTGGCCGCCCTCGGGATGCCTTGCTGAGGCTCCGCCGGACGTCTCCAACAGGGGGGGGGGGCGGGGCGGGGCGCGTTCGGGCGCCTCCTGAGGGCGCCTCAGCGGAGAGCGGCGTTGGCGCCGTGGAGTCTACGCTCCACGCGGGCGGCCCAACCCGCCTGCCACTCAGGTGTCTTTTTGCACGGAAGTGAGTTTTAGGAGCGGGAAACCTGTGGTGGGCGTGACTGACGTGTTTTTAAATCATTTTCTATACATTTAAAGCTGTAAAGGCAAAACTTCATGATCCAATTAATATAGCCAAAAATTCAGGCTTGATAGAAACATTTAGAATCCAGGCACTGGGGGTAAAGTCCCCTTATTCCCATCTGTTATTGGAGGAAGGTATGAGAGAGATTGGATACTGCGGTGGGAAGAAATAGAGCCAAATAGGAATGTCTGCTTCTATAGGGAGAATGTATCAGCCATGCGCTCACTTTAAGGCAGCACAGCTTTAAGGGAGAATCTGTGGAAATGATAGATTACCGCAGGAACATGAACTTGGAGTATATCTCCAACTAACAGAGTGGTGGTCTTCCAGCCATGGAACATTAGTCTCCCAGATTCCCTCTGTACCAGTCAGGGAATAAGTCCCAGTATTATTTCCCTTGGTGCTAGTATCCCACATTTCCCCTCTCTGCATTATGTTTAAGATTCAAAAAGTGTCACGGAGGCAACATGGTCTCTTTTCATATCTATTAGCTTCCTATAGAAGTGACATGAGACTGCAAGCATCACAATTATGATAAAAAACACAGTCAGACTGGAACTTAAGCTATGTGAAGTACTTTGCCCCCAAGCTCGCGGGTCCAACCCTTCCATGCTACTCCTCAATTGCTTAATCACATCAGAGCCAGGAGAAGCCTCAAGCTTGTCTTTGAATGTATAGAAAATATCCTTTTTAAGCTGATCAATATCTAATGAAATGTTTCCCTTAAACCTTTGCAAATGTTTCCTAATCAAATTCCAATCATGCAATGTCTTATTATAAGGATAAGTGGTTATACAGAAATCAGTTACATTCCAATCACATTATAGCATTGACAAATTCAAAATCTTGACCTTTCAGCAAAGCAGTCTGCAGTAATATTCCAGTCACATTGTATAAAATGTTCAGTTATGATAGCATCCCAGAGTGTCTCTTAGACAGCGTCAGCAATGGAAGAAATACCTCAGCAGTCAGCAATCGCCATTCTCAGGAATCTTCGAGGTCTTCTTGACGTTTTGAATAACTTCAATAACAGTGACCCGCTTTCTTCTGGGCCTTGCTGGCTGAAGAGAAATCCACCTATCTCCTCTGCCTGTGAAAATATAAAGAAATAGCCCCTCTCTTTGGGGTATCATTAACCTGAAAAAAGGATTTATGATTAATATTGGTTGGCCTCTCCATCTCTTCCTTGTCCATCTTTCTCCAAAGGTGGTTGCGTCCTTTTAAAGGGAGTCCATCAGTTTTATTCTGTAAAAAACATACATGCATAGCCTTTTCTCCAGGTGAATGGACCTGGATCCCAAACACAGTTTCCATCATCCTCAGATTTCTTAGGATCAATTTTCTCTGTAGAATTGAAAACGTGTTTATCTTCCCTAATTTTATTACAAGCTTTTAGTAAGGAGAAAAATGTTTTAGTTAAAATGAGTAAATGAACTTTGTCACACATAAGATTCCTCTTCTCCTCCTTCTGTTTTAACAATTTAAATAGTAAAGCATTGCTAGATCTTGAACCAGTAAAAGTACTAGTTAGATAACCTTCATTGTTATGTAAATACTGGCTCCCATCCCTCAGAGAATTAAGAGAGCTAACTAATTGGGAGAACTTCTTATCATACTTTGAAAGACTGAAAAAATTCTTAATAAATTTGTTCAGCTGATCTTGAAGTAACTTACCAAGCAGACATTTTTTCTCCAGGCTTACCAATAAGGTTATAGGCTCAATTGAGCCGTTTTGCCTTTCAGGCTTCTCACACTGTATGATTTTACCTTGCAATATTCTGTCTTGGTTAACTTCACTCATTCCCTCTATGCTGGCTTTAGGGGAAGTTAATGGGAGGGCCTTAGGCCCCCCTGAATGCCCTAAGGAAATGACCCGGCATCCACAGTTAACAAACCTTTTTCCTTCCATTTCTAATTCCATGTGGGGGCGCTGTTTCTCCACAACAGCAGTCCAGAAGACTGCTTGATTTATAGGGTGGTCAAACTTCTCAAGTACTCTTTCCTGATAGGTATAAATTTTTACTCTAGAAATGCAAGGAAGGGAAAATTGGCTTAAGCGATCCTACATTTTTACAAACCATGGTATATCAGAACTCATTACTGCCTTAATTTCTTCTTCACAATCCTGACCAATAACTCCAGCAACACCTTGAGAATTTATGTTGGACTTTCTTTTTTTTTTTTTGGACTTTCTTAATAAACTTCCTATAGTTCTTTTAGGTAGTGGACCCCAATTACTGCTCTTCGTTTCTGATTCAATCACAGTTTTGGGCTTTTTCTTACAACTCTTATCAACTCCAGTATCAATTTTAATTTCTTGAGTACTAAGGTTAAATCTTCCTGATAGAAACTGTATTAATCTTTCAATAAGAGGTCCCTGCTTTTGAGGATCAAGCTCCTGTGAAGGCTTCTGAGCCATCTCTTGGTTATTCAAACCAACTGCAGTGAGAACAGAGACTAGGTTTTTGCCTCTTTGGCTAGGTCTGTTCTCCTGCTGTGAGGCTGCTAGATAAAGGCGATTTCTCTCAAAGATCTTCTTTGCTCCAGTAGGCAGACACCTTGCCTACCACGCTCTGCTATGAGGGCTCTGCATCAAGCTTCTTCCACTATTTTCCCGCCGGGAAGTCTTTGCTAATGGCGACCCTTCACTGTTGATTTTTGAACGACATTGGCTCGCCCAATGAGTTCCCTTCCTACAATGGAGGCAGAGTTCAGGTTCGTTTAAACCCGATCTCCATGGTCCTGGCCCATGCTCTGACATTGGCCGCAGCCTGCTCTGCCTACACTCTTTTGAAGATGACTTGTCTTCCCACAACTAAAGCACTTTCTTCCAGGTCTGATATAGTTTGCCAATGAAGCTGCCATGAGGTCTGCCTTGTATTCCTCTGCCTCTACATTCCTGCATATCCTAAAATAACCCAGCAAAGTGCCCTGTTCGCTGTAGGGATGCAAGGCATTTTTACAGTGCTTATTAGAGAAATCATAAGATAGCTTGTGCACTAGGTCTCTTACTGCCTGAACATTCTTCACACATTTGGAAATAGCATCTTCCAGTCGGGACACAAAGTCAGCGTAACGCTCATCATTCTGTTGTCTTATAGCCCTGTAACGCGGCGTTCTCTCTTCTGATGGAATTATCTTTTCCCAGGCCCTTAAGCAAACCTCATGTATCTGTCCTATTGTCTGTTCAGTAAACTGTAGTTGAGACTCAACTGTAATATAATTTGCATCCCCTAGCAATTGATGAATTCCTATATCTATCCCATCCTCAGCATTCTTCCCAGCTCTTGCAAGGGCTGCTTCCTTCCATAGCATTTGATATCACAAGCATTCTGAAGAGTAAAGACAAATTCTCACTAAAGCTTTCCAATCTGTAGGGGTCCAGCTGTCAGACTCTGCTAGAGCCCTTATCATGCTAATTACAAAATGTGAGTCTGGGCCCTAGTCATTGATTGCCTGCTTGAGATCTTTTAGCAACTTAAAAGGCAAAGGCACTGTGAATTCCTTTTGGTTCTAACAGGATAAGACATCTTGCATTCTAAATCTTCTTCTGCAATCCCTCTTCCTACTCTGGAGAGTAAAGGTGCTTTCCTATACTTTGCTTCTTTACGTCTATTCTCTGAGCTACTCTTTTCAATCTGGATATCTTGGAGTTCCACTACCTGAACTTCACCTTCTGTGCTAGCTCTCCTAGTTTGCATTTCTTTGGAGCTAATCTCTCTACCTTCAGGGCTGGCTTGCTTGATTGTTTTACAATCTCTGGCCTTTCTTACACTAAATTCCAGCAGGAGAGCAGTTGCTTTTACTATGTCCCCTTCTGACTCAGGCTCATTCTTTTAGCTCTGCCTAAAATCTTCTCATCTGCCTGAAACCCGTTCTCACTGCTTCTCATCTGATTTAAATTTGGGCATCTTAGACGTTGCCTGTTCTGCTTCTTGGCTTTCTCTACCTTTGAAAGCAAGGGAGCTTCCTGGGATTGTTTAATAGCCATGCTTTGGATCTTGCAATCCACTGCCTCTAGTACTGTATCACCTTTAAACCTTCGGAGTCTGCAGTCTCGCGAGAGCATACAGGCTTTGGCAATGAGGTTCTGTTCTAGAATTGGAGGCTTTAGATAACAAACCAATCCCTGCCTTTTCAGTTTTTCCTAAAGTTTCTTAACCTAAATCATGCTTATTCACAGACACTTTAGCTTGCTTTTCTAGATTTGAATAGACACAAGACTTCTCACTAGACTGTTCATCCTTATTCTCTTCCTCCTGCAAAAGTTTTAAAACCATCTTAACTTGTACCCACAGAGACCACTTCTCCATAGGGATACTCTCCCCATCTCTGTGCTTCCTTTAAGTTGACAATGACCTCCTCCCAGGTCTCTAAATCAAAAGTTCCTTCCTCTGAGAACCATGAATTATACCTTTTTACTACTTTTAGAAAACATTGTATCTTTTTCTTCGTTACTTTTACACCTTGTCTTTTCAGTAAGTAGAGAGCATGGTACCATAAGTTTCAGGTTTACTTTTACCTTGCTCCCATTATCCTCTTTAAAATTCTAATTCACTATTTCCACTACTTCTCTGTCAATCCCCACACCGGATCCTCACTTCGCACAATTTTCAAATTCACTCTACGTACCAATGGGGCCATATAATTGTTATATGGGATATAACTCATATTGTCCCACGTTGTGCGCCATTTGTCTGGGGAAGCCCGCCTTGTGCTGGGGCTCCAGCCTCCAGCCCAGTCCTTGAGCCTCCTGCCTGGTCTCCATCCCACCTCCCTTCGTCCACACTGAGCGTGGACCTGGCTGGTAAGATCATGGCCATCCAGGAGGTGAGCATGCTACCATGAATTGTGTCTGACTGCATTATTGTAATGTCTCTTCTATCGCTCATGCTCCCGGTGACTTTAATATAATATTTATATATCTCAACCATACAATTGTGCTTATTGAACCCAAGATTACTGGTGGGGGGCTGGCACCCCAACTCATACCACAGTACATACCATTTGTCTAGTTCTTCAATGCTTCCTCTCCCGCTCACTCCCTCCAACTATCATGACCTCAGCTCTACCTTACAAAGCCGGCTAGACCAGAGCATGTACACTGGTACAGATAAGAACTCTCAACACACAGAATCCAGGACAGATAAACCCTTCAGGAACAGTAATGGAAGTAGTGATAACATGAGGGTAGGGATGAGATGGAGGGAACTGATAGCAATGATTGATGTATTAACACTCACACCCCAGGGGGACAAGCAACAGAAACATTGGTGAAGTGAGACCTTGGACATTGTAAAATATGAAAGTATAATTTATCAAGGTTTCATGAGGGTGGGAGAGTGGGAGAGAAGGGGGGAAAAGGAGCTGATACCAAGGGGTCAAGTATAAAGAAAATGATGATGGTACCATAGGTACAAATGTGCTTGATACAATTGATGTATGCATTGTTATAAGTGGTGTAAGAGCCCCCGATAAAATGACTTAATTTTTTAAAAGTGTTTAGGTAGATCTTGATGGAGGATAGATTGAGAAACAATAGTTTCAGAATTTGATAATTTTGCTTAATAATCAAACTGAAAACTCACTGCCATTGCATCTTTTGTGACTCACAGCAATCCTGACTTTCAGCAACCCTATTGGACAGGGTAGAGCAGCCCCTGTGAGTTTCTGAGACTGCAACTCTTTACAGGGGTAGAAAGCCCTAACGTTTCTCTCTCAGAGCGGGTGGTGGTTTTGAACTATGTGGGTAGCAGCCCAAGTGAAAACCACTATGCCACCAGGGCTCCCTGTGCCACATAGCTGGAGCTGTTGTTTTCCCAAACATTCACTTGGCTATTTCTTTTATAAGAAGCCAAGTAATTTGGCAGCTTATTTCTGTTCCAGTTTTCTTATATAGAAAATGTGGTGACAGTGTGAACCTGTTTGTTGTAGTTTATGTGAACATAATTGAGTGATCTAGACCAAGTGAGCTAGACCAAGTGAGCTGACTGGTCAAAAATCAGACCTGTGGATTGCCAAATTGGTTCTGCTGAGATTGGGGCTTTCCTGGATCCACAGGCTTCCTCCAAGCTGTGTCCGAGAAGCTCTGCATTTTAGAGCTACATTTTATAGTTGAAAGAGAGGCCTAAGGAGGGAGGGAGTCCTTAAGCTCTAAGACCTTAATGCTGTCATTGCTGTCCTCTTTTAGTGTACCTGCAGTTTCCACACTGCAGTGGGAACCATTGAAACAGCTGTTCTCATTCTCTGAGATGGTGTGCCACCCCACTCCATACCACCACCACCTCATCCCTTTCTCTTATTGTAGAGATAATGCCCCTTCCATATGTATCTCAGATATTCAATTAATGAAGAAAGACAAAAGTAGGAGAAATGATTTAGATGAAGGAGACCATAAGCATGAGGCCATAATGGGGTCCAAAGGCTGTGTGGCCATGTCGCTAATTATAGAAATGGATGAAATCTGCCACAAAAATGTGATTGGAGGCAGAGCAATTCATCACTCTCTCAGGCAGGACTACATAAGTGAGAATGGGGCCATTATGGAGACATGGAGACGATCACAGATTAGAAAGGCTTACTGGATTTGTTCTGGGGCCTTCCGACCACTATAACTCATGACCATAGGGTCTTAGACTTTCCCAATTTCCATTGAGGACCTTCCCAGGGAAGTCCCAGAGGGCAGATTGCTCCTCTCTGCTCTGGCTAGTTGTTGTTGCGTGCCATTGAGGACACTTGGACTCGTCGTGACCTCACATACAACCGAATGAAACACTGTAGGGTCGTGCACCATCCTCACAATTGTTCCTGTGCCTGAACCACCGATGAAGCCACTGAGTCCATCCACTTCTTCGAGGACCTCCTCTGTTTCATGGCTTCTCCACTGTTGTACCAAATAGGATGTCCTTCTCCAGGGACTGGTCTCTCCTGACAACATGTCCAAAGTATGTAAGATGGCGTCTTGCCATCCTTGCCTCTAAGCAGCACTCTGGCCTTATTTCTTCTGATACAGATTGGTCAGTCCTTCAGCAGTCCATGGTACTGTCAGTAGTCTTCTGGTGGACCACAATTCGATGCATCTGTTCTTCTACAGCCTTCCTTATTCAGTGTCTAACTTTCACATGCATATGATGCAATGGAAAATAGCATGGCTTAGGTCATGTGCACCTTAGTCCTCAGAGTAACATCATTGTTCTTCAACACTATAAAGAGGTTTTCTGCAGCAGATTTACCCATTACAATACATCTTTTGATCTCCTGACTGCTGTTTCTATGAACATTGATAGTGGATCTAAGCAAGACAAAATCCTTGACAACTGAAGCCCTTTTCTCTGTTTATCACCTATTGGTCCAGTTTTGGGGATTTTGGTCTTCCTTATATTGAATTGTAACCCATATTGAAGGCTGCAATCCTTGATCTTCAGCAAGTGGTTCAATTCCTCCTCACTTTCAGCAAACAAATGGCGTCATATATGCACACAAGCAGGCTCCCAAAAGTTAGTGGAACAAGGAATCAAAAGAGAATGGAATTTTTCAGGGACTTTTTGAAATACCAGTGTGTGTGTGTGTGTGTGTGTGTGTGTGTGTGTGTGTGAGACAGAGAGAGAGAGAGAGAGAGAGAGAGAGGAGATGTGGGCATAAAACAAACATCAAGCAACATAAGGGAGAATGCTGTTGGCTGCTGTTGAACTGATTCCGGTGCGCATGCACAGTGACCTGCTGTGTGCACCATAGTGACCCCTCAGAAGCAGATCATCAAGCCTACCTTTCAACTGAAATTCTGAGAATTCACAATTTTCAGAAGTATGTGGATAACAGTGAAAGCCAAAATTCTATTTGCACAGTCCCCACGTGGATTAAGCTTCCAGTGAATTCCTTCAGACCATTGACCAGGGATGTGAACACTCTTGCCACCAGGCAGAGGGCATTGGAAAGTGGATTACCCCTTAGGCAGCCCATGGTGGGGCTTAGAGACTTGCCTAAGTGTATCCTTGAATCGAGGCTGCCATTCTGGGCTGCACGGTCATGAGTCATGCCCCCAAAGCCTTGGTTGTTTGGCCCTGGACCACTCTTGTAAACTGTCCTGTTTCACACAGGTCCCAATCCTTGTCCTATTCTTGCTTCTGTAGTCCCACCTGGAACTGTGATGTTGGGATCTGCCGCCATGTCCTTTCAAGTCTGTGAATCTCAGATAACCCTTACATATCAATAAGACCTCTTGCTAATAGTTTCCCTCCCCTCATCTCGATGGCATGTGTTGGCCCTTGGACTATCTAGGTTACCTAGCGGGCATTTGGATTATGTAGGCTCCCTAGCGGGAATTTGGACTATATAGATTACCTAGTGGGCAATTAGACTTTGTAGGTTATCTAGCGGGCACTTTGACTATCTAGGTTACCTAGCTAGCACTTGAACTATCTACGTTACCTAGCGGTTACTTGGAGTATGTTGGCTACCTACCGGGCTGTTGGACTATCTAGGTTACCTAGCCGGCACTTGGGCTATCTAGGTTAACTAACGGGCACTTGGACTATGTAGGTTCCCTAGCGGGCCCTTGGACTATGTAAGTTCCCTAGCGGGCACTTGGACTATGTGGGTTCCCTAGCGGGCATTAGGACTATCTGGGTTACCTAACGGGCACTTGGACTATGTAGGTTAACTAGCGGGCTTTGGACTATGTAGGTTACCTAGCGGACACTTGGACTATGTAGGTTCCCTATCGTTCACTTGGAGAATGTAGGTTAACTAAGGGGCACTAGGACAATGTAGGTTACCTAGCGGGCCTTGGGACTATCTAGGTTACCTAGGGGGAACTTGGACTATGTAGGTTTACTATTGGGCACTTGGACTATCTAGGTTACCTTAGCAGGCACTTGGACTATGTAGGTTAACTAGCGGGCACTTGGACTATCTAGGTTACCTAGCAGGCACTTGGACTATGTACGTTTCCTAGCGGGTACTTGGACTATCTATGTTAACTAGCGGGCACTTGGACTATGTAGATTCCCTATCGGGCACTTGGACTATGTAGGTAACCTAGTGGTCACTTGAACTGTCTAGGTTACCTAGCGGGCATTTGGACTATGTAGGTTAACTAGCGAGCTCTTGGACTATCTAGGTTAACTAGCGGGCACTTGGACTATGTAGGTTCCCTAGCGGGCACTTGGACTATTTAGGTTACCTAGCAGGCACTTTGACTATCTAGGTTAACTAACGGGCACTTGGACTATGGAAAGAAGTGCCTAATGGTCACCAGGACCCATGGTTAATCCAGGCGTGGTCATCTGATTCCAATCGATCAGACCTAGCTATAAATCACTTATATGTCTGGGTAATTAAAAGCAAATATAAATTTTCAAAAAAAATAACGTTGCATGGGATAGAAAGAGAATACATAACAACATCAGACATAAATATGCCTCAAGACAAACTCATTGTGCACATCCAGAATACATAATGGCTCTTGCTAAGATGCGTTTCCCACTAGACCCTACCCCAAGCCAGTAAAAGCCAGAAACTCTACAGTAAACTGTGGATTGTACTACTCTGAAATGGGAGCTGTGTCTCTAGACCTAATTTGGGGCTGTTCGTGCTGAGGACTCACCAATACCTGCTGCAGTGACAACAGTCCAGGTGAGAATAAGGAAATCTGGATGACAGCCAGGATATAGGAGCACTGAGACCTCAAATTGCTTCTAGGCGAGCATGGCCTAATGGGCTTCCATTTATGCACCTCTGGCAGGAGGAGTTTGTTCTGGAAAGTAATGGTTTCTAAGGAAGTATTTCTTAAACTTTCACATGCATGCACTTACCCAGGTTCCTGGAAATCGGGCTGGGGGGCAGATTCTGATTTTGTGGGTTCAGGGTGGGGGGTCTAGGATCCAGCAGTTCTAGAGGCCCTGGTACTCTTGGGCTGTTAACCACAAGGACAGTAGTCCTAAACCACCAGCCACTCCTTGGGAGAAATATGAGGCTGTAGACTCCGGGCAAGAGTGACAGTCTGGGAAACCCACAAGGGCAGTTCTACCCTGTCCTGTAGGGTCACTATGAGTCAGCATCAACTCGATGGCATTAGCATGGGAGAAGCTAATGCTGATGTTGCTGGTTCCTTGACCTATCATACTTTGAGTGGCAAAGTCCCAAGGGCCTTCCCGGATGTGATGGCCAAAAGCAGTAGTGTTCACCCTTGGTCATACTTTGGAATCCCTTAGGAGCTTTCAAGCCTCCCATTGGCCTGGCGCCATCCCAGACCAATGAAGCAAGACTTAGTGGAAGCAGGATTCAGGTCACGGTCAGTGAGAAAGCCCCCTTGGCAATGCCAACGTACAGCCAGTGCAGAGTCGAACTGGTCGACGACTCCACATGACTCCATATACTTTGGTGAAGCCAGCTGTTTGGGCAAGGTTTTCAGAGTTACCACCCATGTAGACTTGTTGGTGATAGTGCATTAAATAGAGCACATGCAGTGCATTGCATGAGTGTCCTATGTCATGCAACCACACCAGGGGTATGTTGAGCCAATTTCTCTGGGAGACCAAGGGTGTTGGCTCCATCCTGAACGTTGGCAGGGTAATGGACTGACACAGAGGAAACTCATTCTCTTTGTGGTGGTGCACTAATGGGTTCTTCACAGAAGGCCAAGTCCATGGCTGCAGATGCTCACGGGGCTGAGGGAGCAGGTCAAATCCTAAGTCAGAGGTGGGTGTTTGCATATTTACATGCCCTCACTGCCATCAAGTCCATTCCAACTCACAGGCCCATGGGACTGAGTAAAATGGCCCCCGTGGGTTTCTGAGACTGTGATTCTTTAGAGGAGTAGAAAATCTCCTCTTTCTCCAGAGGAGCGGTTGGTCATTCAAACTGCTGACCTTGAGATTAACAGTCCAACTCCTGACCACTCTTGCCGTCAGAATTCTATTTATTTACACAAGTATATATATATCCTTTCCCAAAAGAACTCCACATTTTCAAATCATTCTTGACACTCATGGCCTTTTTTCCTTTATAGCCATGCCTTTGGTTGAAACACAGATATAAGAGAAATATTTATCTACTTATAGGGGTACAAAAGTAGCTTTGGTGGCATAGTGTTTGCATGTTGGGCTGCTAACACCAAAGTCAGCACTTTGAAACCACCAGCCACTCCGTGGGAAGAAGAGTCTGTCTACTCCTATAAAGAGTTACAGTCTCAGAAACTCACAGGGACAGATCTACTCTGCCTCATAGGGTCACTATGAGTCAGCATCACCTCCCTGGCAGTGAGGTAGATTTTGGTTTCATAGAGATACAAGTCAGTCCTGAGCTGCTAAAGACAAGGTTGGCAGTTTGAACCCACCAGCTGCAGAGAAAGAGGAGGCTTTCTATTCCCATAAGGAGCTACAGTTTCAGAAATACCCACAGGGGAAATTTTAACCTCTCCTGTAGGATCAATATGAGTCAGAATCGACTTATCGGTGGTGAGCAAGTGGAGGGGACCCTAAACAGGTTCCGGTGGACCTTAAGAGTTCTACTAATTGTGCATGCTCTGTAAAATGTAAACCAAGATTTTACTTTTGCAAACATTATTTTTTCTAAACACGTCTAACTGTGAAACCATACTCGCATGCGGGTCTTTGAACCTGGTCAGTGGTCTGGGGAAGTGAAGGGGCCTGACATCCTTTGTTGTTGTTAGTGCTGTCCAGTCATTCTGACATCACAGGGACCTTCTTTGCAACACAAGGCAGCACTGCCCGGTCCTTTGCCAGCCTCAGGGGTAGTATGTTGGAGCCCATGGTTTCAGCTACCGTGTCTTCCAGTTCACCAAGGAGTTTCCTCTTTGTGCTGCTTACTAAACCCGTTTCTAAGGAGTCCATTCCAACTCATGGTGACGCCGTGTGGGTCAG
This sequence comes from Tenrec ecaudatus, assembly GCF_050624435.1. NCBI lineage: Eukaryota > Metazoa > Chordata > Mammalia > Afrosoricida > Tenrecidae > Tenrec > Tenrec ecaudatus. The sequence goes on from NW_027459349.1 coordinate 271,093, forward strand.
CACCACGGGACCCCACATAATGCCTTATACCATATATATATATATATATATATATATATATATATATATATATATATATATATTGTGCATAATGCCTTATACCTGGTCCCTTTGGCACCTTGTGATCGCACAGGCTGGTGTGCTTATTCCATGTGGGCTTTTTTGCTTCTGAGCCAGATGGCCGTTTGCTCACCTTCAAGCCTTTAAGACCCCAGACACTATCTCTTTTGATAGCCTCTGGCCTTTACTTCGGGGTCTTCGGTCCCTGCAGAGTGGACACATGCCTGCTGTGCGGGTATGGGACGTGTCGGAGCGCAGCCTGGTGGCGGAGCTTCAGGAGCATAAGTATGGCATGGCATGTGTGGCCTTCTCATCCAGTGCCAAGTACATTGTCTCAGTGGGCTACCAGCATGACATGATCGTCAATGTCTGGGCCTGGAAGGTGAGTGGGCTGCTGGCCTCAGGACAGGCGGGGCCGGGAGGGGAGCCAAGAAACTGCTGACCGGTGGCCTTTACTTCCGCCTGCTGGCCTCAGTCCCTTTCTAGAGAACTCTGAGCAGAAAGGAGCAACTGGGTATCTAGGATGCTGAAGAAGGGGCAGAAGGAGAGGTCAAGTTCACAGCTTGTCTAACCTTCAGTGTGTAAGTTTCTTTTCCCTCAGCTCCTAGAAGCAGAGCCTTGATTTCCCTTGACTTTCTCTCCAGAAAAACATTGTAGTGGCTTCCAACAAGGTGTCCAGTCAGGTGACAGCAGTATCCTTCTCTGAGGACTGCAGGCAACCGGCACATCAAGTTCTGGTACCTCGATGACAGCAAGACCTCAAAGGTGAGGCAGCAAGTAGCCACTAGGGTGGGGTCTGCCCAGATATGTTCCACCTGCGCCCCCTTCTGCATGCTCAAAAGCCCCTTGGAAGTCTCAGCTGGGCCAGGTGCTATGTCAATATGCAAGGGAAGCCTTCTCCCTCCCTCCCCAGGGCCTGCTTTCCAGGGGGTAGCCTGCAGGGTGTGTGGGTGGCACCTGTGGTGGGTCTCCACAGGTGAATGCCACTGTACCCCTGCTGGGCCGCTCCGGGCTGCTGGGGGAACCTGCGGAACAACCTGTTCACTGATGTAGCCTGTGGCCGCGGGAAGAAGACTGACAGCACCTTCTGTATCACATCCTCAGGGCAGCTGTGCGAGTTCAGTGACCCGGAGACTGTTGGACAAGTGGGTGGAGCTGAGTGTAAGTGAATGCTTTGTCGGCACCCTCCCGTCTGTCACCTCCGGGCTCCAGGGCACCTGAGTCTGCATGCACGCTGGGGGAGGCCCCAGGCGGAGGAAGGTGTTTGGGAACCTCTCTGCTTGCTCGCCCTCTCTGTCTCTGCCTCTTCCTCTGCTTTCCTCTTCTGCTCAGCACACAGACAGCATCACAGTAAGTGTGCTGGCCCTGTCCGCTGCCTCTGCTGCCTTTCTCTGGGCCGGCCTTTTCTGGGTGTGTCTTTGCCCAAACCTCAGGTGCCTTATAAGGAAGGCTTGCTGACTCCTTCCCCCTAATTGCACGGGGCTGTGGGCCCTCTGGCCAGCTGCTGTTAGAGGGAGGGGCATTGAGGGGCTCTGCCCAGGGCAGCTGGCCTGCCTTGCGCTTGTCCTTGCCTCTTGGCTCATGGCTGTTGAGGTGTCCGGTGAAGGAGTGGACAGACGCCCTTGCTGACTGTGGCTTCTGTGCTCACAGACCACAGTGGCCCACTGCATCTCGGTGAGCCAGGACTACATCTTCTGCGGCTGTGCTGACGGCACCGTGTGCCTTTTCAACCCCTTCAACCTGCACTTCCTCAGCACGCTGCCCCGGCCCCATGCCCTGGGGACAGACATTGCCAGCATCACAGAGGCCAGGTGAGCGGTGTGGGTGGGCCCCTGAGTCCTGTCAGAGCCCCACTCTGTGCCAGGCCGTCCCTGGCATGCTGCAAGGAGAGGAGGGCACACATAGACCTCTGGGAAGACCCTTGCAGTCAAGCACAGGTGGGTCTTTTAGCATTTGTTGCTCACTGTGGGCAACCGTGGTAATCTGAGTCTGCAGTGTGGTAATTAATGCATTGTCCTGTAAACACCACAGCTAGGACAGACGGGCAGTTCCTTAGGGTTTCTGAGAGAGGCTGGAAACCTGACGGAGCAGGCCTTTCTCCCTCAGGGTGGTCCTGGGTAGCAGCTAAGGTAGGAGGGTCTTATTGTAGCCTCGGGCCTTGGGTTGGGTGATTGCAGGAAGTGAAGTTTTGCTCTGGTTTCAGTGCTGTCAGGAAGCGGGGCAGTTCTGCAGTTGGGTATATTAATTTCTCATTCAGGGAAGGAGTGGGCTAAATCTGCAAATGGCAGGAAATGATATATGACCATGACTGGTTTGCACAGTGCCCTTCCTTTTCCTCTGACGTGAGTCTAGAAGGGCCTGACATCTGCTTGGCTGCATCATGGCCACACACTGTCCCCGCCTGATGTTGGGGGCTATGAAATAGCTTGTGTTCTTTTGCAGAGCCCCATGGCAAGGAATGCCAGGCCAGCCGCTGCGTTCTTTCTCCAGTGACTGCTGGCCACCCTGCTGCTCCTCCCTTTAGTGCCCCTTTTCATTAGCGCTAACTCACCAGTTTGCCCTGTCTGCCCTGGACACCCTGACCCCCTCTTTCCTCAGTCGCCTTTTCGCTGGAGTGGCCAATGCGAAGTATCGGGACACCATCACCTTGACCTTTGATCCTGCAAATCCGTGGCTGTCTTGTGTGTACAATGACCATAGTACTTATGTCTGGGGTGTGAAGGGCCCCAAGAAAGTGGGCAAGGTGTATTCAGCTCTGTATCATTCCTCCTGCGTCTGGAGTGTAGAGGTACGTGGGCCAGGTCTGCTGAGACTGACCGTGTTTCCTGGCCTACCATTAGGAGCTGGGGTTCCTCAAGTGTGGAATTTGTTTCCTCCAGCACCCTTGCTCCCCAAGCTGTGCCCCTGGGTCCCTTCGTATCTGTTAATTGGCTCTGAGGATGGGAGGGGATTTTAGTGCTGACTCATCTCAGACGTTTTTCAGTATGCCCCTGTGCAGTCTTAGCTTGGCCTCTTTGGACATGTTCCTGAACTTGACCAAACCTTAGTTTCTGCAATTGTGAAATGACATACCTGATGCATTTGATTTTTACGAACAGGAGACAATGTAAGTGGGAGATTTAGAATGCCTAGTACTTACTAGGTGCTTGGTTAATGTATATTCCTTTACTTGTTAAAGACAAGAGCTAATCATTATGACTTGCTTGCTATGGGACAAGCCGTTGCCTCCAGGGGACAGGATGGGGGAACTTTAGGCCCCCAAGGACAGAGGTTCAGGAGGGTTTAGCTGAAAAGGGTTGGGGACAAAATTTATTATCTCCAAGGGAAAGATACTAACTTGACAATGAAGAAACGGCAAAACCCACCCTTAGCCAAGTCATTAAGGTTAACATCCCGTGGCAGCAGCATGAATCTGGTGAGAGGGTACACTGAGAGGTTTCAAAATGTTCCCAGAAAATGTTATGACTCTTAAGAACTCCCAATAAAATGTTGAACAACAACAACCAACGTTGATGGAAAGTTTCTTTTAGTTCTGTTTTTCCATGCAGCCTCCTCCTAGCATTGTGTCTGGTATTCTTGACCCAAATGTATAAGGAACTTAGGATAGTCATGAGGAAACATCAGGCAACCTTCATTTGAGGTACACCTGCCAGAGTAACTTATCACACTCTCCCAGGTGTCAGGGTAGGAAAGACAAGCAAAGACTGAAAGCCGTTCTAGACTGGGACAGATGACACCCATGTGCCGTGGGGGCTCCTGGGATCCTGGAGCAGAAGAAGTACATTCGTGGGATAAACAAACAAACTCATTGGCATTGGGTTGATTCCAACTCAGAGCAACCCCCGCTGGTGACATTTAAATAAAGTCTAATAATGTTGTACCAGTGTGACCTCCGTGGTCCTTATCACTGTGTACTGTAGTGCATAAAACATTAATACGAAGGGAGACCAGGTGAGAGAGTTGAATGTGACATATCTTGACTCATTTTTCTAAAGGTTCAACCCAAAAGGTAAAGTAAAACAGCTCTTGATGGAGAGGAAAAGGTGGAAGGGGGTGGGTGATGATTCTTTCCCCCCGCTGCCTGGCACTGAACGGCCTCTCCTCTCTTCTCATTTTGCAGGGTCCACGAATTGCAGTTCCTGAGTGAAATGCTGAAGGTGGAGGCCCATGAGTCAGAGATTCTGTGCCTGGAGTACTCGAAGCCAGACACAGGTACCTGGCCCTGGCCTGGAATGGCCTTGAGTGAGCCCCTCCAGTCTGGCCAGAGCCACTGATACTTGTCCTGCCTCTTGACTATGGGGCTGATCGTTCTTTTGGCTACCAAAAGAGTTAGTGATCCTTCTTGATGTCTCTGAAGGCTTCTTGTTGTTTCTGAAGGCTTTGGGGAGGACTGCATCTCAACTCTGCCCGACTCCATGGCTCATGTGGCTTAAGGATGTGGGGCTCAGTTTCTCTGGGTGCTCTTTGCTGGGCACTCATGTTGGGCTGCGATCCACAAGCTCAGCAGTTTGAAACTACCAGCCGCTCTGCAGGAGAAAGGTGGGCCTTTCTACTCCTGTAAACAGTTACAGTCTCAGAAGCCCATAGGGGGTATTCACTATGAGTCAGCATTAACTTGATAGCAGCAGATTTGATTTTTGTAAAGTCTTTTTAAAGCCAACCAAAGGCTGAATCAGTGAAGAAGATCTGCTTTAGACATTGTGCTCTTTTAAAGAATAATCTGTCTGTGATCAGATTGACACAGGAACTTGGAAGGTTAGGTGAAAAGTTTAAGGGGCAGTGAGCTTATGTGTGTGATGGAAATTTGGAATTGGAAAAGGACAGTGAGAATGGCTACATAATTTCAGAAATATAATGAATGTTAGCAAATTGTACATGTAGAAATGATCGAATTGGTATATATTTTTGTGTGCATTGTTTTAGATCAGGGAGAAGACTCGAAGTTCAAATATAATTTACAGAGACCCCCCTTGTTAAATCTTGAATGGGACAAAGTCCAGAAAAAACAAATCATCTGGTTGAGGGAGACCGTAAGCATGAGGCCATAATGGGGACTGAAGGATTCACAACAGCTCGGTCACATGGAAAACAAAGGAAGCCCCTTTAAAAGTCAAGTTCCCAGCAGATCAGACCATCACAGTTGGAAATGTGACTACAGAAATGGGAAAGGGACCATGATTGGAGTAAATACATTATTGCAGATTAGAAAAGTTTACAGGACTGGTTCAGGGCCCTCCAACCATCTTGGTCAGGGCATGAACGTGCAACCTCAGTACCCCAATTCCCATCAAGGGCATACTCAGGCAAGTTCTTGAGGGCTAGACTACTCCTCACCAGGCTGGCCAGAGGAGTGGGTGGAAGCAAACAAACTCTGCCTGAGGGCAAAGCATTTTACGTTGCTAGTTCAGAGTCATGGAGCTCTAGTGCCATAGAAGGTTATGGGTTGGGCGGTTAACCACAAGGTTTCACTCTTCAAAACCACCAGCCAGCTCCAGGGAAGAAAGATGAGGCTTTCTACTCCAATAAAAATATATAGTCTGGAGATTAAAAGCCCCAATGTAAGTTAACTGGGTTGATTCCTACTAGAGGGATAATGTGTGTGGGCCAGATGCTTGCAAGGTCCCTCAAGGCAATGCTGCCAGACTGCAGTCTCTGCTCCCTGCTGGTGGAGACAATGGATTGCTTTTCTCTAAAACTTGGAACCATTAGCTTGGTTCCAGTAGGTGGAGTTCACACCCTACTGATAATGGTTCATATGGAGATCCAGAAAACAGGTCAAAGTTAAGCTGCCATTCTAAATGTAGGATCCGCCCATTTTGTCACCTGTATACCCCCAATCCCTCCTCTTCCTATTGCATGTATGCCCCTAGACCACCCCTTCTCACCGCTGTATAACATAGTCCAAGTCCTTCCTGTGATGTATGTCTTTACCCTCCCGTTTCCAATTCCCCTTGTCCTCCTTCCCTTCCCCCTCTCTCCATGTGGACCACCAAGTGGGGCTGAGGTGAGCAATGCTACCATGATATGTGTGTGACTGCATTATTGTAATATCTCTTCTATCTCTCATGCTCCCAATGACTTTAATATTTATATCTCAACCCTTTATGTTTCCAGGGCTTTCAATGACATTAGGCATCTTTTCAATGTTTATGAATCATGCTTATGAACCTCTCTTCTGTTAGTTGTCTGTGTGTATGCATTGCCTGTATTAAAAACATATAGAACCGAGCAATTTGTCTGGAAAAATAATTTATAGGAACTTTATGTTAGATTGCCATGCGTTTTGCATAGCCAATTGTTCTTTTAAAACACTTTTCTTGTCATTGTGATACCATGCTAAAAGGTAAAAACATCTGTATATAGTCAAATAGCTTTATCTTTCCTTTAAAGACATGAACCTTCGTGTCTTGCTTAAAGTTTCCACCTCACTAAAGCTAAATTGCTACTCTCGAAAATAAATCCCTCTAAGTTTTTAATGCTTTGAATATTTTATCGCTCTAATCCTCCTGGAGTTTATTTTTGAATGTAGTATGCTCCTTCCTTTGATTTCTTGTAAATTCAGCCAATTCAACCACTCATTAACCAAAGTATTCCTTTACCACTGGATTGTTTTGCCACCTTTGCTTTGCATAGCATATAGTTCTAAATTATATCCCAGACTACTGAATTATTTGCCAGAGTGGCTTTACTAATTGTACACTGGCATCACAACACGCGGGAGCTTCGGAAAGATCGTGGGAGAAAGGAATGAAAAGAGAAGATAATTTCCCATGAATTTTTGAAGCTTCCTCGTACAGGTGCTTTACAGTAAGTCGACATTAGGGTTTATAATCAATAAAAAATTCAACTGTGATCCAAGAATGAGGGGCGTGACATTTCCTGGTTGAGACAAAAGCGAACAGGCGAGCAGAATACGAAAAGAATTGGTTAACCGATGAAACTGCAGCCAAGTGTTAGCTGTTATCACAAAAATGAACACACAGAATATTCTTGAACTTGGAAGTGGGAACTTCAGCCTTTCAACGGCCATCGACGGTGCGGGGCAACATCCCCGCACTCCTACGCTCAGGAAGGGGGTTCTGGGGTCTGCGGCGCCGCGGGGCACAAGTGGGGCGAAGGGCTGCGAGGGAACGCCGAGGCAGAGGGGTCCCCGCGAGGCGGCTGCGGGCCGCTCCAGAAGGCAGGGGTCCGGGGGCTCTGCGGTCCCTCAGGACCCTCCAGGAGAGGCTCCAGAAAGGCAGCTGGAGGCCCCGGCCGGCCGTGCAGCTCGCTGGGAGGCGCGGGCGCACGTGCTCCGCCGGTCCGGGCGGCTGGGGCGGCTGAACGGGCCCTGGCCGTGGGCGGCGGGCGGCGGGCGGGCGCAGTGCGGCGCCGGGCAGGCGGGAGGTGACCGCGCGGGGCGGTCGCGGCGGCTGGGGCTACTGACGGCACACGGATCCGGAGCGCACTGCGCGGGGCGGGGCGCCGCGCAGGTGAGAGCGGCAGCGGACCCGGATGCGGCGCGGCTGAGGGCGGCCGAGGGCGGGGGGTCGCGGCGGCTAGCTCTTGGAGATCCCGGCCGGAGGCTCCGGCGCCGGTGCTGCGCTTCCTGCCGGCTCGAAGAACGAGCCCGAGCCTGGCCGCCCTCGGGATGCCTTGCTGAGGCTCCGCCGGACGTCCCCAACAGGGGGGGGGGGGCGGGGCGGGGCGCGTTCGGGCGCCTCCTGAGGGCGCCTCAGCGGAGAGCGGCGTTGGCGCCGTGGAGTCTACGCTCCACGCGGGCGGCCCAACCCGCCTGCCACTCAGGTGTCTTTTTGCACGGAAGTGAGTTTTAGGAGCGGGAAACCTGTGGTGGGCGTGACTGACGTGTTTTTAAATCATTTTCTATACATTTAAAGCTGTAAAGGCAAAACTTCATGATCCAATTAATATAGCCAAAAATTCAGGCTTGATAGAAACATTTAGAATCCAGGCACTGGGGGTAAAGTCCCCTTATTCCCATCTGTTATTGGAGGAAGGTATGAGAGAGATTGGATACTGCGGTGGGAAGAAATAGAGCCAAATAGGAATGTCTGCTTCTATAGGGAGAATGTATCAGCCATGCGCTCACTTTAAGGCAGCACAGCTTTAAGGGAGAATCTGTGGAAATGATAGATTACCGCAGGAACATGAACTTGGAGTATATCTCCAACTAACAGAGTGGTGGTCTTCCAGCCATGGAACATTAGTCTCCCAGATTCCCTCTGTACCAGTCAGGGAATAAGTCCCAGTATTATTTCCCTTGGTGCTAGTATCCCACATTTCCCCTCTCTGCATTATGTTTAAGATTCAAAAAGTGTCACGGAGGCAACATGGTCTCTTTTCATATCTATTAGCTTCCTATAGAAGTGACATGAGACTGCAAGCATCACAATTATGATAAAAAACACAGTCAGACTGGAACTTAAGCTATGTGAAGTACTTTGCCCCCAAGCTCGCGGGTCCAACCCTTCCATGCTACTCCTCAATTGCTTAATCACATCAGAGCCAGGAGAAGCCTCAAGCTTGTCTTTGAATGTATAGAAAATATCCTTTTTAAGCTGATCAATATCTAATGAAATGTTTCCCTTAAACCCTTGCAAATGTTGGCCTCTCCATCTCTTCCTTGTCCATCTTTCTCCAAAGGTGGTTGCGTCCTTTTAAAGGGAGTCCATCAGTTTTATTCTGTAAAAAACATACATGCATAGCCTTTTCTCCAGGTGAATGGACCTGGATCCCAAACACAGTTTCCATCATCCTCAGATTTCTTAGGATCAATTTTCTCTGTAGAATTGAAAACGTGTTTATCTTCCCTAATTTTATTACAAGCTTTTAGTAAGGAGAAAAAATTTTTAGTTAAAATGAGTAAATGAACTTTGTCACACATAAGATTCCTCTTCTCCTCCTTCTGTTTTAACAATTTAAATAGTAAAGCATTGCTAGATCTTGAACCAGTAAAAGTACTAGTTAGATAACCTTCATTGTTATGTAAATACTGGCTCCCATCCCTCAGAGAATTAAGAGAGCTAACTAATTGGGAGAACTTCTTATCATACTTTGAAAGACTGAAAAAATTCTTAATAAATTTGTTCAGCTGATCTTGAAGTAACTTACCAAGCAGACATTTTTTCTCCAGGCTTACCAATAAGGTTATAGGCTCAATTGAGCCGTTTTGCCTTTCAGGCTTCTCACACTGTATGATTTTACCTTGCAATATTCTGTCTTGGTTAACTTCACTCATTCCCTCTATGCTGGCTTTAGGGGAAGTTAATGGGAGGGCCTTAGGCCCCCCTGAATGCCCTAAGGAAATGACCCGGCATCCACAGTTAACAAACCTTTTTCCTTCCATTTCTAATTCCATGTGGGGGCGCTGTTTCTCCACAACAGCAGTCCAGAAGACTGCTTGATTTATAGGGTGGTCAAACTTCTCAAGTACTCTTTCCTGATAGGTATAAATTTTTACTCTAGAAATGCAAGGAAGGGAAAATTGGCTTAAGCGATCCTACATTTTTACAAACCATGGTATATCAGAACTCATTACTGCCTTAATTTCTTCTTCACAATCCTGACCAATAACTCCAGCAACACCTTGAGAATTTATGTTGGACTTTCTTTTTTTTTTGGACTTTCTTAATAAACTTCCTATAGTTCTTTTAGGTAGTGGACCCCAATTACTGCTCTTCGTTTCTGATTCAATCACAGTTTTGGGCTTTTTCTTACAACTCTTATCAACTCCAGTATCAATTTTAATTTCTTGAGTACTAAGGTTAAATCTTCCTGATAGAAACTGTATTAATCTTTCAATAAGAGGTCCCTGCTTTTGAGGATCAAGCTCCTGTGAAGGCTTCTGAGCCATCTCTTGGTTATTCAAACCAACTGCAGTGAGAACAGAGACTAGGTTTTTGCCTCTTTGGCTAGGTCTGTTCTCCTGCTGTGAGGCTGCTAGATAAAGGCGATTTCTCTCAAAGATCTTCTTTGCTCCAGTAGGCAGACACCTTGCCTACCACGCTCTGCTATGAGGGCTCTGCATCAAGCTTCTTCCACTATTTTCCCGCCGGGAAGTCTTTGCTAATGGCGACCCTTCACTGTTGATTTTTGAACGACATTGGCTCGCCCAATGAGTTCCCTTCCTACAATGGAGGCAGAGTTCAGGTTCGTTTAAACCCGATCTCCATGGTCCTGGCCCATGCTCTGACATTGGCCGCAGCCTGCTCTGCCTACACTCTTTTGAAGATGACTTGTCTTCCCACAACTAAAGCACTTTATTCCAGGTCTGATATAGTTTGCCAATGAAGCTGCCATGAGGTCTGCCTTGTATTCCTCTGCCTCTACATTCCTGCATATCCTAAAATAACCCAGCAAAGTGCCCTGTTCGCTGTAGGGATGCAAGGCATTTTTACAGTGCTTATTAGAGAAATCATAAGATAGCTTGTGCACTAGGTCTCTTACTGCCTGAACATTCTTCACACATTTGGAAATAGCATCTTCCAGTCGGGACACAAAGTCAGCGTAACGCTCATCATTCTGTTGTCTTATAGCCCTGTAACGCGGCGTTCTCTCTTCTGATGGAATTATCTTTTCCCAGGCCCTTAAGCAAACCTCATGTATCTGTCCTATTGTCTGTTCAGTAAACTGTAGTTGAGACTCAACTGTAATATAATTTGCATCCCCTAGCAATTGATGAATTCCTATATCTATCCCATCCTCAGCATTCTTCCCAGCTCTTGCAAGGGCTGCTTCCTTCCATAGCATTTGATATCACAAGCATTCTGAAGAGTAAAGACAAATTCTCACTAAAGCTTTCCAATCTGTAGGGGTCCAGCTGTCAGACTCTGCTAGAGCCCTTATCATGCTAATTACAAAATGTGAGTCTGGGCCCTAGTCATTGATTGCCTGCTTGAGATCTTTTAGCAACTTAAAAGGCAAAGGCACTGTGAATTCCTTTTGGTTCTAACAGGATAAGACATCTTGCATTCTAAATCTTCTTCTGCAATCCCTCTTCCTACTCTGGAGAGTAAAGGTGCTTTCCTATACTTTGCTTCTTTACGTCTATTCTCTGAGCTACTCTTTTCAATCTGGATATCTTGGAGTTCCACTACCTGAACTTCACCTTCTGTGCTAGCTCTCCTAGTTTGCATTTCTTTGGAGCTAATCTCTCTACCTTCAGGGCTGGCTTGCTTGATTGTTTTACAATCTCTGGCCTTTCTTACACTAAATTCCAGCAGGAGAGCAGTTGCTTTTACTATGTCCCCTTCTGACTCAGGCTCATTCTTTTAGCTCTGCCTAAAATCTTCTCATCTGCCTGAAACCCGTTCTCACTGCTTCTCATCTGATTTAAATTTGGGCATCTTAGACGTTGCCTGTTCTGCTTCTTGGCTTTCTCTACCTTTGAAAGCAAGGGAGCTTCCTGGGATTGTTTAATAGCCATGCTTTGGATCTTGCAATCCACTGCCTCTAGTACTGTATCACCTTTAAACCTTCGGAGTCTGCAGTCTCGCGAGAGCATACAGGCTTTGGCAATGAGGTTCTGTTCTAGAATTGGAGGCTTTAGATAACAAACCAATCCCTGCCTTTTCAGTTTTTCCTAAAGTTTCTTAACCTAAATCATGCTTATTCACAGACACTTTAGCTTGCTTTTCTAGATTTGAATAGACACAAGACTTCTCACTAGACTGTTCATCCTTATTCTCTTCCTCCTGCAAAAGTTTTAAAACCATCTTAACTTGTACCCACAGAGACCACTTCTCCATAGGGATACTCTCCCCATCTCTGTGCTTCCTTTAAGTTGACAATGACCTCCTCCCAGGTCTCTAAATCAAAAGTTCCTTCCTCTGAGAACCATGAATTATACCTTTTTACTACTTTTAGAAAACATTGTATCTTTTTCTTCGTTACTTTTACACCTTGTCTTTTCAGTAAGTAGAGAGCATGGTACCATAAGTTTCAGGTTTACTTTTACCTTGCTCCCATTATCCTCTTTAAAATTCTAATTCACTATTTCCACTACTTCTCTGTCAATCCCCACACCGGATCCTCACTTCGCACAATTTTCAAATTCACTCTACGTACCAATGGGGCCATATAATTGTTATATGGGATATAACTCATATTGTCCCACGTTGTGCGCCATTTGTCTGGGGAAGCCCGCCTTGTGCTGGGGCTCCAGCCTCCAGCCCAGTCCTTGAGCCTCCTGCCTGGTCTCCATCCCACCTCCCTTCGTCCACACTGAGCGTGGACCTGGCTGGTAAGATCATGGCCATCCAGGAGGTGAGCATGCTACCATGAATTGTGTCTGACTGCATTATTGTAATGTCTCTTCTATCGCTCATGCTCCCGGTGACTTTAATATAATATTTATATATCTCAACCATACAATTGTGCTTATTGAACCCAAGATTACTGGTGGGGGGCTGGCACCCCAACTCATACCACAGTACATACCATTTGTCTAGTTCTTCAATGCTTCCTCTCCCGCTCACTCCCTCCAACTATCATGACCTCAGCTCTACCTTACAAAGCCGGCTAGACCAGAGCATGTACACTGGTACAGATAAGAACTCTCAACACACAGAATCCAGGACAGATAAACCCTTCAGGAACAGTAATGGAAGTAGTGATAACATGAGGGTAGGGATGAGATAGAGGGAACTGATAGCAATGATTGATGTATTAACGCTCACACCCCAGGGGGACAAGCAACAGAAACATTGGTGAAGTGAGACCTTGGACATTGTAAAATATGAAAGTATAATTTATCAAGGTTTCATGAGGGTGGGAGAGTGGGAGAGAAGGGGGGAAAAGGAGCTGATACCAAGGGGTCAAGTATAAAGAAAATGATGATGGTACCGTAGGTACAAATGTGCTTGATACAATTGATGTATGCATTGTTATAAGTGGTGTAAGAGCCCCCGATAAAATGACTTAATTTTTTAAAAGTGTTTAGGTAGATCTTGATGGAGGATAGATTGAGAAACAATAGTTTCAGAATTTGATAATTTTGCTTAATAATCAAACTGAAAACTCACTGCCATTGCATCTTTTGTGACTCACAGCAACCCTGACTTTCAGCAACCCTATTGGACAGGGTAGAGCAGCCCCTGTGAGTTTCTGAGACTGCAACTCTTTACAGGGGTAGAAAGCCCTAACGTTTCTCTCTCAGAGCGGGTGGTGGTTTTGAACTATGTGGGTAGCAGCCCAAGTGAAAACCACTATGCCACTAGGGCTCCCTGTGCCACATAGCGGGAGCTGTTGTTTTCCCAAACATTCACTTGGCTATTTCTTTTATAAGAAGCCAAGTAATTTGGCAGCTTATTTCTGTTCCAGTTTTCTTATATAGAAAATGTGGTGACAGTGTGAACCTGTTTGTTGTAGTTTATGTGAACATAATTGAGTGATCTAGACCAAGTGAGCTAGACCAAGTGAGCTGACTGGTCAAAAATCAGACCTGTGGATTGCCAAATTGGTTCTGCTGAGATTGGGGCTTTCCTGGATCCACAGGCTTCCTCCAAGCTGTGTCCGAGAAGCTCTGCATTTTAGAGCTACATTTTATAGTTGAAAGAGAGGCCTAAGGAGGGAGGGAGTCCTTAAGCTCTAAGACCTTAATGCTGTCATTGCTGTCCTCTTTTAGTGTACCTGCAGTTTCCACACTGCAGTGGGAACCATTGAAACAGCTGTTCTCATTCTCTGAGATGGTGTGCCACCCCACTCCATACCACCACCACCTCATCCCTTTCTCTTATTGTAGAGATAATGCCCCTTCCATATGTATCTCAGATATTCAATTAATGAAGAAAGACAAAAGTAGGAGAAATGATTTAGATGAAGGAGACCATAAGCATGAGGCCATAATGGGGTCCAAAGGCTGTGTGGCCATGTCGCTAATTATAGAAATGGATGAAATCTGCCACAAAAATGTGATTGGAGGCAGAGCAATTCATCACTCTCTCAGGCAGGACTACATAAGTGAGAATGGGGCCATTATGGAGACATGGAGACGATCACAGATTAGAAAGGCTTACTGGATTTGTTCTGGGGCCTTCCGACCACTATAACTCATGACCATAGGGTCTTAGACTTTCCCAATTTCCATTGAGGACCTTCCCAGGGAAGTCCCAGAGGGCAGATTGCTCCTCTCTGCTCTGGCTAGTTGTTGTTGCATGCCATTGAGGACACTTGGACTCGTCGTGACCTCACATACAACCGAATGAAACACTGTAGGGTCGTGCACCATCCTCACAATTGTTCCTGTGCCTGAACCACCGATGAAGCCACTGAGTCCATCCACTTCTTCGAGGACCTCCTCTGTTTCATGGCTTCTCCACTGTACCAAATAGGATGTCCTTCTCCAGGGACTGGTCTCTCCTGACAACATGTCCAAAGTATGTAAGATGGCGTCTTGCCATCCTTGCCTCTAAGCAGCACTCTGGCCTTATTTCTTCTGATACAGATTGGTCAGTCCTTCAGCAGTCCATGGTACTGTCAGTAGTCTTCTGGTGGACCACAATTCGATGCATCTGTTCTTCTACAGCCTTCCTTATTCAGTGTCTAACTTTCACATGCATATGATGCAATGGAAAATAGCATGGCTTAGGTCATGTGCACCTTAGTCCTCAGAGTAACATCATTGTTCTTCAACACTATAAAGAGGTTTTCTGCAGCAGATTTACCCATTACAATACATCTTTTGATCTCCTGACTGCTGTTTCTATGAACATTGATAGTGGATCTAAGCAAGACAAAATCCTTGACAACTGAAGCCCTTTTCTCTGTTTATCACCTATTGGTCCAGTTTTGGGGATTTTGGTCTTCCTTATATTGAATTGTAACCCATATTGAAGGCTGCAATCCTTGATCTTCAGCAAGTGGTTCAATTCCTCCTCACTTTCAGCAAACAAATGGTGTCATATATGCACACAAGCAGGCTCCCAAAAGTTAGTGGAACAAGGAATCAAAAGAGAATGGAATTTTTCAGGGACTTTTTGAAATACCAGTGTGTGTGTGTGTGTGTGTGTGTGTGTGTGTGTGAGACAGAGAGAGAGAGAGAGAGAGAGAGAGAGAGAGAGAGAGAGAGAGAGAGAGAGAGAGAGAGAGGAGATGTGGGCATAAAACAAACATCAAGCAACATAAGGGAGAATGCTGTTGGCTGCTGTTGAACTGATTCCGGTGCGCATGCACAGTGACCTGCTGTGTGCACCATAGTGACCCCTCAGAAGCAGATCATCAAGCCTACCTTTCAACTGAAATTCTGAGAATTCACAATTTTCAGAAGTATGTGGATAACAGTGAAAGCCAAAATTCTATTTGCACAGTCCCCACGTGGATTAAGCTTCCAGTGAATTCCTTCAGACCATTGACCAGGGATGTGAACACTCTTGCCACCAGGCAGAGGGCATTGGAAAGTGGATTACCCCTTAGGCAGCCCATGGTGGGGCTTAGAGACTTGCCTAAGTGTATCCTTGAATCGAGGCTGCCATTCTGGGCTGCACGGTCATGAGTCATGCCCCCAAAGCCTTGGTTGTTTGGCCCTGGACCACTCTTGTAAACTGTCCTGTTTCACACAGGTCCCAATCCTTGTCCTATTCTTGCTTCTGTAGTCCCACCTGGAACTGTGATGTTGGGATCTGCCGCCATGTCCTTTCAAGTCTGTGAATCTCAGATAACCCTTACATATCAATAAGACCTCTTGCTAATAGTTTCCCTCCCCTCATCTCGATGGCATGTGTTGGCCCTTGGACTATCTAGGTTACCTAGCGGGCATTTGGATTATGTAGGCTCCCTAGCGGGAATTTGGACTATATAGATTACCTAGTGGGCAATTAGACTTTGTAGGTTATCTAGCGGGCACTTTGACTATCTAGGTTACCTAGCTAGCACTTGAACTATCTACGTTACCTAGCGGTTACTTGGAGTATGTTGGCTACCTACCGGGCTGTTGGACTATCTAGGTTACCTAGCCGGCACTTGGGCTATCTAGGTTAACTAACGGGCACTTGGACTATGTAGGTTCCCTAGCGGGCCCTTGGACTATGTAAGTTCCCTAGCGGGCACTTGGACTATGTGGGTTCCCTAGCGGGCATTAGGACTATCTGGGTTACCTAACGGGCACTTGGACTATGTAGGTTAACTAGCGGGCTTTGGACTATGTAGGTTACCTAGCGGACACTTGGACTATGTAGGTTCCCTATCGTTCACTTGGAGAATGTAGGTTAACTAAGGGGCACTAGGACAATGTAGGTTACCTAGCGGGCCTTGGGACTATCTAGGTTACCTAGGGGGAACTTGGACTATGTAGGTTTACTATTGGGCACTTGGACTATCTAGGTTACCTTAGCAGGCACTTGGACTATGTAGGTTAACTAGCGGGCACTTGGACTATCTAGGTTACCTAGCAGGCACTTGGACTATGTACGTTTCCTAGCGGGTACTTGGACTATCTATGTTAACTAGCGGGCACTTGGACTATGTAGATTCCCTATCGGGCACTTGGACTATGTAGGTAACCTAGTGGTCACTTGAACTGTCTAGGTTACCTAGCGGGCATTTGGACTATGTAGGTTAACTAGCGAGCTCTTGGACTATCTAGGTTAACTAGCGGGCACTTGGACTATTAGGATCCCTAGCGGGCATTTGGACTATATCGGTTACCTAGCGGGCACTTGGACTATGTAGGTTCCCTAGCGGGCACTTGGACTATTTAGGTTACCTAGCAGGCACTTTGACTATCTAGGTTAACTAACGGGCACTTGGACTATGGAAAGAAGTGCCTAATGGTCACCAGGACCCATGGTTAATCCAGGCGTGGTCATCTGATTCCAATCGATCAGACCTAGCTATAAATCACTTATATGTCTGGGTAATTAAAAGCAAATATAAATTTTCAAAAAAAAATAACATTGCATGGGATAGAAAGAGAATACATAACAACATCAGACATAAATATGCCTCAAGACAAACTCATTGTGCACATCCAGAATACATAATGGCTCTTGCTAAGATGCGTTTCCCACTAGACCCTACCCCAAGCCAGTAAAAGCCAGAAACTCTACAGTAAACTGTGGATTGTACTACTCTGAAATGGGAGCTGTGTCTCTAGACCTAATTTGGGGCTGTTCGTGCTGAGGACTCACCAATACCTGCTGCAGTGACAACAGTCCAGGTGAGAATAAGGAAATCTGGATGACAGCCAGGATATAGGAGCACTGAGACCTCAAATTGCTTCTAGGCGAGCATGGCCTAATGGGCTTCCATTTATGCACCTCTGGCAGGAGGAGTTTGTTCTGGAAAGTAATGGTTTCTAAGGAAGTATTTCTTAAACTTTCACATGCATGCACTTACCCAGGTTCCTGGAAATCGGGCTGGGGGGCAGATTCTGATTTTGTGGGTTCAGGGTGGGGGGTCTAGGATCCAGCAGTTCTAGAGGCCCTGGTACTCTTGGGCTGTTAACCACAAGGACAGTAGTCCTAAACCACCAGCCACTCCTTGGGAGAAATATGAGGCTGTAGACTCCGGGCAAGAGTGACAGTCTGGGAAACCCACAAGGGCAGTTCTACCCTGTCCTGTAGGGTCACTATGAGTCAGCATCAACTCGATGGCATTAGCATGGGAGAAGCTAATGCTGATGTTGCTGGTTCCTTGACCTATCATACTTTGAGTGGCAAAGTCCCAAGGGCCTTCCCGGATGTGATGGCCAAAAGCAGTAGTGTTCACCCTTGGTCATACTTTGGAATCCCTTAGGAGCTTTCAAGCCTCCCATTGGCCTGGCGCCATCCCAGACCAATGAAGCAAGACTTAGTGGAAGCAGGATTCAGGTCACGGTCAGTGAGAAAGCCCCCTTGGCAATGCCAACGTACAGCCAGTGCAGAGTCGAACTGGTCGACGACTCCACATGACTCCATATACTTTGGTGAAGCCAGCTGTTTGGGCAAGGTTTTCAGAGTTACCACCCATGTAGACTTGTTGGTGATAGTGCATTAAATAGAGCACATGCAGTGCATTGCATGAGTGTCCTATGTCATGCAACCACACCAGGGGTATGTTGAGCCAATTTCTCTGGGAGACCAAGGGTGTTGGCTCCATCCTGAACGTTGGCAGGGTAATGGACTGACACAGAGGAAACTCATTCTCTTTGTGGTGGTGCACTAATGGGTTCTTCACAGAAGGCCAAGTCCATGGCTGCAGATGCTCACGGGGCTGAGGGAGCAGGTCAAATCCTAAGTCAGAGGTGGGTGTTTGCATATTTACATGCCCTCACTGCCATCAAGTCCATTCCAACTCACAGGCCCATGGGACTGAGTAAAATGGCCCCCGTGGGTTTCTGAGACTGTGATTCTTTAGAGGAGTAGAAAATCTCCTCTTTCTCCAGAGGAGCGGTTGGTCATTCAAACTGCTGACCTTGAGATTAACAGTCCAACTCCTGACCACTCTTGCCGTCAGAATTCTATTTATTTACACAAGTATATATATATCCTTTCCCAAAAGAACTCCACATTTTCAAATCATTCTTGACACTCATGGCCTTTTTTCCTTTATAGCCATGCCTTTGGTTGAAACACAGATATAAGAGAAATATTTATCTACTTATAGGGGTACAAAAGTAGCTTTGGTGGCATAGTGTTTGCATGTTGGGCTGCTAACACCAAAGTCAGCACTTTGAAACCACCAGCCACTCCGTGGGAAGAAGAGTCTGTCTACTCCTATAAAGAGTTACAGTCTCATGCCTCATAGGGTCACTATGAGTCAGCATCACCTCCCTGGCAGTGAGGTAGATTTTGGTTTCATAGAGATACAAGTCAGTCCTGAGCTGCTAAAGACAAGGTTGGCAGTTTGAACCCACCAGCTGCAGAGAAAGAGGAGGCTTTCTATTCCCATAAGGAGCTACAGTTTCAGAAATACCCACAGGGGAAATTTTAACCTCTCCTGTAGGATCAATATGAGTCAGAATCGACTTATCGGTGGTGAGCAAGTGGAGGGGACCCTAAACAGGTTCCGGTGGACCTTAAGAGTTCTACTAATTGTGCATGCTCTGTAAAATGTAAACCAAGATTTTACTTTTGCAAACATTATTTTTTCTAAACACGTCTAACTGTGAAACCATACTCGCATGCGGGTCTTTGAACCTGGTCAGTGGTCTGGGGAAGTGAAGGGGCCTGACATCCTTTGTTGTTGTTAGTGCTGTCCAGTCATTCTGACATCACAGGGACCTTCTTTGCAACACAAGGCAGCACTGCCCGGTCCTTTGCCAGCCTCAGGGGTAGTATGTTGGAGCCCATGGTTTCAGCTACCGTGTCCTCCAGTTCACCAAGGAGTTTCCTCTTTGTGCTGCTTACTAAACCCGTTTCTAAGGAGTCCATTCCAACTCATGGTGACGCCGTGTGGGTCAGCACCACGGGACCCCACATAATGCCTTATACCATATATATATATATATATATATATATATATATATATATATATATATATATATATATATATATATATATATATATATGTGCATAATGCCTTATACCTGGTCCCTTTGGCACCTTGTGATCGCACAGGCTGGTGTGCTTATTCCATGTGGGCTTTTTTGCTTCTGAGCCAGATGGCCGTTTGCTCACCTTCAAGCCTTTAAGACCCCAGACACTATCTCTTTTGATAGCCTCTGGCCTTTACTTCGGGGTCTTCGGTCCCTGCAGAGTGGACACATGCCTGCTGTGCGGGTATGGGACGTGTCGGAGCGCAGCCTGGTGGCGGAGCTTCAGGAGCATAAGTATGGCATGGCATGTGTGGCCTTCTCATCCAGTGCCAAGTACATTGTCTCAGTGGGCTACCAGCATGACATGATCGTCAATGTCTGGGCCTGGAAGGTGAGTGGGCTGCTGGCCTCAGGACAGGCGGGGCCGGGAGGGGAGCCAAGAAACTGCTGACCGGTGGCCTTTACTTCCGCCTGCTGGCCTCAGTCCCTTTCTAGAGAACTCTGAGCAGAAAGGAGCAACTGGGTATCTAGGATGCTGAAGAAGGGGCAGAAGGAGAGGTCAAGTTCACAGCTTGTCTAACCTTCAGTGTGTAAGTTTCTTTTCCCTCAGCTCCTAGAAGCAGAGCCTTGATTTCCCTTGACTTTCTCTCCAGAAAAACATTGTAGTGGCTTCCAACAAGGTGTCCAGTCAGGTGACAGCAGTATCCTTCTCTGAGGACTGCAGGCAACCGGCACATCAAGTTCTGGTACCTCGATGACAGCAAGACCTCAAAGGTGAGGCAGCAAGTAGCCACTAGGGTGGGGTCTGCCCAGATATGTTCCACCTGCGCCCCCTTCTGCATGCTCAAAAGCCCCTTGGAAGTCTCAGCTGGGCCAGGTGCTATGTCAATATGCAAGGGAAGCCTTCTCCCTCCCTCCCCAGGGCCTGCTTTCCAGGGGGTAGCCTGCAGGGTGTGTGGGTGGCACCTGTGGTGGGTCTCCACAGGTGAATGCCACTGTACCCCTGCTGGGCCGCTCCGGGCTGCTGGGGGAACCTGCGGAACAACCTGTTCACTGATGTAGCCTGTGGCCGCGGGAAGAAGACTGACAGCACCTTCTGTATCACATCCTCAGGGCAGCTGTGCGAGTTCAGTGACCCGGAGACTGTTGGACAAGTGGGTGGAGCTGAGTGTAAGTGAATGCTTTGTCGGCACCCTCCCGTCTGTCACCTCCGGGCTCCAGGGCACCTGAGTCTGCATGCACGCTGGGGGAGGCCCCAGGCGGAGGAAGGTGTTTGGGAACCTCTCTGCTTGCTCGCCCTCTCTGTCTCTGCCTCTTCCTCTGCTTTCCTCTTCTGCTCAGCACACAGACAGCATCACAGTAAGTGTGCTGGCCCTGTCCGCTGCCTCTGCTGCCTTTCTCTGGGCCGGCCTTTTCTGGGTGTGTCTTTGCCCAAACCTCAGGTGCCTTATAAGGAAGGCTTGCTGACTCCTTCCCCCTAATTGCACGGGGCTGTGGGCCCTCTGGCCAGCTGCTGTTAGAGGGAGGGGCATTGAGGGGCTCTGCCCAGGGCAGCTGGCCTGCCTTGCGCTTGTCCTTGCCTCTTGGCTCATGGCTGTTGAGGTGTCCGGTGAAGGAGTGGACAGACGCCCTTGCTGACTGTGGCTTCTGTGCTCACAGACCACAGTGGCCCACTGCATCTCGGTGAGCCAGGACTACATCTTCTGCGGCTGTGCTGACGGCACCGTGTGCCTTTTCAACCCCTTCAACCTGCACTTCCTCAGCACGCTGCCCCGGCCCCATGCCCTGGGGACAGACATTGCCAGCATCACAGAGGCCAGGTGAGCGGTGTGGGTGGGCCCCTGAGTCCTGTCAGAGCCCCACTCTGTGCCAGGCCGTCCCTGGCATGCTGCAAGGAGAGGAGGGCACACATAGACCTCTGGGAAGACCCTTGCAGTCAAGCACAGGTGGGTCTTTTAGCATTTGTTGCTCACTGTGGGCAACCGTGGTAATCTGAGTCTGCAGTGTGGTAATTAATGCATTGTCCTGTAAACACCACAGCTAGGACAGACGGGCAGTTCCTTAGGGTTTCTGAGAGAGGCTGGAAACCTGACGGAGCAGGCCTTTCTCCCTCAGGGTGGTCCTGGGTAGCAGCTAAGGTAGGAGGGTCTTATTGTAGCCTCGGGCCTTGGGTTGGGTGATTGCAGGAAGTGAAGTTTTGCTCTGGTTTCAGTGCTGTCAGGAAGCGGGGCAGTTCTGCAGTTGGGTATATTAATTTCTCATTCAGGGAAGGAGTGGGCTAAATCTGCAAATGGCAGGAAATGATATATGACCATGACTGGTTTGCACAGTGCCCTTCCTTTTCCTCTGACGTGAGTCTAGAAGGGCCTGACATCTGCTTGGCTGCATCACGGCCACACACTGTCCCCGCCTGATGTTGGGGGCTATGAAATAGCTTGTGTTCTTTTGCAGAGCCCCATGGCAAGGAATGCCAGGCCAGCCGCTGCGTTCTTTCTCCAGTGACTGCTGGCCACCCTGCTGCTCCTCCCTTTAGTGCCCCTTTTCATTAGCGCTAACTCACCAGTTTGCCCTGTCTGCCCTGGACACCCTGACCCCCTCTTTCCTCAGTCGCCTTTTCGCTGGAGTGGCCAATGCGAAGTATCGGGACACCATCACCTTGACCTTTGATCCTGCAAATCCGTGGCTGTCTTGTGTGTACAATGACCATAGTACTTATGTCTGGGGTGTGAAGGGCCCCAAGAAAGTGGGCAAGGTGTATTCAGCTCTGTATCATTCCTCCTGCGTCTGGAGTGTAGAGGTACGTGGGCCAGGTCTGCTGAGACTGACCGTGTTTCCTGGCCTACCATTAGGAGCTGGGGTTCCTCAAGTGTGGAATTTGTTTCCTCCAGCACCCTTGCTCCCCAAGCTGTGCCCCTGGGTCCCTTCGTATCTGTTAATTGGCTCTGAGGATGGGAGGGGATTTTAGTGCTGACTCATCTCAGACGTTTTTCAGTATGCCCCTGTGCAGTCTTAGCTTGGCCTCTTTGGACATGTTCCTGAACTTGACCAAACCTTAGTTTCTGCAATTGTGAAATGACATACCTGATGCATTTGATTTTTACGAACAGGAGACAAAGTAAGTGGGAGATTTAGAATGCCTAGTACTTACTAGGTGCTTGGTTAATGTATATTCCTTTACTTGTTAAAGACAAGAGCTAATCATTATGACTTGCTTGCTATGGGACAAGCCGTTGCCTCCAGGGGACAGGATGGGGGAACTTTAGGCCCCCAAGGACAGAGGTTCAGGAGGGTTTAGCTGAAAAGGGTTGGGGACAAAATTTATTATCTCCAAGGGAAAGATACTAACTTGACAATGAAGAAACGGCAAAACCCACCCTTAGCCAAGTCATTAAGGTTAACATCCCGTGGCAGCAGCATGAATCTGGTGAGAGGGTACACTGAGAGGTTTCAAAATGTTCCCAGAAAATGTTA
Organism: Tenrec ecaudatus; assembly: GCF_050624435.1. NCBI lineage: Eukaryota > Metazoa > Chordata > Mammalia > Afrosoricida > Tenrecidae > Tenrec > Tenrec ecaudatus. Next base: position 294,074 of record NW_027459349.1, read on the forward strand.
TGACTCTTAAGAACTCCCAATAAAATGTTGAACAACAACAACCAACGTTGATGGAAAGTTTCTTTTAGTTCTGTTTTTCCATGCAGCCTCCTCCTAGCATTGTGTCTGGTATTCTTGACCCAAATGTATAAGGAACTTAGGATAGTCATGAGGAAACATCAGGCAACCTTCATTTGAGGTACACCTGCCAGAGTAACTTATCACACTCTCCCAGGTGTCAGGGTAGGAAAGACAAGCAAAGACTGAAAGCCGTTCTAGACTGGGACAGATGACACCCATGTGCCGTGGGGGCTCCTGGGATCCTGGAGCAGAAGAAGTACATTCGTGGGATAAACAAACAAACTCATTGGCATTGGGTTGATTCCAACTCAGAGCAACCCCCGCTGGTGACATTTAAATAAAGTCTAATAATGTTGTACCAGTGTGACCTCCGTGGTCCTTATCACTGTGTACTGTAGTGCATAAAACATTAATACGAAGGGAGACCAGGTGAGAGAGTTGAATGTGACATATCTTGACTCATTTTTCTAAAGGTTCAACCCAAAAGGTAAAGTAAAACAGCTCTTGATGGAGAGGAAAAGGTGGAAGGGGGTGGGTGATGATTCTTTCCCCCCGCTGCCTGGCACTGAACGGCCTCTCCTCTCTTCTCATTTTGCAGGGTCCACGAATTGCAGTTCCTGAGTGAAATGCTGAAGGTGGAGGCCCATGAGTCAGAGATTCTGTGCCTGGAGTACTCGAAGCCAGACACAGGTACCTGGCCCTGGCCTGGAATGGCCTTGAGTGAGCCCCTCCAGTCTGGCCAGAGCCACTGATACTTGTCCTGCCTCTTGACTATGGGGCTGATCGTTCTTTTGGCTACCAAAAGAGTTAGTGATCCTTCTTGATGTCTCTGAAGGCTTCTTGTTGTTTCTGAAGGCTTTGGGGAGGACTGCATCTCAACTCTGCCCGACTCCATGGCTCATGTGGCTTAAGGATGTGGGGCTCAGTTTCTCTGGGTGCTCTTTGCTGGGCACTCATGTTGGGCTGCGATCCACAAGCTCAGCAGTTTGAAACTACCAGCCGCTCTGCAGGAGAAAGGTGGGCCTTTCTACTCCTGTAAACAGTTACAGTCTCAGAAGCCCATAGGGGGTATTCACTATGAGTCAGCATTAACTTGATAGCAGCAGATTTGATTTTTGTAAAGTCTTTTTAAAGCCAACCAAAAGCTGAATCAGTGAAGAAGATCTGCTTTAGACATTGTGCTCTTTTAAAGAATAATCTGTCTGTGATCAGATTGACACAGGAACTTGGAAGGTTAGGTGAAAAGTTTAAGGGGCAGTGAGCTTATGTGTGTGATGGAAATTTGGAATTGGAAAAGGACAGTGAGAATGGCTACATAATTTCAGAAATATAATGAATGTTAGCAAATTGTACATGTAGAAATGATCGAATTGGTATATATTTTTGTGTGCATTGTTTTAGATCAGGGAGAAGACTCGAAGTTCAAATATAATTTACAGAGACCCCCCTTGTTAAATCTTGAATGGGACAAAGTCCAGAAAAAACAAATCATCTGGTTGAGGGAGACCGTAAGCATGAGGCCATAATGGGGACTGAAGGATTCACAACAGCTCGGTCACATGGAAAACAAAGGAAGCCCCTTTAAAAGTCAAGTTCCCAGCAGATCAGACCATCACAGTTGGAAATGTGACTACAGAAATGGGAAAGGGACCATGATTGGAGTAAATACATTATTGCAGATTAGAAAAGTTTACAGGACTGGTTCAGGGCCCTCCAACCATCTTGGTCAGGGCATGAACGTGCAACCTCAGTACCCCAATTCCCATCAAGGGCATACTCAGGCAAGTTCTTGAGGGCTAGACTACTCCTCACCAGGCTGGCCAGAGGAGTGGGTGGAAGCAAACAAACTCTGCCTGAGGGCAAAGCATTTTACGTTGCTAGTTCAGAGTCATGGAGCTCTAGTGCCATAGAAGGTTATGGGTTGGGCGGTTAACCACAAGGTTTCACTCTTCAAAACCACCAGCCAGCTCCAGGGAAGAAAGATGAGGCTTTCTACTCCAATAAAAATATATAGTCTGGAGATTAAAAGCCCCAATGTAAGTTAACTGGGTTGATTCCTACTAGAGGGATAATGTGTGTGGGCCAGATGCTTGCAAGGTCCCTCAAGGCAATGCTGCCAGACTGCAGTCTCTGCTCCCTGCTGGTGGAGACAATGGATTGCTTTTCTCTAAAACTTGGAACCATTAGCTTGGTTCCAGTAGGTGGAGTTCACACCCTACTGATAATGGTTCATATGGAGATCCAGAAAACAGGTCAAAGTTAAGCTGCCATTCTAAATGTAGGATCCGCCCATTTTGTCACCTGTATACCCCCAATCCCTCCTCTTCCTATTGCATGTATGCCCCTAGACCACCCCTTCTCACCGCTGTATAACATAGTCCAAGTCCTTCCTGTGATGTATGTCTTTACCCTCCCGTTTCCAATTCCCCTTGTCCTCCTTCCCTTCCCCCTCTCTCCATGTGGACCACCAAGTGGGGCTGAGGTGAGCAATGCTACCATGATATGTGTGTGACTGCATTATTGTAATATCTCTTCTATCTCTCATGCTCCCAATGACTTTAATATTTATATCTCAACCCTTTATGTTTCCAGGGCTTTCAATGACATTAGGCATCTTTTCAATGTTTATGAATCATGCTTATGAACCTCTCTTCTGTTAGTTGTCTGTGTGTATGCATTGCCTGTATTAAAAACATATAGAACCGAGCAATTTGTCTGGAAAAATAATTTATAGGAACTTTATGTTAGATTGCCATGCGTTTTGCATAGCCAATTGTTCTTTTAAAACACTTTTCTTGTCATTGTGATACCATGCTAAAAGGTAAAAACATCTGTATATAGTCAAATAGCTTTATCTTTCCTTTAAAGACATGAACCTTCGTGTCTTGCTTAAAGTTTCCACCTCACTAAAGCTAAATTGCTACTCTCGAAAATAAATCCCTCTAAGTTTTTAATGCTTTGAATATTTTATCGCTCTAATCCTCCTGGAGTTTATTTTTGAATGTAGTATGCTCCTTCCTTTGATTTCTTGTAAATTCAGCCAATTCAACCACTCATTAACCAAAGTATTCCTTTACCACTGGATTGTTTTGCCACCTTTGCTTTGCATAGCATATAGTTCTAAATTATATCCCAGACTACTGAATTATTTGCCAGAGTGGCTTTACTAATTGTACACTGGCATCACAACACGCGGGAGCTTCGGAAAGATCGTGGGAGAAAGGAATGAAAAGAGAAGATAATTTCCCATGAATTTTTGAAGCTTCCTCGTACAGGTGCTTTACAGTAAGTCGACATTAGGGTTTATAATCAATAAAAAATTCAACTGTGATCCAAGAATGAGGGGCGTGACATTTCCTGGTTGAGACAAAAGCGAACAGGCGAGCAGAATACGAAAAGAATTGGTTAACCGATGAAACTGCAGCCAAGTGTTAGCTGTTATCACAAAAATGAACACACAGAATATTCTTGAACTTGGAAGTGGGAACTTCAGCCTTTCAACGGCCATCGACGGTGCGGGGCAACATCCCCGCACTCCTACGCTCAGGAAGGGGGTTCTGGGGTCTGCGGCGCCGCGGGGCACAAGTGGGGCGAAGGGCTGCGAGGGAACGCCGAGGCAGAGGGGTCCCCGCGAGGCGGCTGCGGGCCGCTCCAGAAGGCAGGGGTCCGGGGGCTCTGCGGTCCCTCAGGACCCTCCAGGAGAGGCTCCAGAAAGGCAGCTGGAGGCCCCGGCCGGCCGTGCAGCTCGCTGGGAGGCGCGGGCGCACGTGCTCCGCCGGTCCGGGCGGCGGGGGCGGCTGAACGGGCCCTGGCCGTGGGCGGCGGGCGGCGGGCGGGCGCAGTGCGGCGCCGGGCAGGCGGGAGGTGACCGCGCGGGGCGGTCGCGGCGGCTGGGGCTACTGACGGCACACGGATCCGGAGCGCACTGCGCGGGGCGGGGCGCCGCGCAGGTGAGAGCGGCAGCGGACCCGGATGCGGCGCGGCTGAGGGCGGCCGAGGGCGGGGGGTCGCGGCGGCTAGCTCTTGGAGATCCCGGCCGGAGGCTCCGGCGCCGGTGCTGCGCTTCCTGCCGGCTCGAAGAACGAGCCCGAGCCTGGCCGCCCTCGGGATGCCTTGCTGAGGCTCCGCCGGACGTCCCCAACAGGGGGGGGGGGGCGGGGCGGGGCGCGTTCGGGCGCCTCCTGAGGGCGCCTCAGCGGAGAGCGGCGTTGGCGCCGTGGAGTCTACGCTCCACGCGGGCGGCCCAACCCGCCTGCCACTCAGGTGTCTTTTTGCACGGAAGTGAGTTTTAGGAGCGGGAAACCTGTGGTGGGCGTGACTGACGTGTTTTTAAATCATTTTCTATACATTTAAAGCTGTAAAGGCAAAACTTCATGATCCAATTAATATAGCCAAAAATTCAGGCTTGATAGAAACATTTAGAATCCAGGCACTGGGGGTAAAGTCCCCTTATTCCCATCTGTTATTGGAGGAAGGTATGAGAGAGATTGGATACTGCGGTGGGAAGAAATAGAGCCAAATAGGAATGTCTGCTTCTATAGGGAGAATGTATCAGCCATGCGCTCACTTTAAGGCAGCACAGCTTTAAGGGAGAATCTGTGGAAATGATAGATTACCGCAGGAACATGAACTTGGAGTATATCTCCAACTAACAGAGTGGTGGTCTTCCAGCCATGGAACATTAGTCTCCCAGATTCCCTCTGTACCAGTCAGGGAATAAGTCCCAGTATTATTTCCCTTGGTGCTAGTATCCCACATTTCCCCTCTCTGCATTATGTTTAAGATTCAAAAAGTGTCACGGAGGCAACATGGTCTCTTTTCATATCTATTAGCTTCCTATAGAAGTGACATGAGACTGCAAGCATCACAATTATGATAAAAAACACAGTCAGACTGGAACTTAAGCTATGTGAAGTACTTTGCCCCCAAGCTCGCGGGTCCAACCCTTCCATGCTACTCCTCAATTGCTTAATCACATCAGAGCCAGGAGAAGCCTCAAGCTTGTCTTTGAATGTATAGAAAATATCCTTTTTAAGCTGATCAATATCTAATGAAATGTTTCCCTTAAACCCTTGCAAATGTTGGCCTCTCCATCTCTTCCTTGTCCATCTTTCTCCAAAGGTGGTTGCGTCCTTTTAAAGGGAGTCCATCAGTTTTATTCTGTAAAAAACATACATGCATAGCCTTTTCTCCAGGTGAATGGACCTGGATCCCAAACACAGTTTCCATCATCCTCAGATTTCTTAGGATCAATTTTCTCTGTAGAATTGAAAACGTGTTTATCTTCCCTAATTTTATTACAAGCTTTTAGTAAGGAGAAAAATTTTTTAGTTAAAATGAGTAAATGAACTTTGTCACACATAAGATTCCTCTTCTCCTCCTTCTGTTTTAACAATTTAAATAGTAAAGCATTGCTAGATCTTGAACCAGTAAAAGTACTAGTTAGATAACCTTCATTGTTATGTAAATACTGGCTCCCATCCCTCAGAGAATTAAGAGAGCTAACTAATTGGGAGAACTTCTTATCATACTTTGAAAGACTGAAAAAATTCTTAATAAATTTGTTCAGCTGATCTTGAAGTAACTTACCAAGCAGACATTTTTTCTCCAGGCTTACCAATAAGGTTATAGGCTCAATTGAGCCGTTTTGCCTTTCAGGCTTCTCACACTGTATGATTTTACCTTGCAATATTCTGTCTTGGTTAACTTCACTCATTCCCTCTATGCTGGCTTTAGGGGAAGTTAATGGGAGGGCCTTAGGCCCCCCTGAATGCCCTAAGGAAATGACCCGGCATCCACAGTTAACAAACCTTTTTCCTTCCATTTCTAATTCCATGTGGGGGCGCTGTTTCTCCACAACAGCAGTCCAGAAGACTGCTTGATTTATAGGGTGGTCAAACTTCTCAAGTACTCTTTCCTGATAGGTATAAATTTTTACTCTAGAAATGCAAGGAAGGGAAAATTGGCTTAAGCGATCCTACATTTTTACAAACCATGGTATATCAGAACTCATTACTGCCTTAATTTCTTCTTCACAATCCTGACCAATAACTCCAGCAACACCTTGAGAATTTATGTTGGACTTTCTTTTTTTTTTGGACTTTCTTAATAAACTTCCTATAGTTCTTTTAGGTAGTGGACCCCAATTACTGCTCTTCGTTTCTGATTCAATCACAGTTTGGGGCTTTTTCTTACAACTCTTATCAACTCCAGTATCAATTTTAATTTCTTGAGTACTAAGGTTAAATCTTCCTGATAGAAACTGTATTAATCTTTCAATAAGAGGTCCCTGCTTTTGAGGATCAAGCTCCTGTGAAGGCTTCTGAGCCATCTCTTGGTTATTCAAACCAACTGCAGTGAGAACAGAGACTAGGTTTTTGCCTCTTTGGCTAGGTCTGTTCTCCTGCTGTGAGGCTGCTAGATAAAGGCGATTTCTCTCAAAGATCTTCTTTGCTCCAGTAGGCAGACGCCTTGCCTACCACGCTCTGCTATGAGGGCTCTGCATCAAGCTTCTTCCACTATTTTCCCGCCGGGAAGTCTTTGCTAATGGCGACCCTTCACTGTTGATTTTTGAACGACATTGGCTCGCCCAATGAGTTCCCTTCCTACAATGGAGGCAGAGTTCAGGTTCGTTTAAACCCGATCTCCATGGTCCTGGCCCATGCTCTGACATTGGCCGCAGCCTGCTCTGCCTACACTCTTTTGAAGATGACTTGTCTTCCCACAACTAAAGCACTTTCTTCCAGGTCTGATATAGTTTGCCAATGAAGCTGCCATGAGGTCTGCCTTGTATTCCTCTGCCTCTACATTCCTGCATATCCTAAAATAACCCAGCAAAGTGCCCTGTTCGCTGTAGGGATGCAAGGCATTTTTACAGTGCTTATTAGAGAAATCATAAGATAGCTTGTGCACTAGGTCTCTTACTGCCTGAACATTCTTCACACATTTGGAAATAGCATCTTCCAGTCGGGACACAAAGTCAGCGTAACGCTCATCATTCTGTTGTCTTATAGCCCTGTAACGCGGCGTTCTCTCTTCTGATGGAATTATCTTTTCCCAGGCCCTTAAGCAAACCTCATGTATCTGTCCTATTGTCTGTTCAGTAAACTGTAGTTGAGACTCAACTGTAATATAATTTGCATCCCCTAGCAATTGATGAATTCCTATATCTATCCCATCCTCAGCATTCTTCCCAGCTCTTGCAAGGGCTGCTTCCTTCCACAGCATTTGATATCACAAGCATTCTGAAGAGTAAAGACAAATTCTCACTAAAGCTTTCCAATCTGTAGGGGTCCAGCTGTCAGACTCTGCTAGAGCCCTTATCATGCTAATTACAAAATGTGAGTCTGGGCCCTAGTCATTGATTGCCTGCTTGAGATCTTTTAGCAACTTAAAAGGCAAAGGCACTGTGAATTCCTTTTGGTTCTAACAGGATAAGACATCTTGCATTCTAAATCTTCTTCTGCAATCCCTCTTCCTACTCTGGAGAGTAAAGGTGCTTTCCTATACTTTGCTTCTTTACGTCTATTCTCTGAGCTACTCTTTTCAATCTGGATATCTTGGAGTTCCACTTCCTGAACTTCACCTTCTGTGCTAGCTCTCCTAGTTTGCATTTCTTTGGAGCTAATCTCTCTACCTTCAGGGCTGGCTTGCTTGATTGTTTTACAATCTCTGGCCTTTCTTACACTAAATTCCAGCAGGAGAGCAGTTGCTTTTACTATGTCCCCTTCTGACTCAGGCTCATTCTTTTAGCTCTGCCTAAAATCTTCTCATCTGCCTGAAACCCGTTCTCACTGCTTCTCATCTGATTTAAATTTGGGCATCTTAGACGTTGCCTGTTCTGCTTCTTGGCTTTCTCTACCTTTGAAAGCAAGGGAGCTTCCTGGGATTGTTTAATAGCCATGCTTTGGATCTTGCAATCCACTGCCTCTAGTACTGTATCACCTTTAAACCTTCGGAGTCTGCAGTCTCGCGAGAGCATACAGGCTTTGGCAATGAGGTTCTGTTCTAGAATTGGAGGCTTTAGATAACAAACCAATCCCTGCCTTTTCAGTTTTTCCTAAAGTTTCTTAACCTAAATCATGCTTATTCACAGACACTTTAGCTTGCTTTTCTAGATTTGAATAGACACAAGACTTCTCACTAGACTGTTCATCCTTATTCTCTTCCTCCTGCAAAAGTTTTAAAACCATCTTAACTTGTACCCACAGAGACCACTTCTCCATAGGGATACTCTCCCCATCTCTGTGCTTCCTTTAAGTTGACAATGACCTCCTCCCAGGTCTCTAAATCAAAAGTTCCTTCCTCTGAGAACCATGAATTATACCTTTTTACTACTTTTAGAAAACATTGTATCTTTTTCTTCGTTACTTTTACACCTTGTCTTTTCAGTAAGTAGAGAGCATGGTACCATAAGTTTCAGGTTTACTTTTACCTTGCTCCCATTATCCTCTTTAAAATTCTAATTCACTATTTCCACTACTTCTCTGTCAATCCCCACACCGGATCCTCACTTCGCACAATTTTCAAATTCACTCTACGTACCAATGGGGCCATATAATTGTTATATGGGATATAACTCATATTGTCCCACGTTGTGCGCCATTTGTCTGGGGAAGCCCGCCTTGTGCTGGGGCTCCAGCCTCCAGCCCAGTCCTTGAGCCTTCTGCCTGGTCTCCATCCCACCTCCCTTCGTCCACACTGAGCGTGGACCTGGCTGGTAAGATCATGGCCATCCAGGAGGTGAGCATGCTACCATGAATTGTGTCTGACTGCATTATTGTAATGTCTCTTCTATCGCTCATGATCCCGGTGACTTTAATATAATATTTATATATCTCAACCATACAATTGTGCTTATTGAACCCAAGATTACTGGTGGGGGGCTGGCACCCCAACTCATACCACAGTACATACCATTTGTCTAGTTCTTCAATGCTTCCTCTCCCGTTCACTCCCTCCAACTATCATGACCTCAGCTCTACCTTACAAAGCCGGCTAGACCAGAGCATGTACACTGGTACAGATAAGAACTCTCAACACACAGAATCCAGGACAGATAAACCCTTCAGGAACAGTAATGGAAGTAGTGATAACATGAGGGTAGGGATGAGATGGAGGGAACTGATAGCAATGATTGATGTATTAACGCTCACACCCCAGGGGGACAAGCAACAGAAACATTGGTGAAGTGAGACCTTGGACATTGTAAAATATGAAAGTATAATTTATCAAGGTTTCATGAGGGTGGGAGAGTGGGAGAGAAGGGGGGAAAAGGAGCTGATACCAAGGGGTCAAGTATAAAGAAAATGATGATGGTACCGTAGGTACAAATGTGCTTGATACAATTGATGTATGCATTGTTATAAGTGGTGTAAGAGCCCCCGATAAAATGACTTAATTTTTTAAAAGTGTTTAGGTAGATCTTGATGGAGGATAGATTGAGAAACAATAGTTTCAGAATTTGATAATTTTGCTTAATAATCAAACTGAAAACTCACTGCCATTGCATCTTTTGTGACTCACAGCAATCCTGACTTTCAGCAACCCTATTGGACAGGGTAGAGCAGCCCCTGTGAGTTTCTGAGACTGCAACTCTTTACAGGGGTAGAAAGCCCTAACGTTTCTCTCTCAGAGCGGGTGGTGGTTTTGAACTATGTGGGTAGCAGCCCAAGTGAAAACCACTATGCCACCAGGGCTCCCTGTGCCACATAGCGGGAGCTGTTGTTTTCCCAAACATTCACTTGGCTATTTCTTTTATAAGAAGCCAAGTAATTTGGCAGCTTATTTCTGTTCCAGTTTTCTTATATAGAAAATGTGGTGACAGTGTGAACCTGTTTGTTGTAGTTTATGTGAACATAATTGAGTGATCTAGACCAAGTGAGCTAGACCAAGTGAGCTGACTGGTCAAAAATCAGACCTGTGGATTGCCAAATTGGTTCTGCTGAGATTGGGGCTTTCCTGGATCCACAGGCTTCCTCCAAGCTGTGTCCGAGAAGCTCTGCATTTTAGAGCTACATTTTATAGTTGAAAGAGAGGCCTAAGGAGGGAGGGAGTCCTTAAGCTCTAAGACCTTAATGCTGTCATTGCTGTCCTCTTTTAGTGTACCTGCAGTTTCCACACTGCAGTGGGAACCATTGAAACAGCTGTTCTCATTCTCTGAGATGGTGTGCCACCCCACTCCATACCACCACCACCTCATCCCTTTCTCTTATTGTAGAGATAATGCCCCTTCCATATGTATCTCAGATATTCAATTAATGAAGAAAGACAAAAGTAGGAGAAATGATTTAGATGAAGGAGACCATAAGCATGAGGCCATAATGGGTCCAAAGGCTGTGTGGCCATGTCGCTAATTATAGAAATGGATGAAATCTGCCACAAAAATGTGATTGGAGGCAGAGCAATTCATCACTCTCTCAGGCAGGACTACATAAGTGAGAATGGGGCCATTATGGAGACATGGAGACGATCACAGATTAGAAAGGCTTACTGGATTTGTTCTGGGGCCTTCCGACCACTATAACTCATGACCATAGGGTCTTAGACTTTCCCAATTTCCATTGAGGACCTTCCCAGGGAAGTCCCAGAGGGCAGATTGCTCCTCTCTGCTCTGGCTAGTTGTTGTTGCGTGCCATTGAGGACACTTGGACTCGTCGTGACCTCACATACAACCGAATGAAACACTGTAGGGTCGTGCACCATCCTCACAATTGTTCCTGTGCCTGAACCACCGATGAAGCCACTGAGTCCATCCACTTCTTCGAGGACCTCCTCTGTTTCATGGCTTCTCCACTGTTGTACCAAATAGGATGTCCTTCTCCAGGGACTGGTCTCTCCTGACAACATGTCCAAAGTATGTAAGATGGCGTCTTGCCATCCTTGCCTCTAAGCAGCACTCTGGCCTTATTTCTTCTGATACAGATTGGTCAGTCCTTCAGCAGTCCATGGTACTGTCAGTAGTCTTCTGGTGGACCACAATTCGATGCATCTGTTCTTCTACAGCCTTCCTTATTCAGTGTCTAACTTTCACATGCATATGATGCAATGGAAAATAGCATGGCTTAGGTCATGTGCACCTTAGTCCTCAGAGTAACATCATTGTTCTTCAACACTATAAAGAGGTTTTCTGCAGCAGATTTACCCATTACAATACATCTTTTGATCTCCTGACTGCTGTTTCTATGAACATTGATAGTGGATCTAAGCAAGACAAAATCCTTGACAACTGAAGCCCTTTTCTCTGTTTATCACCTATTGGTCCAGTTTTGGGGATTTTGGTCTTCCTTATATTGAATTGTAACCCATATTGAAGGCTGCAATCCTTGATCTTCAGCAAGTGGTTCAATTCCTCCTCACTTTCAGCAAACAAATGGCGTCATATATGCACACAAGCAGGCTCCCAAAAGTTAGTGGAACAAGGAATCAAAAGAGAATGGAATTTTTCAGGGACTTTTTGAAATACCAGTGTGTGTGTGTGTGTGTGTGTGTGTGTGTGTGTGTGTGAGACAGAGAGAGAGAGAGAGAGAGAGAGAGAGAGAGAGAGAGAGAGAGAGAGAGAGGAGATGTGGGCATAAAACAAACATCAAGCAACATAAGGGAGAATGCTGTTGGCTGCTGTTGAACTGATTCCGGTGCGCATGCACAGTGACCTGCTGTGTGCACCATAGTGACCCCTCAGAAGCAGATCATCAAGCCTACCTTTCAACTGAAATTCTGAGAATTCACAATTTTCAGAAGTATGTGGATAACAGTGAAAGCCAAAATTCTATTTGCACAGTCCCCACGTGGATTAAGCTTCCAGTGAATTCCTTCAGACCATTGACCAGGGATGTGAACACTCTTGCCACCAGGCAGAGGGCATTGGAAAGTGGATTACCCCTTAGGCAGCCCATGGTGGGGCTTAGAGACTTGCCTAAGTGTATCCTTGAATCGAGGCTGCCATTCTGGGCTGCACGGTCATGAGTCATGCCCCCAAAGCCTTGGTTGTTTGGCCCTGGACCACTCTTGTAAACTGTCCTGTTTCACACAGGTCCCAATCCTTGTCCTATTCTTGCTTCTGTAGTCCCACCTGGAACTGTGATGTTGGGATCTGCCGCCATGTCCTTTCAAGTCTGTGAATCTCAGATAACCCTTACATATCAATAAGACCTCTTGCTAATAGTTTCCCTCCCCTCATCTCGATGGCATGTGTTGGCCCTTGGACTATCTAGGTTACCTAGCGGGCATTTGGATTATGTAGGCTCCCTAGCGGGAATTTGGACTATATAGATTACCTAGTGGGCAATTAGACTTTGTAGGTTATCTAGCGGGCACTTTGACTATCTAGGTTACCTAGCTAGCACTTGAACTATCTACGTTACCTAGCGGTTACTTGGAGTATGTTGGCTACCTACCGGGCTGTTGGACTATCTAGGTTACCTAGCCGGCACTTGGGCTATCTAGGTTAACTAACGGGCACTTGGACTATGTAGGTTCCCTAGCGGGCCCTTGGACTATGTAAGTTCCCTAGCGGGCACTTGGACTATGTGGGTTCCCTAGCGGGCATTAGGACTATCTGGGTTACCTAACGGGCACTTGGACTATGTAGGTTAACTAGCGGGCTTTGGACTATGTAGGTTACCTAGCGGACACTTGGACTATGTAGGTTCCCTATCGTTCACTTGGAGAATGTAGGTTAACTAAGGGGCACTAGGACAATGTAGGTTACCTAGCGGGCCTTGGGACTATCTAGGTTACCTAGGGGGAACTTGGACTATGTAGGTTTACTATTGGGCACTTGGACTATCTAGGTTACCTTAGCAGGCACTTGGACTATGTAGGTTAACTAGCGGGCACTTGGACTATCTAGGTTACCTAGCAGGCACTTGGACTATGTACGTTTCCTAGCGGGTACTTGGACTATCTATGTTAACTAGCGGGCACTTGGACTATGTAGATTCCCTATCGGGCACTTGGACTATGTAGGTAACCTAGTGGTCACTTGAACTGTCTAGGTTACCTAGCGGGCATTTGGACTATGTAGGTTAACTAGCGAGCTCTTGGACTATCTAGGTTAACTAGCGGGCACTTGGACTATTAGGATCCCTAGCGGGCATTTGGACTATATCGGTTACCTAGCGGGCACTTGGACTATGTAGGTTCCCTAGCGGGCACTTGGACTATTTAGGTTACCTAGCAGGCACTTTGACTATCTAGGTTAACTAACGGGCACTTGGACTATGGAAAGAAGTGCCTAATGGTCACCAGGACCCATGGTTAATCCAGGCGTGGTCATCTGATTCCAATCGATCAGACCTAGCTATAAATCACTTATATGTCTGGGTAATTAAAAGCAAATATAAATTTTCAAAAAAAAATAACATTGCATGGGATAGAAAGAGAATACATAACAACATCAGACATAAATATGCCTCAAGACAAACTCATTGTGCACATCCAGAATACATAATGGCTCTTGCTAAGATGCGTTTCCCACTAGACCCTACCCCAAGCCAGTAAAAGCCAGAAACTCTACAGTAAACTGTGGATTGTACTACTCTGAAATGGGAGCTGTGTCTCTAGACCTAATTTGGGGCTGTTCGTGCTGAGGACTCACCAATACCTGCTGCAGTGACAACAGTCCAGGTGAGAATAAGGAAATCTGGATGACAGCCAGGATATAGGAGCACTGAGACCTCAAATTGCTTCTAGGCGAGCATGGCCTAATGGGCTTCCATTTATGCACCTCTGGCAGGAGGAGTTTGTTCTGGAAAGTAATGGTTTCTAAGGAAGTATTTCTTAAACTTTCACATGCATGCACTTACCCAGGTTCCTGGAAATCGGGCTGGGGGGCAGATTCTGATTTTGTGGGTTCAGGGTGGGGGGTCTAGGATCCAGCAGTTCTAGAGGCCCTGGTACTCTTGGGCTGTTAACCACAAGGACAGTAGTCCTAAACCACCAGCCACTCCTTGGGAGAAATATGAGGCTGTAGACTCCGGGCAAGAGTGACAGTCTGGGAAACCCACAAGGGCAGTTCTACCCTGTCCTGTAGGGTCACTATGAGTCAGCATCAACTCGATGGCATTAGCATGGGAGAAGCTAATGCTGATGTTGCTGGTTCCTTGACCTATCATACTTTGAGTGGCAAAGTCCCAAGGGCCTTCCCGGATGTGATGGCCAAAAGCAGTAGTGTTCACCCTTGGTCATACTTTGGAATCCCTTAGGAGCTTTCAAGCCTCCCATTGGCCTGGCGCCATCCCAGACCAATGAAGCAAGACTTAGTGGAAGCAGGATTCAGGTCACGGTCAGTGAGAAAGCCCCCTTGGCAATGCCAACGTACAGCCAGTGCAGAGTCGAACTGGTCGACGACTCCACATGACTCCATATACTTTGGTGAAGCCAGCTGTTTGGGCAAGGTTTTCAGAGTTACCACCCATGTAGACTTGTTGGTGATAGTGCATTAAATAGAGCACATGCAGTGCATTGCATGAGTGTCCTATGTCATGCAACCACACCAGGGGTATGTTGAGCCAATTTCTCTGGGAGACCAAGGGTGTTGGCTCCATCCTGAACGTTGGCAGGGTAATGGACTGACACAGAGGAAACTCATTCTCTTTGTGGTGGTGCACTAATGGGTTCTTCACAGAAGGCCAAGTCCATGGCTGCAGATGCTCACGGGGCTGAGGGAGCAGGTCAAATCCTAAGTCAGAGGTGGGTGTTTGCATATTTACATGCCCTCACTGCCATCAAGTCCATTCCAACTCACAGGCCCATGGGACTGAGTAAAATGGCCCCCGTGGGTTTCTGAGACTGTGATTCTTTAGAGGAGTAGAAAATCTCCTCTTTCTCCAGAGGAGCGGTTGGTCATTCAAACTGCTGACCTTGAGATTAACAGTCCAACTCCTGACCACTCTTGCCGTCAGAATTCTATTTATTTACACAAGTATATATATATCCTTTCCCAAAAGAACTCCACATTTTCAAATCATTCTTGACACTCATGGCCTTTTTTCCTTTATAGCCATGCCTTTGGTTGAAACACAGATATAAGAGAAATATTTATCTACTTATAGGGGTACAAAAGTAGCTTTGGTGGCATAGTGTTTGCATGTTGGGCTGCTAACACCAAAGTCAGCACTTTGAAACCACCAGCCACTCCGTGGGAAGAAGAGTCTGTCTACTCCTATAAAGAGTTACAGTCTCAGAAACTCACAGGGACAGATCTACTCTGCCTCATAGGGTCACTATGAGTCAGCATCACCTCCCTGGCAGTGAGGTAGATTTTGGTTTCATAGAGATACAAGTCAGTCCTGAGCTGCTAAAGACAAGGTTGGCAGTTTGAACCCACCAGCTGCAGAGAAAGAGGAGGCTTTCTATTCCCATAAGGAGCTACAGTTTCAGAAATACCCACAGGGGAAATTTTAACCTCTCCTGTAGGATCAATATGAGTCAGAATCGACTTATCGGTGGTGAGCAAGTGGAGGGGACCCTAAACAGGTTCCGGTGGACCTTAAGAGTTCTACTAATTGTGCATGCTCTGTAAAATGTAAACCAAGATTTTACTTTTGCAAACATTATTTTTTCTAAACACGTCTAACTGTGAAACCATACTCGCATGCGGGTCTTTGAACCTGGTCAGTGGTCTGGGGAAGTGAAGGGGCCTGACATCCTTTGTTGTTGTTAGTGCTGTCCAGTCATTCTGACATCACAGGGACCTTCTTTGCAACACAAGGCAGCACTGCCCGGTCCTTTGCCAGCCTCAGGGGTAGTATGTTGGAGCCCATGGTTTCAGCTACCGTGTCCTCCAGTTCACCAAGGAGTTTCCTCTTTGTGCTGCTTACTAAACCCGTTTCTAAGGAGTCCATTCCAACTCATGGTGACGCCGTGTGGGTCAGCACCACGGGACCCCACATAATGCCTTATACCATATATATATATATATATATATATATATATATATATATATATATATATATATATATATATATATATATATATATATATATATATATATATATATATTGTGCATAATGCCTTATACCTGGTCCCTTTGGCACCTTGTGATCGCACAGGCTGGTGTGCTTATTCCATGTGGGCTTTTTTGCTTCTGAGCCAGATGGCCGTTTGCTCACCTTCAAGCCTTTAAGACCCCAGACACTATCTCTTTTGATAGCCTCTGGCCTTTACTTCGGGGTCTTCGGTCCCTGCAGAGTGGACACATGCCTGCTGTGCGGGTATGGGACGTGTCGGAGCGCAGCCTGGTGGCGGAGCTTCAGGAGCATAAGTATGGCATGGCATGTGTGGCCTTCTCATCCAGTGCCAAGTACATTGTCTCAGTGGGCTACCAGCATGACATGATCGTCAATGTCTGGGCCTGGAAGGTGAGTGGGCTGCTGGCCTCAGGACAGGCGGGGCCGGGAGGGGAGCCAAGAAACTGCTGACCGGTGGCCTTTACTTCCGCCTGCTGGCCTCAGTCCCTTTCTAGAGAACTCTGAGCAGAAAGGAGCAACTGGGTATCTAGGATGCTGAAGAAGGGGCAGAAGGAGAGGTCAAGTTCACAGCTTGTCTAACCTTCAGTGTGTAAGTTTCTTTTCCCTCAGCTCCTAGAAGCAGAGCCTTGATTTCCCTTGACTTTCTCTCCAGAAAAACATTGTAGTGGCTTCCAACAAGGTGTCCAGTCAGGTGACAGCAGTATCCTTCTCTGAGGACTGCAGGCAACCGGCACATCAAGTTCTGGTACCTCGATGACAGCAAGACCTCAAAGGTGAGGCAGCAAGTAGCCACTAGGGTGGGGTCTGCCCAGATATGTTCCACCTGCGCCCCCTTCTGCATGCTCAAAAGCCCCTTGGAAGTCTCAGCTGGGCCAGGTGCTATGTCAATATGCAAGGGAAGCCTTCTCCCTCCCTCCCCAGGGCCTGCTTTCCAGGGGGTAGCCTGCAGGGTGTGTGGGTGGCACCTGTGGTGGGTCTCCACAGGTGAATGCCACTGTACCCCTGCTGGGCCGCTCCGGGCTGCTGGGGGAACCTGCGGAACAACCTGTTCACTGATGTAGCCTGTGGCCGCGGGAAGAAGACTGACAGCACCTTCTGTATCACATCCTCAGGGCAGCTGTGCGAGTTCAGTGACCCGGAGACTGTTGGACAAGTGGGTGGAGCTGAGTGTAAGTGAATGCTTTGTCGGCACCCTCCCGTCTGTCACCTCCGGGCTCCAGGGCACCTGAGTCTGCATGCACGCTGGGGGAGGCCCCAGGCGGAGGAAGGTGTTTGGGAACCTCTCTGCTTGCTCGCCCTCTCTGTCTCTGCCTCTTCCTCTGCTTTCCTCTTCTGCTCAGCACACAGACAGCATCACAGTAAGTGTGCTGGCCCTGTCCGCTGCCTCTGCTGCCTTTCTCTGGGCCGGCCTTTTCTGGGTGTGTCTTTGCCCAAACCTCAGGTGCCTTATAAGGAAGGCTTGCTGACTCCTTCCCCCTAATTGCACGGGGCTGTGGGCCCTCTGGCCAGCTGCTGTTAGAGGGAGGGGCATTGAGGGGCTCTGCCCAGGGCAGCTGGCCTGCCTTGCGCTTGTCCTTGCCTCTTGGCTCATGGCTGTTGAGGTGTCCGGTGAAGGAGTGGACAGACGCCCTTGCTGACTGTGGCTTCTGTGCTCACAGACCACAGTGGCCCACTGCATCTCGGTGAGCCAGGACTACATCTTCTGCGGCTGTGCTGACGGCACCGTGTGCCTTTTCAACCCCTTCAACCTGCACTTCCTCAGCACGCTGCCCCGGCCCCATGCCCTGGGGACAGACATTGCCAGCATCACAGAGGCCAGGTGAGCGGTGTGGGTGGGCCCCTGAGTCCTGTCAGAGCCCCACTCTGTGCCAGGCCGTCCCTGGCATGCTGCAAGGAGAGGAGGGCACACATAGACCTCTGGGAAGACCCTTGCAGTCAAGCACAGGTGGGTCTTTTAGCATTTGTTGCTCACTGTGGGCAACCGTGGTAATCTGAGTCTGCAGTGTGGTAATTAATGCATTGTCCTGTAAACACCACAGCTAGGACAGACGGGCAGTTCCTTAGGGTTTCTGAGAGAGGCTGGAAACCTGACGGAGCAGGCCTTTCTCCCTCAGGGTGGTCCTGGGTAGCAGCTAAGGTAGGAGGGTCTTATTGTAGCCTCGGGCCTTGGGTTGGGTGATTGCAGGAAGTGAAGTTTTGCTCTGGTTTCAGTGCTGTCAGGAAGCGGGGCAGTTCTGCAGTTGGGTATATTAATTTCTCATTCAGGGAAGGAGTGGGCTAAATCTGCAAATGGCAGGAAATGATATATGACCATGACTGGTTTGCACAGTGCCCTTCCTTTTCCTCTGACGTGAGTCTAGAAGGGCCTGACATCTGCTTGGCTGCATCACGGCCACACACTGTCCCCGCCTGATGTTGGGGGCTATGAAATAGCTTGTGTTCTTTTGCAGAGCCCCATGGCAAGGAATGCCAGGCCAGCCGCTGCGTTCTTTCTCCAGTGACTGCTGGCCACCCTGCTGCTCCTCCCTTTAGTGCCCCTTTTCATTAGCGCTAACTCACCAGTTTGCCCTGTCTGCCCTGGACACCCTGACCCCCTCTTTCCTCAGTCGCCTTTTCGCTGGAGTGGCCAATGCGAAGTATCGGGACACCATCACCTTGACCTTTGATCCTGCAAATCCGTGGCTGTCTTGTGTGTACAATGACCATAGTACTTATGTCTGGGGTGTGAAGGGCCCCAAGAAAGTGGGCAAGGTGTATTCAGCTCTGTATCATTCCTCCTGCGTCTGGAGTGTAGAGGTACGTGGGCCAGGTCTGCTGAGACTGACCGTGTTTCCTGGCCTACCATTAGGAGCTGGGGTTCCTCAAGTGTGGAATTTGTTTCCTCCAGCACCCTTGCTCCCCAAGCTGTGCCCCTGGGTCCCTTCGTATCTGTTAATTGGCTCTGAGGATGGGAGGGGATTTTAGTGCTGACTCATCTCAGACGTTTTTCAGTATGCCCCTGTGCAGTCTTAGCTTGGCCTCTTTGGACATGTTCCTGAACTTGACCAAACCTTAGTTTCTGCAATTGTGAAATGACATACCTGATGCATTTGATTTTTACGAACAGGAGACAAAGTAAGTGGGAGATTTAGAATGCCTAGTACTTACTAGGTGCTTGGTTAATGTATATTCCTTTACTTGTTAAAGACAAGAGCTAATCATTATGACTTGCTTGCTATGGGACAAGCCGTTGCCTCCAGGGGACAGGATGGGGGAACTTTAGGCCCCCAAGGACAGAGGTTCAGGAGGGTTTAGCTGAAAAGGGTTGGGGACAAAATTTATTATCTCCAAGGGAAAGATACTAACTTGACAATGAAGAAACGGCAAAACCCACCCTTAGCCAAGTCATTAAGGTTAACATCCCGTGGCAGCAGCATGAATCTGGTGAGAGGGTACACTGAGAGGTTTCAAAATGTTCCCAGAAAATGTTATGACTCTTAAGAACTCCCAATAAAATGTTGAACAACAACAACCAACGTTGATGGAAAGTTTCTTTTAGTTCTGTTTTTCCATGCAGCCTCCTCCTAGCATTGTGTCTGGTATTCTTGACCCAAATGTATAAGGAACTTAGGATAGTCATGAGGAAACATCAGGCAACCTTCATTTGAGGTACACCTGCCAGAGTAACTTATCACACTCTCCCAGGTGTCAGGGTAGGAAAGACAAGCAAAGACTGAAAGCCGTTCTAGACTGGGACAGATGACACCCATGTGCCGAGGGGGCTCCTGGGATCCTGGAGCAGAAGAAGTACATTCGTGGGATAAACAAACAAACTCATTGGCATTGGGTTGATTCCAACTCAGAGCAACCCCCGCTGGTGACATTTAAATAAAGTCTAATAATGTTGTACCAGTGTGACCTCCGTGGTCCTTATCACTGTGTACTGTAGTGCATAAAACATTAATACGAAGGGAGACCAGGTGAGAGAGTTGAATGTGACATATCTTGACTCATTTTTCTAAAGGTTCAACCCAAAAGGTAAAGTAAAACAGCTCTTGATGGAGAGGAAAAGGTGGAAGGGGGTGGGTGATGATTCTTTCCCCCCGCTGCCTGGCACTGAACGGCCTCTCCTCTCTTCTCATTTTGCAGGGTCCACGAATTGCAGTTCCTGAGTGAAATGCTGAAGGTGGAGGCCCATGAGTCAGAGATTCTGTGCCTGGAGTACTCGAAGCCAGACACAGGTACCTGGCCCTGGCCTGGAATGGCCTTGAGTGAGCCCCTCCAGTCTGGCCAGAGCCACTGATACTTGTCCTGCCTCTTGACTATGGGGCTGATCGTTCTTTTGGCTACCAAAAGAGTTAGTGATCCTTCTTGATGTCTCTGAAGGCTTCTTGTTGTTTCTGAAGGCTTTGGGGAGGACTGCATCTCAACTCTGCCCGACTCCATGGCTCATGTGGCTTAAGGATGTGGGGCTCAGTTTCTCTGGGTGCTCTTTGCTGGGCACTCATGTTGGGCTGCGATCCACAAGCTCAGCAGTTTGAAACTACCAGCCGCTCTGCAGGAGAAAGGTGGGCCTTTCTACTCCTGTAAACAGTTACAGTCTCAGAAGCCCATAGGGGGTATTCACTATGAGTCAGCATTAACTTGATAGCAGCAGATTTGATTTTTGTAAAGTCTTTTTAAAGCCAACCAAAAGCTGAATCAGTGAAGAAGATCTGCTTTAGACATTGTGCTCTTTTAAAGAATAATCTGTCTGTGATCAGATTGACACAGGAACTTGGAAGGTTAGGTGAAAAGTTTAAGGGGCAGTGAGCTTATGTGTGTGATGGAAATTTGGAATTGGAAAAGGACAGTGAGAATGGCTACATAATTTCAGAAATATAATGAATGTTAGCAAATTGTACATGTAGAAATGATCGAATTGGTATATATTTTTGTGTGCATTGTTTTAGATCAGGGAGAAGACTCGAAGTTCAAATATAATTTACAGAGACCCCCCTTGTTAAATCTTGAATGGGACAAAGTCCAGAAAAAACAAATCATCTGGTTGAGGGAGACCGTAAGCATGAGGCCATAATGGGGACTGAAGGATTCACAACAGCTCGGTCACATGGAAAACAAAGGAAGCCCCTTTAAAAGTCAAGTTCCCAGCAGATCAGACCATCACAGTTGGAAATGTGACTACAGAAATGGGAAAGGGACCATGATTGGAGTAAATACATTATTGCAGATTAGAAAAGTTTACAGGACTGGTTCAGGGCCCTCCAACCATCTTGGTCAGGGCATGAACGTGCAACCTCAGTACCCCAATTCCCATCAAGGGCATACTCAGGCAAGTTCTTGAGGGCTAGACTACTCCTCACCAGGCTGGCCAGAGGAGTGGGTGGAAGCAAACAAACTCTGCCTGAGGGCAAAGCATTTTACGTTGCTAGTTCAGAGTCATGGAGCTCTAGTGCCATAGAAGGTTATGGGTTGGGCGGTTAACCACAAGGTTTCACTCTTCAAAACCACCAGCCAGCTCCAGGGAAGAAAGATGAGGCTTTCTACTCCAATAAAAATATATAGTCTGGAGATTAAAAGCCCCAATGTAAGTTAACTGGGTTGATTCCTACTAGAGGGATAATGTGTGTGGGCCAGATGCTTGCAAGGTCCCTCAAGGCAATGCTGCCAGACTGCAGTCTCTGCTCCCTGCTGGTGGAGACAATGGATTGCTTTTCTCTAAAACTTGGAACCATTAGCTTGGTTCCAGTAGGTGGAGTTCACACCCTACTGATAATGGTTCATATGGAGATCCAGAAAACAGGTCAAAGTTAAGCTGCCATTCTAAATGTAGGATCCGCCCATTTTGTCACCTGTATACCCCCAATCCCTCCTCTTCCTATTGCATGTATGCCCCTAGACCACCCCTTCTCACCGCTGTATAACATAGTCCAAGTCCTTCCTGTGATGTATGTCTTTACCCTCCCGTTTCCAATTCCCCTTGTCCTCCTTCCCTTCCCCCTCTCTCCATGTGGACCACCAAGTGGGGCTGAGGTGAGCAATGCTACCATGATATGTGTGTGACTGCATTATTGTAATATCTCTTCTATCTCTCATGCTCCCAATGACTTTAATATTTATATCTCAACCCTTTATGTTTCCAGGGCTTTCAATGACATTAGGCATCTTTTCAATGTTTATGAATCATGCTTATGAACCTCTCTTCTGTTAGTTGTCTGTGTGTATGCATTGCCTGTATTAAAAACATATAGAACCGAGCAATTTGTCTGGAAAAATAATTTATAGGAACTTTATGTTAGATTGCCATGCGTTTTGCATAGCCAATTGTTCTTTTAAAACACTTTTCTTGTCATTGTGATACCATGCTAAAAGGTAAAAACATCTGTATATAGTCAAATAGCTTTATCTTTCCTTTAAAGACATGAACCTTCGTGTCTTGCTTAAAGTTTCCACCTCACTAAAGCTAAATTGCTACTCTCGAAAATAAATCCCTCTAAGTTTTTAATGCTTTGAATATTTTATCGCTCTAATCCTCCTGGAGTTTATTTTTGAATGTAGTATGCTCCTTCCTTTGATTTCTTGTAAATTCAGCCAATTCAACCACTCATTAACCAAAGTATTCCTTTACCACTGGATTGTTTTGCCACCTTTGCTTTGCATAGCATATAGTTCTAAATTATATCCCAGACTACTGAATTATTTGCCAGAGTGGCTTTACTAATTGTACACTGGCATCACAACACGCGGGAGCTTCGGAAAGATCGTGGGAGAAAGGAATGAAAAGAGAAGATAATTTCCCATGAATTTTTGAAGCTTCCTCGTACAGGTGCTTTACAGTAAGTCGACATTAGGGTTTATAATCAATAAAAAATTCAACTGTGATCCAAGAATGAGGGGCGTGACATTTCCTGGTTGAGACAAAAGCGAACAGGCGAGCAGAATACGAAAAGAATTGGTTAACCGATGAAACTGCAGCCAAGTGTTAGCTGTTATCACAAAAATGAACACACAGAATATTCTTGAACTTGGAAGTGGGAACTTCAGCCTTTCAACGGCCATCGACGGTGCGGGGCAACATCCCCGCACTCCTACGCTCAGGAAGGGGGTTCTGGGGTCTGCGGCGCCGCGGGGCACAAGTGGGGCGAAGGGCTGCGAGGGAACGCCGAGGCAGAGGGGTCCCCGCGAGGCGGCTGCGGGCCGCTCCAGAAGGCAGGGGTCCGGGGGCTCTGCGGTCCCTCAGGACCCTCCAGGAGAGGCTCCAGAAAGGCAGCTGGAGGCCCCGGCCGGCCGTGCAGCTCGCTGGGAGGCGCGGGCGCACGTGCTCCGCCGGTCCGGGCGGCGGGGGCGGCTGAACGGGCCCTGGCCGTGGGCGGCGGGCGGCGGGCGGGCGCAGTGCGGCGCCGGGCAGGCGGGAGGTGACCGCGCGGGGCGGTCGCGGCGGCTGGGGCTACTGACGGCACACGGATCCGGAGCGCACTGCGCGGGGCGGGGCGCCGCGCAGGTGAGAGCGGCAGCGGACCCGGATGCGGCGCGGCTGAGGGCGGCCGAGGGCGGGGGGTCGCGGCGGCTAGCTCTTGGAGATCCCGGCCGGAGGCTCCGGCGCCGGTGCTGCGCTTCCTGCCGGCTCGAAGAACGAGCCCGAGCCTGGCCGCCCTCGGGATGCCTTGCTGAGGCTCCGCCGGACGTCCCCAACAGGGGGGCGGGGCGGGGCGGGGCGCGTTCGGGCGCCTCCTGAGGGCGCCTCAGCGGAGAGCGGCGTTGGCGCCGTGGAGTCTACGCTCCACGCGGGCGGCCCAACCCGCCTGCCACTCAGGTGTCTTTTTGCACGGAAGTGAGTTTTAGGAGCGGGAAACCTGTGGTGGGCGTGACTGACGTGTTTTTAAATCATTTTCTATACATTTAAAGCTGTAAAGGCAAAACTTCATGATCCAATTAATATAGCCAAAAATTCAGGCTTGATAGAAACATTTAGAATCCAGGCACTGGGGGTAAAGTCCCCTTATTCCCATCTGTTATTGGAGGAAGGTATGAGAGAGATTGGATACTGCGGTGGGAAGAAATAGAGCCAAATAGGAATGTCTGCTTCTATAGGGAGAATGTATCAGCCATGCGCTCACTTTAAGGCAGCACAGCTTTAAGGGAGAATCTGTGGAAATGATAGATTACCGCAGGAACATGAACTTGGAGTATATCTCCAACTAACAGAGTGGTGGTCTTCCAGCCATGGAACATTAGTCTCCCAGATTCCCTCTGTACCAGTCAGGGAATAAGTCCCAGTATTATTTCCCTTGGTGCTAGTATCCCACATTTCCCCTCTCTGCATTATGTTTAAGATTCAAAAAGTGTCACGGAGGCAACATGGTCTCTTTTCATATCTATTAGCTTCCTATAGAAGTGACATGAGACTGCAAGCATCACAATTATGATAAAAAACACAGTCAGACTGGAACTTAAGCTATGTGAAGTACTTTGCCCCCAAGCTCGCGGGTCCAACCCTTCCATGCTACTCCTCAATTGCTTAATCACATCAGAGCCAGGAGAAGCCTCAAGCTTGTCTTTGAATGTATAGAAAATATCCTTTTTAAGCTGATCAATATCTAATGAAATGTTTCCCTTAAACCCTTGCAAATGTTGGCCTCTCCATCTCTTCCTTGTCCATCTTTCTCCAAAGGTGGTTGCGTCCTTTTAAAGGGAGTCCATCAGTTTTATTCTGTAAAAAACATACATGCATAGCCTTTTCTCCAGGTGAATGGACCTGGATCCCAAACACAGTTTCCATCATCCTCAGATTTCTTAGGATCAATTTTCTCTGTAGAATTGAAAACGTGTTTATCTTCCCTAATTTTATTACAAGCTTTTAGTAAGGAGAAAAATTTTTTAGTTAAAATGAGTAAATGAACTTTGTCACACATAAGATTCCTCTTCTCCTCCTTCTGTTTTAACAATTTAAATAGTAAAGCATTGCTAGATCTTGAACCAGTAAAAGTACTAGTTAGATAACCTTCATTGTTATGTAAATACTGGCTCCCATCCCTCAGAGAATTAAGAGAGCTAACTAATTGGGAGAACTTCTTATCATACTTTGAAAGACTGAAAAAATTCTTAATAAATTTGTTCAGCTGATCTTGAAGTAACTTACCAAGCAGACATTTTTTCTCCAGGCTTACCAATAAGGTTATAGGCTCAATTGAGCCGTTTTGCCTTTCAGGCTTCTCACACTGTATGATTTTACCTTGCAATATTCTGTCTTGGTTAACTTCACTCATTCCCTCTATGCTGGCTTTAGGGGAAGTTAATGGGAGGGCCTTAGGCCCCCCTGAATGCCCTAAGGAAATGACCCGGCATCCACAGTTAACAAACCTTTTTCCTTCCATTTCTAATTCCATGTGGGGGCGCTGTTTCTCCACAACAGCAGTCCAGAAGACTGCTTGTTTATAGGGTGGTCAAACTTCTCAAGTACTCTTTCCTGATAGGTATAAATTTTTACTCTAGAAATGCAAGGAAGGGAAAATTGGCTTAAGCGATCCTACATTTTTACAAACCATGGTATATCAGAACTCATTACTGCCTTAATTTCTTCTTCACAATCCTGACCAATAACTCCAGCAACACCTTGAGAATTTATGTTGGACTTTCTTTTTTTTTTGGACTTTCTTAATAAACTTCCTATAGTTCTTTTAGGTAGTGGACCCCAATTACTGCTCTTCGTTTCTGATTCAATCACAGTTTGGGGCTTTTTCTTACAACTCTTATCAACTCCAGTATCAATTTTAATTTCTTGAGTACTAAGGTTAAATCTTCCTGATAGAAACTGTATTAATCTTTCAATAAGAGGTCCCTGCTTTTGAGGATCAAGCTCCTGTGAAGGCTTCTGAGCCATCTCTTGGTTATTCAAACCAACTGCAGTGAGAACAGAGACTAGGTTTTTGCCTCTTTGGCTAGGTCTGTTCTGCTGTGAGGCTGCTAGATAAAGGCGATTTCTCTCAAAGATCTTCTTTGCTCCAGTAGGCAGACGCCTTGCCTACCACGCTCTGCTATGAGGGCTCTGCATCAAGCTTCTTCCACTATTTTCCCGCCGGGAAGTCTTTGCTAATGGCGACCCTTCACTGTTGATTTTTGAACGACATTGGCTCGCCCAATGAGTTCCCTTCCTACAATGGAGGCAGAGTTCAGGTTCGTTTAAACCCGATCTCCATGGTCCTGGCCCATGCTCTGACATTGGCCGCAGCCTGCTCTGCCTACACTCTTTTGAAGATGACTTGTCTTCCCACAACTAAAGCACTTTCTTCCAGGTCTGATATAGTTTGCCAATGAAGCTGCCATGAGGTCTGCCTTGTATTCCTCTGCCTCTACATTCCTGCATATCCTAAAATAACCCAGCAAAGTGCCCTGTTCGCTGTAGGGATGCAAGGCATTTTTACAGTGCTTATTAGAGAAATCATAAGATAGCTTGTGCACTAGGTCTCTTACTGCCTGAACATTCTTCACACATTTGGAAATAGCATCTTCCAGTCGGGACACAAAGTCAGCGTAACGCTCATCATTCTGTTGTCTTATAGCCCTGTAACGCGGCGTTCTCTCTTCTGATGGAATTATCTTTTCCCAGGCCCTTAAGCAAACCTCATGTATCTGTCCTATTGTCTGTTCAGTAAACTGTAGTTGAGACTCAACTGTAATATAATTTGCATCCCCTAGCAATTGATGAATTCCTATATCTATCCCATCCTCAGCATTCTTCCCAGCTCTTGCAAGGGCTGCTTCCTTCCATAGCATTTGATATCACAAGCATTCTGAAGAGTAAAGACAAATTCTCACTAAAGCTTTCCAATCTGTAGGGGTCCAGCTGTCAGACTCTGCTAGAGCCCTTATCATGCTAATTACAAAATGTGAGTCTGGGCCCTAGTCATTGATTGCCTGCTTGAGATCTTTTAGCAACTTAAAAGGCAAAGGCACTGTGAATTCCTTTTGGTTCTAACAGGATAAGACATCTTGCATTCTAAATCTTCTTCTGCAATCCCTCTTCCTACTCTGGAGAGTAAAGGTGCTTTCCTATACTTTGCTTCTTTACGTCTATTCTCTGAGCTACTCTTTTCAATCTGGATATCTTGGAGTTCCACTTCCTGAACTTCACCTTCTGTGCTAGCTCTCCTAGTTTGCATTTCTTTGGAGCTAATCTCTCTACCTTCAGGGCTGGCTTGCTTGATTGTTTTACAATCTCTGGCCTTTCTTACACTAAATTCCAGCAGGAGAGCAGTTGCTTTTACTATGTCCCCTTCTGACTCAGGCTCATTCTTTTAGCTCTGCCTAAAATCTTCTCATCTGCCTGAAACCCGTTCTCACTGCTTCTCATCTGATTTAAATTTGGGCATCTTAGACGTTGCCTGTTCTGCTTCTTGGCTTTCTCTACCTTTGAAAGCAAGGGAGCTTCCTGGGATTGTTTAATAGCTATGCTTTGGATCTTGCAATCCACTGCCTCTAGTACTGTATCACCTTTAAACCTTCGGAGTCTGCAGTCTCGCGAGAGCATACAGGCTTTGGCAATGAGGTTCTGTTCTAGAATTGGAGGCTTTAGATAACAAACCAATCCCTGCCTTTTCAGTTTTTCCTAAAGTTTCTTAACCTAAATCATGCTTATTCACAGACACTTTAGCTTGCTTTTCTAGATTTGAATAGACACAAGACTTCTCACTAGACTGTTCATCCTTATTCTCTTCCTCCTGCAAAAGTTTTAAAACCATCTTAACTTGTACCCACAGAGACCACTTCTCCATAGGGATACTCTCCCCATCTCTGTGCTTCCTTTAAGTTGACAATGACCTCCTCCCAGGTCTCTAAATCAAAAGTTCCTTCCTCTGAGAACCATGAATTATACCTTTTTACTACTTTTAGAAAACATTGTATCTTTTTCTTCGTTACTTTTACACCTTGTCTTTTCAGTAAGTAGAGAGCATGGTACCATAAGTTTCAGGTTTACTTTTACCTTGCTCCCATTATCCTCTTTAAAATTCTAATTCACTATTTCCACTACTTCTCTGTCAATCCCCACACCGGATCCTCACTTCGCACAATTTTCAAATTCACTCTACGTACCAATGGGGCCATATAATTGTTATATGGGATATAACTCATATTGTCCCACGTTGTGCGCCATTTGTCTGGGGAAGCCCGCCTTGTGCTGGGGCTCCAGCCTCCAGCCCAGTCCTTGAGCCTCCTGCCTGGTCTCCATCCCACCTCCCTTCGTCCACACTGAGCGTGGACCTGGCTGGTAAGATCATGGCCATCCAGGAGATGAGCATGCTACCATGAATTGTGTCTGACTGCATTATTGTAATGTCTCTTCTATCGCTCATGCTCCCGGTGACTTTAATATAATATTTATATATCTCAACCATACAATTGTGCTTATTGAACCCAAGATTACTGGTGGGGGGCTGGCACCCCAACTCATACCACAGTACATACCATTTGTCTAGTTCTTCAATGCTTCCTCTCCCGCTCACTCCCTCCAACTATCATGACCTCAGCTCTACCTTACAAAGCCGGCTAGACCAGAGCATGTACACTGGTACAGATAAGAACTCTCAACACACAGAATCCAGGACAGATAAACCCTTCAGGAACAGTAATGGAAGTAGTGATAACATGAGGGTAGGGATGAGATAGAGGGAACTGATAGCAATGATTGATGTATTAACGCTCACACCCCAGGGGGACAAGCAACAGAAACATTGGTGAAGTGAGACCTTGGACATTGTAAAATATGAAAGTATAATTTATCAAGGTTTCATGAGGGTGGGAGAGTGGGAGAGAAGGGGGGAAAAGGAGCTGATACCAAGGGGTCAAGTATAAAGAAAATGATGATGGTACCGTAGGTACAAATGTGCTTGATACAATTGATGTATGCATTGTTATAAGTGGTGTAAGAGCCCCCGATAAAATGACTTAATTTTTTAAAAGTGTTTAGGTAGATCTTGATGGAGGATAGATTGAGAAACAATAGTTTCAGAATTTGATAATTTTGCTTAATAATCAAACTGAAAACTCACTGCCATTGCATCTTTTGTGACTCACAGCAACCCTGACTTTCAGCAACCCTATTGGACAGGGTAGAGCAGCCCCTGTGAGTTTCTGAGACTGCAACTCTTTACAGGGGTAGAAAGCCCTAACGTTTCTCTCTCAGAGCGGGTGGTGGTTTTGAACTATGTGGGTAGCAGCCCAAGTGAAAACCACTATGCCACCAGGGCTCCCTGTGCCACATAGCTGGAGCTGTTGTTTTCCCAAACATTCACTTGGCTATTTCTTTTATAAGAAGCCAAGTAATTTGGCAGCTTATTTCTGTTCCAGTTTTCTTATATAGAAAATGTGGTGACAGTGTG
This sequence comes from Tenrec ecaudatus, assembly GCF_050624435.1. Lineage (NCBI taxonomy): Eukaryota > Metazoa > Chordata > Mammalia > Afrosoricida > Tenrecidae > Tenrec > Tenrec ecaudatus. The sequence goes on from NW_027459349.1 coordinate 323,460, forward strand.
AACCTGTTTGTTGTAGTTTATGTGAACATAATTGAGTGATCTAGACCAAGTGAGCTAGACCAAGTGAGCTGACTGGTCAAAAATCAGACCTGTGGATTGCCAAATTGGTTCTGCTGAGATTGGGGCTTTCCTGGATCCACAGGCTTCCTCCAAGCTGTGTCCGAGAAGCTCTGCATTTTAGAGCTACATTTTATAGTTGAAAGAGAGGCCTAAGGAGGGAGGGAGTCCTTAAGCTCTAAGACCTTAATGCTGTCATTGCTGTCCTCTTTTAGTGTACCTGCAGTTTCCACACTGCAGTGGGAACCATTGAAACAGCTGTTCTCATTCTCTGAGATGGTGTGCCACCCCACTCCATACCACCACCACCTCATCCCTTTCTCTTATTGTAGAGATAATGCCCCTTCCATATGTATCTCAGATATTCAATTAATGAAGAAAGACAAAAGTAGGAGAAATGATTTAGATGAAGGAGACCATAAGCATGAGGCCATAATGGGGTCCAAAGGCTGTGTGGCCATGTCGCTAATTATAGAAATGGATGAAATCTGCCACAAAAATGTGATTGGAGGCAGAGCAATTCATCACTCTCTCAGGCAGGACTACATAAGTGAGAATGGGGCCATTATGGAGACATGGAGACGATCACAGATTAGAAAGGCTTACTGGATTTGTTCTGGGGCCTTCCGACCACTATAACTCATGACCATAGGGTCTTAGACTTTCCCAATTTCCATTGAGGACCTTCCCAGGGAAGTCCCAGAGGGCAGATTGCTCCTCTCTGCTCTGGCTAGTTGTTGTTGCGTGCCATTGAGGACACTTGGACTCGTCGTGACCTCACATACAACCGAATGAAACACTGTAGGGTCGTGCACCATCCTCACAATTGTTCCTGTGCCTGAACCACCGATGAAGCCACTGAGTCCATCCACTTCTTCGAGGACCTCCTCTGTTTCATGGCTTCTCCACTGTTGTACCAAATAGGATGTCCTTCTCCAGGGACTGGTCTCTCCTGACAACATGTCCAAAGTATGTAAGATGGCGTCTTGCCATCCTTGCCTCTAAGCAGCACTCTGGCCTTATTTCTTCTGATACAGATTGGTCAGTCCTTCAGCAGTCCATGGTACTGTCAGTAGTCTTCTGGTGGACCACAATTCGATGCATCTGTTCTTCTACAGCCTTCCTTATTCAGTGTCTAACTTTCACATGCATATGATGCAATGGAAAATAGCATGGCTTAGGTCATGTGCACCTTAGTCCTCAGAGTAACATCATTGTTCTTCAACACTATAAAGAGGTTTTCTGCAGCAGATTTACCCATTACAATACATCTTTTGATCTCCTGACTGCTGTTTCTATGAACATTGATAGTGGATCTAAGCAAGACAAAATCCTTGACAACTGAAGCCCTTTTCTCTGTTTATCACCTATTGGTCCAGTTTTGGGGATTTTGGTCTTCCTTATATTGAATTGTAACCCATATTGAAGGCTGCAATCCTTGATCTTCAGCAAGTGGTTCAATTCCTCCTCACTTTCAGCAAACAAATGGCGTCATATATGCACACAAGCAGGCTCCCAAAAGTTAGTGGAACAAGGAATCAAAAGAGAATGGAATTTTTCAGGGACTTTTTGAAATACCAGTGTGTGTGTGTGTGTGTGTGTGTGTGTGTGTGTGTGTGTGTGTGAGAGAGAGAGAGAGAGAGAGAGAGAGAGAGAGAGAGAGAGAGAGAGAGAGGAGATGTGGGCATAAAACAAACATCAAGCAACATAAGGGAGAATGCTGTTGGCTGCTGTTGAACTGATTCCGGTGCGCATGCACAGTGACCTGCTGTGTGCACCATAGTGACCCCTCAGAAGCAGATCATCAAGCCTACCTTTCAACTGAAATTCTGAGAATTCACAATTTTCAGAAGTATGTGGATAACAGTGAAAGCCAAAATTCTATTTGCACAGTCCCCACGTGGATTAAGCTTCCAGTGAATTCCTTCAGACCATTGACCAGGGATGTGAACACTCTTGCCACCAGGCAGAGGGCATTGGAAAGTGGATTACCCCTTAGGCAGCCCATGGTGGGGCTTAGAGACTTGCCTAAGTGTATCCTTGAATCGAGGCTGCCATTCTGGGCTGCACGGTCATGAGTCATGCCCCCAAAGCCTTGGTTGTTTGGCCCTGGACCACTCTTGTAAACTGTCCTGTTTCACACAGGTCCCAATCCTTGTCCTATTCTTGCTTCTGTAGTCCCACCTGGAACTGTGATGTTGGGATCTGCCGCCATGTCCTTTCAAGTCTGTGAATCTCAGATAACCCTTACATATCAATAAGACCTCTTGCTAATAGTTTCCCTCCCCTCATCTCGATGGCATGTGTTGGCCCTTGGACTATCTAGGTTACCTAGCGGGCATTTGGATTATGTAGGCTCCCTAGCGGGAATTTGGACTATATAGATTACCTAGTGGGCAATTAGACTTTGTAGGTTATCTAGCGGGCACTTTGACTATCTAGGTTACCTAGCTAGCACTTGAACTATCTACGTTACCTAGCGGTTACTTGGAGTATGTTGGCTACCTACCGGGCTGTTGGACTATCTAGGTTACCTAGCCGGCACTTGGGCTATCTAGGTTAACTAACGGGCACTTGGACTATGTAGGTTCCCTAGCGGGCCCTTGGACTATGTAAGTTCCCTAGCGGGCACTTGGACTATGTGGGTTCCCTAGCGGGCATTAGGACTATCTGGGTTACCTAACGGGCACTTGGACTATGTAGGTTAACTAGCGGGCTTTGGACTATGTAGGTTACCTAGCGGACACTTGGACTATGTAGGTTCCCTATCGTTCACTTGGAGAATGTAGGTTAACTAAGGGGCACTAGGACAATGTAGGTTACCTAGAGGGCCTTGGGACTATCTAGGTTACCTAGGGGGAACTTGGACTATGTAGGTTTACTATTGGGCACTTGGACTATCTAGGTTACCTTAGCAGGCACTTGGACTATGTAGGTTAACTAGCGGGCACTTGGACTATCTAGGTTACCTAGCAGGCACTTGGACTATGTACGTTTCCTAGCGGGTACTTGGACTATCTATGTTAACTAGCGGGCACTTGGACTATGTAGATTCCCTATCGGGCACTTGGACTATGTAGGTAACCTAGTGGTCACTTGAACTGTCTAGGTTACCTAGCGGGCATTTGGACTATGTAGGTTAACTAGCGAGCTCTTGGACTATCTAGGTTAACTAGCGGGCACTTGGACTATGTAGGTTCCCTAGCGGGCACTTGGACTATTTAGGTTACCTAGCAGGCACTTTGACTATCTAGGTTAACTAACGGGCACTTGGACTATGGAAAGAAGTGCCTAATGGTCACCAGGACCCATGGTTAATCCAGGCGTGGTCATCTGATTCCAATCGATCAGACCTAGCTATAAATCACTTATATGTCTGGGTAATTAAAAGCAAATATAAATTTTCAAAAAAAATAACGTTGCATGGGATAGAAAGAGAATACATAACAACATCAGACATAAATATGCCTCAAGACAAACTCATTGTGCACATCCAGAATACATAATGGCTCTTGCTAAGATGCATTTCCCACTAGACCCTACCCCAAGCCAGTAAAAGCCAGAAACTCTACAGTAAACTGTGGATTGTACTACTCTGAAATGGGAGCTGTGTCTCTAGACCTAATTTGGGGCTGTTCGTGCTGAGGACTCACCAATACCTGCTGCAGTGACAACAGTCCAGGTGAGAATAAGGAAATCTGGATGACAGCCAGGATATAGGAGCACTGAGACCTCAAATTGCTTCTAGGCGAGCATGGCCTAATGGGCTTCCATTTATGCACCTCTGGCAGGAGGAGTTTGTTCTGGAAAGTAATGGTTTCTAAGGAAGTATTTCTTAAACTTTCACATGCATGCACTTACCCAGGTTCCTGGAAATCGGGCTGGGGGGCAGATTCTGATTTTGTGGGTTCAGGGTGGGGGGTCTAGGATCCAGCAGTTCTAGAGGCCCTGGTACTCTTGGGCTGTTAACCACAAGGACAGTAGTCCTAAACCACCAGCCACTCCTTGGGAGAAATATGAGGCTGTAGACTCCGGGCAAGAGTGACAGTCTGGGAAACCCACAAGGGCAGTTCTACCCTGTCCTGTAGGGTCACTATGAGTCAGCATCAACTCGATGGCATTAGCATGGGAGAAGCTAATGCTGATGTTGCTGGTTCCTTGACCTATCATACTTTGAGTGGCAAAGTCCCAAGGGCCTTCCCGGATGTGATGGCCAAAAGCAGTAGTGTTCACCCTTGGTCATACTTTGGAATCCCTTAGGAGCTTTCAAGCCTCCCATTGGCCTGGCGCCATCCCAGACCAATGAAGCAAGACTTAGTGGAAGCAGGATTCAGGTCACGGTCAGTGAGAAAGCCCCCTTGGCAATGCCAACGTACAGCCAGTGCAGAGTCGAACTGGTCGACGACTCCACATGACTCCATATACTTTGGTGAAGCCAGCTGTTTGGGCAAGGTTTTCAGAGTTACCACCCATGTAGACTTGTTGGTGATAGTGCATTAAATAGAGCACATGCAGTGCATTGCATGAGTGTCCTATGTCATGCAACCACACCAGGGGTATGTTGAGCCAATTTCTCTGGGAGACCAAGGGTGTTGGCTCCATCCTGAACGTTGGCAGGGTAATGGACTGACACAGAGGAAACTCATTCTCTTTGTGGTGGTGCACTAATGGGTTCTTCACAGAAGGCCAAGTCCATGGCTGCAGATGCTCACGGGGCTGAGGGAGCAGGTCAAATCCTAAGTCAGAGGTGGGTGTTTGCATATTTACATGCCCTCACTGCCATCAAGTCCATTCCAACTCACAGGCCCATGGGACTGAGTAAAATGGCCCCCGTGGGTTTCTGAGACTGTGATTCTTTAGAGGAGTAGAAAATCTCCTCTTTCTCCAGAGGAGCGGTTGGTCATTCAAACTGCTGACCTTGAGATTAACAGTCCAACTCCTGACCACTCTTGCCGTCAGAATTCTATTTATTTACACAAGTATATATATATCCTTTCCCAAAAGAACTCCACATTTTCAAATCATTCTTGACACTCATGGCCTTTTTTCCTTTATAGCCATGCCTTTGGTTGAAACACAGATATAAGAGAAATATTTATCTACTTATAGGGGTACAAAAGTAGCTTTGGTGGCATAGTGTTTGCATGTTGGGCTGCTAACACCAAAGTCAGCACTTTGAAACCACCAGCCACTCCGTGGGAAGAAGAGTCTGTCTACTCCTATAAAGAGTTACAGTCTCAGAAACTCACAGGGACAGATCTACTCTGCCTCATAGGGTCACTATGAGTCAGCATCACCTCCCTGGCAGTGAGGTAGATTTTGGTTTCATAGAGATACAAGTCAGTCCTGAGCTGCTAAAGACAAGGTTGGCAGTTTGAACCCACCAGCTGCAGAGAAAGAGGAGGCTTTCTATTCCCATAAGGAGCTACAGTTTCAGAAATACCCACAGGGGAAATTTTAACCTCTCCTGTAGGATCAATATGAGTCAGAATCGACTTATCGGTGGTGAGCAAGTGGAGGGGACCCTAAACAGGTTCCGGTGGACCTTAAGAGTTCTACTAATTGTGCATGCTCTGTAAAATGTAAACCAAGATTTTACTTTTGCAAACATTATTTTTTCTAAACACGTCTAACTGTGAAACCATACTCGCATGCGGGTCTTTGAACCTGGTCAGTGGTCTGGGGAAGTGAAGGGGCCTGACATCCTTTGTTGTTGTTAGTGCTGTCCAGTCATTCTGACATCACAGGGACCTTCTTTGCAACACAAGGCAGCACTGCCCGGTCCTTTGCCAGCCTCAGGGGTAGTATGTTGGAGCCCATGGTTTCAGCTACCGTGTCTTCCAGTTCACCAAGGAGTTTCCTCTTTGTGCTGCTTACTAAACCCGTTTCTAAGGAGTCCATTCCAACTCATGGTGACGCCGTGTGGGTCAGCACCACGGGACCCCACATAATGCCTTATACCATATATATATATATATATATATATATATATATATATATATATATATATATATATATATATATATATATATATATATATATATATATATATTGTGCATAATGCCTTATACCTGGTCCCTTTGGCACCTTGTGATCGCACAGGCTGGTGTGCTTATTCCATGTGGGCTTTTTTGCTTCTGAGCCAGATGGCCGTTTGCTCACCTTCAAGCCTTTAAGACCCCAGACACTATCTCTTTTGATAGCCTCTGGCCTTTACTTCGGGGTCTTCGGTCCCTGCAGAGTGGACACATGCCTGCTGTGCGGGTATGGGACGTGTCGGAGCGCAGCCTGGTGGCGGAGCTTCAGGAGCATAAGTATGGCATGGCATGTGTGGCCTTCTCATCCAGTGCCAAGTACATTGTCTCAGTGGGCTACCAGCATGACATGATCGTCAATGTCTGGGCCTGGAAGGTGAGTGGGCTGCTGGCCTCAGGACAGGCGGGGCCGGGAGGGGAGCCAAGAAACTGCTGACCGGTGGCCTTTACTTCCGCCTGCTGGCCTCAGTCCCTTTCTAGAGAACTCTGAGCAGAAAGGAGCAACTGGGTATCTAGGATGCTGAAGAAGGGGCAGAAGGAGAGGTCAAGTTCACAGCTTGTCTAACCTTCAGTGTGTAAGTTTCTTTTCCCTCAGCTCCTAGAAGCAGAGCCTTGATTTCCCTTGACTTTCTCTCCAGAAAAACATTGTAGTGGCTTCCAACAAGGTGTCCAGTCAGGTGACAGCAGTATCCTTCTCTGAGGACTGCAGGCAACCGGCACATCAAGTTCTGGTACCTCGATGACAGCAAGACCTCAAAGGTGAGGCAGCAAGTAGCCACTAGGGTGGGGTCTGCCCAGATATGTTCCACCTGCGCCCCCTTCTGCATGCTCAAAAGCCCCTTGGAAGTCTCAGCTGGGCCAGGTGCTATGTCAATATGCAAGGGAAGCCTTCTCCCTCCCTCCCCAGGGCCTGCTTTCCAGGGGGTAGCCTGCAGGGTGTGTGGGTGGCACCTGTGGTGGGTCTCCACAGGTGAATGCCACTGTACCCCTGCTGGGCCGCTCCGGGCTGCTGGGGGAACCTGCGGAACAACCTGTTCACTGATGTAGCCTGTGGCCGCGGGAAGAAGACTGACAGCACCTTCTGTATCACATCCTCACGAGTTCAGTGACCCGGAGACTGTTGGACAAGTGGGTGGAGCTGAGTGTAAGTGAATGCTTTGTCGGCACCCTCCCGTCTGTCACCTCCGGGCTCCAGGGCACCTGAGTCTGCATGCACGCTGGGGGAGGCCCCAGGCGGAGGAAGGTGTTTGGGAACCTCTCTGCTTGCTCGCCCTCTCTGTCTCTGCCTCTTCCTCTGCTTTCCTCTTCTGCTCAGCACACAGACAGCATCACAGTAAGTGTGCTGGCCCTGTCCGCTGCCTCTGCTGCCTTTCTCTGGGCCGGCCTTTTCTGGGTGTGTCTTTGCCCAAACCTCAGGTGCCTTATAAGGAAGGCTTGCTGACTCCTTCCCCCTAATTGCACGGGGCTGTGGGCCCTCTGGCCAGCTGCTGTTAGAGGGAGGGGCATTGAGGGGCTCTGCCCAGGGCAGCTGGCCTGCCTTGCGCTTGTCCTTGCCTCTTGGCTCATGGCTGTTGAGGTGTCCGGTGAAGGAGTGGACAGACGCCCTTGCTGACTGTGGCTTCTGTGCTCACAGACCACAGTGGCCCACTGCATCTCGGTGAGCCAGGACTACATCTTCTGCGGCTGTGCTGACGGCACCGTGTGCCTTTTCAACCCCTTCAACCTGCACTTCCTCAGCACGCTGCCCCGGCCCCATGCCCTGGGGACAGACATTGCCAGCATCACAGAGGCCAGGTGAGCGGTGTGGGTGGGCCCCTGAGTCCTGTCAGAGCCCCACTCTGTGCCAGGCCGTCCCTGGCATGCTGCAAGGAGAGGAGGGCACACATAGACCTCTGGGAAGACCCTTGCAGTCAAGCACAGGTGGGTCTTTTAGCATTTGTTGCTCACTGTGGGCAACCGTGGTAATCTGAGTCTGCAGTGTGGTAATTAATGCATTGTCCTGTAAACACCACAGCTAGGACAGACGGGCAGTTCCTTAGGGTTTCTGAGAGAGGCTGGAAACCTGACGGAGCAGGCCTTTCTCCCTCAGGGTGGTCCTGGGTAGCAGCTAAGGTAGGAGGGTCTTATTGTAGCCTCGGGCCTTGGGTTGGGTGATTGCAGGAAGTGAAGTTTTGCTCTGGTTTCAGTGCTGTCAGGAAGCGGGGCAGTTCTGCAGTTGGGTATATTAATTTCTCATTCAGGGAAGGAGTGGGCTAAATCTGCAAATGGCAGGAAATGATATATGACCATGACTGGTTTGCACAGTGCCCTTCCTTTTCCTCTGACGTGAGTCTAGAAGGGCCTGACATCTGCTTGGCTGCATCACGGCCACACACTGTCCCCGCCTGATGTTGGGGGCTATGAAATAGCTTGTGTTCTTTTGCAGAGCCCCATGGCAAGGAATGCCAGGCCAGCCGCTGCGTTCTTTCTCCAGTGACTGCTGGCCACCCTGCTGCTCCTCCCTTTAGTGCCCCTTTTCATTAGCGCTAACTCACCAGTTTGCCCTGTCTGCCCTGGACACCCTGACCCCCTCTTTCCTCAGTCGCCTTTTCGCTGGAGTGGCCAATGCGAAGTATCGGGACACCATCACCTTGACCTTTGATCCTGCAAATCCATGGCTGTCTTGTGTGTACAATGACCATAGTACTTATGTCTGGGGTGTGAAGGGCCCCAAGAAAGTGGGCAAGGTGTATTCAGCTCTGTATCATTCCTCCTGCGTCTGGAGTGTAGAGGTACGTGGGCCAGGTCTGCTGAGACTGACCGTGTTTCCTGGCCTACCATTAGGAGCTGGGGTTCCTCAAGTGTGGAATTTGTTTCCTCCAGCACCCTTGCTCCCCAAGCTGTGCCCCTGGGTCCCTTCGTATCTGTTAATTGGCTCTGAGGATGGGAGGGGATTTTAGTGCTGACTCATCTCAGACGTTTTTCAGTATGCCCCTGTGCAGTCTTAGCTTGGCCTCTTTGGACATGTTCCTGAACTTGACCAAACCTTAGTTTCTGCAATTGTGAAATGACATACCTGATGCATTTGATTTTTACGAACAGGAGACAAAGTAAGTGGGAGATTTAGAATGCCTAGTACTTACTAGGTGCTTGGTTAATGTATATTCCTTTACTTGTTAAAGACAAGAGCTAATCATTATGACTTGCTTGCTATGGGACAAGCCGTTGCCTCCAGGGGACAGGATGGGGGAACTTTAGGCCCCCAAGGACAGAGGTTCAGGAGGGTTTAGCTGAAAAGGGTTGGGGACAAAATTTATTATCTCCAAGGGAAAGATACTAACTTGACAATGAAGAAACGGCAAAACCCACCCTTAGCCAAGTCATTAAGGTTAACATCCCGTGGCAGCAGCATGAATCTGGTGAGAGGGTACACTGAGAGGTTTCAAAATGTTCCCAGAAAATGTTATGACTCTTAAGAACTCCCAATAAAATGTTGAACAACAACAACCAACGTTGATGGAAAGTTTCTTTTAGTTCTGTTTTTCCATGCAGCCTCCTCCTAGCATTGTGTCTGGTATTCTTGACCCAAATGTATAAGGAACTTAGGATAGTCATGAGGAAACATCAGGCAACCTTCATTTGAGGTACACCTGCCAGAGTAACTTATCACACTCTCCCAGGTGTCAGGGTAGGAAAGACAAGCAAAGACTGAAAGCCGTTCTAGACTGGGACAGATGACACCCATGTGCCGTGGGGGCTCCTGGGATCCTGGAGCAGAAGAAGTACATTCGTGGGATAAACAAACAAACTCATTGGCATTGGGTTGATTCCAACTCAGAGCAACCCCCGCTGGTGACATTTAAATAAAGTCTAATAATGTTGTACCAGTGTGACCTCCGTGGTCCTTATCACTGTGTACTGTAGTGCATAAAACATTAATACGAAGGGAGACCAGGTGAGAGAGTTGAATGTGACATATCTTGACTCATTTTTCTAAAGGTTCAACCCAAAAGGTAAAGTAAAACAGCTCTTGATGGAGAGGAAAAGGTGGAAGGGGGTGGGTGATGATTCTTTCCCCCCGCTGCCTGGCACTGAACGGCCTCTCCTCTCTTCTCATTTTGCAGGGTCCACGAATTGCAGTTCCTGAGTGAAATGCTGAAGGTGGAGGCCCATGAGTCAGAGATTCTGTGCCTGGAGTACTCGAAGCCAGACACAGGTACCTGGCCCTGGCCTGGAATGGCCTTGAGTGAGCCCCTCCAGTCTGGCCAGAGCCACTGATACTTGTCCTGCCTCTTGACTATGGGGCTGATCGTTCTTTTGGCTACCAAAAGAGTTAGTGATCCTTCTTGATGTCTCTGAAGGCTTCTTGTTGTTTCTGAAGGCTTTGGGGAGGACTGCATCTCAACTCTGCCCGACTCCATGGCTCATGTGGCTTAAGGATGTGGGGCTCAGTTTCTCTGGGTGCTCTTTGCTGGGCACTCATGTTGGGCTGCGATCCACAAGCTCAGCAGTTTGAAACTACCAGCCGCTCTGCAGGAGAAAGGTGGGCCTTTCTACTCCTGTAAACAGTTACAGTCTCAGAAGCCCATAGGGGGTATTCACTATGAGTCAGCATTAACTTGATAGCAGCAGATTTGATTTTTGTAAAGTCTTTTTAAAGCCAACCAAAAGCTGAATCAGTGAAGAAGATCTGCTTTAGACATTGTGCTCTTTTAAAGAATAATCTGTCTGTGATCAGATTGACACAGGAACTTGGAAGGTTAGGTGAAAAGTTTAAGGGGCAGTGAGCTTATGTGTGTGATGGAAATTTGGAATTGGAAAAGGACAGTGAGAATGGCTACATAATTTCAGAAATATAATGAATGTTAGCAAATTGTACATGTAGAAATGATCGAATTGGTATATATTTTTGTGTGCATTGTTTTAGATCAGGGAGAAGACTCGAAGTTCAAATATAATTTACAGAGACCCCCCTTGTTAAATCTTGAATGGGACAAAGTCCAGAAAAAACAAATCATCTGGTTGAGGGAGACCGTAAGCATGAGGCCATAATGGGGACTGAAGGATTCACAACAGCTCGGTCACATGGAAAACAAAGGAAGCCCCTTTAAAAGTCAAGTTCCCAGCAGATCAGACCATCACAGTTGGAAATGTGACTACAGAAATGGGGAAGGGACCATGATTGGAGTAAATACATTATTGCAGATTAGAAAAGTTTACAGGACTGGTTCAGGGCCCTCCAACCATCTTGGTCAGGGCATGAACGTGCAACCTCAGTACCCCAATTCCCATCAAGGGCATACTCAGGCAAGTTCTTGAGGGCTAGACTACTCCTCACCAGGCTGGCCAGAGGAGTGGGTGGAAGCAAACAAACTCTGCCTGAGGGCAAAGCATTTTACGTTGCTAGTTCAGAGTCATGGAGCTCTAGTGCCATAGAAGGTTATGGGTTGGGCGGTTAACCACAAGGTTTCACTCTTCAAAACCACCAGCCAGCTCCAGGGAAGAAAGATGAGGCTTTCTACTCCAATAAAAATATATAGTCTGGAGATTAAAAGCCCCAATGTAAGTTAACTGGGTTGATTCCTACTAGAGGGATAATGTGTGTGGGCCAGATGCTTGCAAGGTCCCTCAAGGCAATGCTGCCAGACTGCAGTCTCTGCTCCCTGCTGGTGGAGACAATGGATTGCTTTTCTCTAAAACTTGGAACCATTAGCTTGGTTCCAGTAGGTGGAGTTCACACCCTACTGATAATGGTTCATATGGAGATCCAGAAAACAGGTCAAAGTTAAGCTGCCATTCTAAATGTAGGATCCGCCCATTTTGTCACCTGTATACCCCCAATCCCTCCTCTTCCTATTGCATGTATGCCCCTAGACCACCCCTTCTCACCGCTGTATAACATAGTCCAAGTCCTTCCTGTGATGTATGTCTTTACCCTCCCGTTTCCAATTCCCCTTGTCCTCCTTCCCTTCCCCCTCTCTCCATGTGGACCACCAAGTGGGGCTGAGGTGAGCAATGCTACCATGATATGTGTGTGACTGCATTATTGTAATATCTCTTCTATCTCTCATGCTCCCAATGACTTTAATATTTATATCTCAACCCTTTATGTTTCCAGGGCTTTCAATGACATTAGGCATCTTTTCAATGTTTATGAATCATGCTTATGAACCTCTCTTCTGTTAGTTGTCTGTGTGTATGCATTGCCTGTATTAAAAACATATAGAACCGAGCAATTTGTCTGGAAAAATAATTTATAGGAACTTTATGTTAGATTGCCATGCGTTTTGCATAGCCAATTGTTCTTTTAAAACACTTTTCTTGTCATTGTGATACCATGCTAAAAGGTAAAAACATCTGTATATAGTCAAATAGCTTTATCTTTCCTTTAAAGACATGAACCTTCGTGTCTTGCTTAAAGTTTCCACCTCACTAAAGCTAAATTGCTACTCTCGAAAATAAATCCCTCTAAGTTTTTAATGCTTTGAATATTTTATCGCTCTAATCCTCCTGGAGTTTATTTTTGAATGTAGTATGCTCCTTCCTTTGATTTCTTGTAAATTCAGCCAATTCAACCACTCATTAACCAAAGTATTCCTTTACCACTGGATTGTTTTGCCACCTTTGCTTTGCATAGCATATAGTTCTAAATTATATCCCAGACTACTGAATTATTTGCCAGAGTGGCTTTACTAATTGTACACTGGCATCACAACACGTGGGAGCTTCGGAAAGATCGTGGGAGAAAGGAATGAAAAGAGAAGATAATTTCCCATGAATTTTTGAAGCTTCCTCGTACAGGTGCTTTACAGTAAGTCGACATTAGGGTTTATAATCAATAAAAAATTCAACTGTGATCCAAGAATGAGGGGCGTGACATTTCCTGGTTGAGACAAAAGCGAACAGGCGAGCAGAATACGAAAAGAATTGGTTAACCGATGAAACTGCAGCCAAGTGTTAGCTGTTATCACAAAAATGAACACACAGAATATTCTTGAACTTGGAAGTGGGAACTTCAGCCTTTCAACGGCCATCGACGGTGCGGGGCAACATCCCCGCACTCCTACGCTCAGGAAGGGGGTTCTGGGGTCTGCGGCGCCGCGGGGCACAAGTGGGGCGAAGGGCTGCGAGGGAACGCCGAGGCAGAGGGGTCCCCGCGAGGCGGCTGCGGGCCGCTCCAGAAGGCAGGGGTCCGGGGGCTCTGCGGTCCCTCAGGACCCTCCAGGAGAGGCTCCAGAAAGGCAGCTGGAGGCCCCGGCCGGCCGTGCAGCTCGCTGGGAGGCGCGGGCGCACGTGCTCCGCCGGTCCGGGCGGCGGGGGCGGCTGAACGGGCCTGGCCGTGGGCGGCGGGCGGCGGGCGGGCGCAGTGCGGCGCCGGGCAGGCGGGAGGTGACCGCGCGGGGCGGTCGCGGCGGCTGGGGCTACTGACGGCACACGGATCCGGAGCGCACTGCGCGGGGCGGGGCGCCGCGCAGGTGAGAGCGGCAGCGGACCCGGATGCGGCGCGGCTGAGGGCGGCCGAGGGCGGGGGGTCGCGGCGGCTAGCTCTTGGAGATCCCGGCCGGAGGCTCCGGCGCCGGTGCTGCGCTTCCTGCCGGCTCGAAGAACGAGCCCGAGCCTGGCCGCCCTCGGGATGCCTTGCTGAGGCTCCGCCGGACGTCCCCAACAGGGGGGGGGGGCGGGGCGGGGCGCGTTCGGGCGCCTCCTGAGGGCGCCTCAGCGGAGAGCGGCGTTGGCGCCGTGGAGTCTACGCTCCACGCGGGCGGCCCAACCCGCCTGCCACTCAGGTGTCTTTTTGCACGGAAGTGAGTTTTAGGAGCGGGAAACCTGTGGTGGGCGTGACCGACGTGTTTTTAAATCATTTTCTATACATTTAAAGCTGTAAAGGCAAAACTTCATGATCCAATTAATATAGCCAAAAATTCAGGCTTGATAGAAACATTTAGAATCCAGGCACTGGGGGTAAAGTCCCCTTATTCCCATCTGTTATTGGAGGAAGGTATGAGAGAGATTGGATACTGCGGTGGGAAGAAATAGAGCCAAATAGGAATGTCTGCTTCTATAGGGAGAATGTATCAGCCATGCGCTCACTTTAAGGCAGCACAGCTTTAAGGGAGAATCTGTGGAAATGATAGATTACCGCAGGAACATGAACTTGGAGTATATCTCCAACTAACAGAGTGGTGGTCTTCCAGCCATGGAACATTAGTCTCCCAGATTCCCTCTGTACCAGTCAGGGAATAAGTCCCAGTATTATTTCCCTTGGTGCTAGTATCCCACATTTCCCCTCTCTGCATTATGTTTAAGATTCAAAAAGTGTCACGGAGGCAACATGGTCTCTTTTCATATCTATTAGCTTCCTATAGAAGTGACATGAGACTGCAAGCATCACAATTATGATAAAAAACACAGTCAGACTGGAACTTAAGCTATGTGAAGTACTTTGCCCCCAAGCTCGCGGGTCCAACCCTTCCATGCTACTCCTCAATTGCTTAATCACATCAGAGCCAGGAGAAGCCTCAAGCTTGTCTTTGAATGTATAGAAAATATCCTTTTTAAGCTGATCAATATCTAATGAAATGTTTCCCTTAAACCCTTGCAAATGTTGGCCTCTCCATCTCTTCCTTGTCCATCTTTCTCCAAAGGTGGTTGCGTCCTTTTAAAGGGAGTCCATCAGTTTTATTCTGTAAAAAACATACATGCATAGCCTTTTCTCCAGGTGAATGGACCTGGATCCCAAACACAGTTTCCATCATCCTCAGATTTCTTAGGATCAATTTTCTCTGTAGAATTGAAAACGTGTTTATCTTCCCTAATTTTATTACAAGCTTTTAGTAAGGAGAAAAATTTTTTAGTTAAAATGAGTAAATGAACTTTGTCACACATAAGATTCCTCTTCTCCTCCTTCTGTTTTAACAATTTAAATAGTAAAGCATTGCTAGATCTTGAACCAGTAAAAGTACTAGTTAGATAACCTTCATTGTTATGTAAATACTGGCTCCCATCCCTCAGAGAATTAAGAGAGCTAACTAATTGGGAGAACTTCTTATCATACTTTGAAAGACTGAAAAAATTCTTAATAAATTTGTTCAGCTGATCTTGAAGTAACTTACCAAGCAGACATTTTTTCTCCAGGCTTACCAATAAGGTTATAGGCTCAATTGAGCCGTTTTGCCTTTCAGGCTTCTCACACTGTATGATTTTACCTTGCAATATTCTGTCTTGGTTAACTTCACTCATTCCCTCTATGCTGGCTTTAGGGGAAGTTAATGGGAGGGCCTTAGGCCCCCCTGAATGCCCTAAGGAAATGACCCGGCATCCACAGTTAACAAACCTTTTTCCTTCCATTTCTAATTCCATGTGGGGGCGCTGTTTCTCCACAACAGCAGTCCAGAAGACTGCTTGATTTATAGGGTGGTCAAACTTCTCAAGTACTCTTTCCTGATAGGTATAAATTTTTACTCTAGAAATGCAAGGAAGGGAAAATTGGCTTAAGCGATCCTACATTTTTACAAACCATGGTATATCAGAACTCATTACTGCCTTAATTTCTTCTTCACAATCCTGACCAATAACTCCAGCAACACCTTGAGAATTTATGTTGGACTTTCTTTTTTTTTTTTTTTTTTTTTGGACTTTCTTAATAAACTTCCTATAGTTCTTTTAGGTAGTGGACCCCAATTACTGCTCTTCGTTTCTGATTCAATCACAGTTTTGGGCTTTTTCTTACAACTCTTATCAACTCCAGTATCAATTTTAATTTCTTGAGTACTAAGGTTAAATCTTCCTGATAGAAACTGTATTAATCTTTCAATAAGAGGTCCCTGCTTTTGAGGATCAAGCTCCTGTGAAGGCTTCTGAGCCATCTCTTGGTTATTCAAACCAACTGCAGTGAGAACAGAGACTAGGTTTTTGCCTCTTTGGCTAGGTCTGTTCTCCTGCTGTGAGGCTGCTAGATAAAGGCGATTTCTCTCAAAGATCTTCTTTGCTCCAGTAGGCAGACACCTTGCCTACCACGCTCTGCTATGAGGGCTCTGCATCAAGCTTCTTCCACTATTTTCCCGCCGGGAAGTCTTTGCTAATGGCGACCCTTCACTGTTGATTTTTGAACGACATTGGCTCGCCCAATGAGTTCCCTTCCTACAATGGAGGCAGAGTTCAGGTTCGTTTAAACCCGATCTCCATGGTCCTGGCCCATGCTCTGACATTGGCCGCAGCCTGCTCTGCCTACACTCTTTTGAAGATGACTTGTCTTCCCACAACTAAAGCACTTTCTTCCAGGTCTGATATAGTTTGCCAATGAAGCTGCCATGAGGTCTGCCTTGTATTCCTCTGCCTCTACATTCCTGCATATCCTAAAATAACCCAGCAAAGTGCCCTGTTCGCTGTAGGGATGCAAGGCATTTTTACAGTGCTTATTAGAGAAATCATAAGATAGCTTGTGCACTAGGTCTCTTACTGCCTGAACATTCTTCACACATTTGGAAATAGCATCTTCCAGTCGGGACACAAAGTCAGCGTAACGCTCATCATTCTGTTGTCTTATAGCCCTGTAACGCGGCGTTCTCTCTTCTGATGGAATTATCTTTTCCCAGGCCCTTAAGCAAACCTCATGTATCTGTCCTATTGTCTGTTCAGTAAACTGTAGTTGAGACTCAACTGTAATATAATTTGCATCCCCTAGCAATTGATGAATTCCTATATCTATCCCATCCTCAGCATTCTTCCCAGCTCTTGCAAGGGCTGCTTCCTTCCATAGCATTTGATATCACAAGCATTCTGAAGAGTAAAGACAAATTCTCACTAAAGCTTTCCAATCTGTAGGGGTCCAGCTGTCAGACTCTGCTAGAGCCCTTATCATGCTAATTACAAAATGTGAGTCTGGGCCCTAGTCATTGATTGCCTGCTTGAGATCTTTTAGCAACTTAAAAGGCAAAGGCACTGTGAATTCCTTTTGGTTCTAACAGGATAAGACATCTTGCATTCTAAATCTTCTTCTGCAATCCCTCTTCCTACTCTGGAGAGTAAAGGTGCTTTCCTATACTTTGCTTCTTTACGTCTATTCTCTGAGCTACTCTTTTCAATCTGGATATCTTGGAGTTCCACTTCCTGAACTTCACCTTCTGTGCTAGCTCTCCTAGTTTGCATTTCTTTGGAGCTAATCTCTCTACCTTCAGGGCTGGCTTGCTTGATTGTTTTACAATCTCTGGCCTTTCTTACACTAAATTCCAGCAGGAGAGCAGTTGCTTTTACTATGTCCCCTTCTGACTCAGGCTCATTCTTTTAGCTCTGCCTAAAATCTTCTCATCTGCCTGAAACCCGTTCTCACTGCTTCTCATCTGATTTAAATTTGGGCATCTTAGACGTTGCCTGTTCTGCTTCTTGGCTTTCTCTACCTTTGAAAGCAAGGGAGCTTCCTGGGATTGTTTAATAGCCATGCTTTGGATCTTGCAATCCACTGCCTCTAGTACTGTATCACCTTTAAACCTTCGGAGTCTGCAGTCTCGCGAGAGCATACAGGCTTTGGCAATGAGGTTCTGTTCTAGAATTGGAGGCTTTAGATAACAAACCAATCCCTGCCTTTTCAGTTTTTCCTAAAGTTTCTTAACCTAAATCATGCTTATTCACAGACACTTTAGCTTGCTTTTCTAGATTTGAATAGACACAAGACTTCTCACTAGACTGTTCATCCTTATTCTCTTCCTCCTGCAAAAGTTTTAAAACCATCTTAACTTGTACCCACAGAGACCACTTCTCCATAGGGATACTCTCCCCATCTCTGTGCTTCCTTTAAGTTGACAATGACCTCCTCCCAGGTCTCTAAATCAAAAGTTCCTTCCTCTGAGAACCATGAATTATACCTTTTTACTACTTTTAGAAAACATTGTATCTTTTTCTTCGTTACTTTTACACCTTGTCTTTTCAGTAAGTAGAGAGCATGGTACCATAAGTTTCAGGTTTACTTTTACCTTGCTCCCATTATCCTCTTTAAAATTCTAATTCACTATTTCCACTACTTCTCTGTCAATCCCCACACCGGATCCTCACTTCGCACAATTTTCAAATTCACTCTACGTACCAATGGGGCCATATAATTGTTATATGGGATATAACTCATATTGTCCCACGTTGTGCGCCATTTGTCTGGGGAAGCCCGCCTTGTGCTGGGGCTCCAGCCTCCAGCCCAGTCCTTGAGCCTCCTGCCTGGTCTCCATCCCACCTCCCTTCGTCCACACTGAGCGTGGACCTGGCTGGTAAGATCATGGCCATCCAGGAGGTGAGCATGCTACCATGAATTGTGTCTGACTGCATTATTGTAATGTCTCTTCTATCGCTCATGATCCCGGTGACTTTAATATAATATTTATATATCTCAACCATACAATTGTGCTTATTGAACCCAAGATTACTGGTGGGGGGCTGGCACCCCAACTCATACCACAGTACATACCATTTGTCTAGTTCTTCAATGCTTCCTCTCCCGTTCACTCCCTCCAACTATCATGACCTCAGCTCTACCTTACAAAGCCGGCTAGACCAGAGCATGTACACTGGTACAGATAAGAACTCTCAACACACAGAATCCAGGACAGATAAACCCTTCAGGAACAGTAATGGAAGTAGTGATAACATGAGGGTAGGGATGAGATGGAGGGAACTGATAGCAATGATTGATGTATTAACACTCACACCCCAGGGGGACAAGCAACAGAAACATTGGTGAAGTGAGACCTTGGACATTGTAAAATATGAAAGTATAATTTATCAAGGTTTCATGAGGGTGGGAGAGTGGGAGAGAAGGGGGGAAAAGGAGCTGATACCAAGGGGTCAAGTATAAAGAAAATGATGATGGTACCGTAGGTACAAATGTGCTTGATACAATTGATGTATGCATTGTTATAAGTGGTGTAAGAGCCCCCGATAAAATGACTTAATTTTTTAAAAGTGTTTAGGTAGATCTTGATGGAGGATAGATTGAGAAACAATAGTTTCAGAATTTGATAATTTTGCTTAATAATCAAACTGAAAACTCACTGCCATTGCATCTTTTGTGACTCACAGCAATCCTGACTTTCAGCAACCCTATTGGACAGGGTAGAGCAGCCCCTGTGAGTTTCTGAGACTGCAACTCTTTACAGGGGTAGAAAGCCCTAACGTTTCTCTCTCAGAGCGGGTGGTGGTTTTGAACTATGTGGGTAGCAGCCCAAGTGAAAACCACTATGCCACCAGGGCTCCCTGTGCCACATAGCTGGAGCTGTTGTTTTCCCAAACATTCACTTGGCTATTTCTTTTATAAGAAGCCAAGTAATTTGGCAGCTTATTTCTGTTCCAGTTTTCTTATATAGAAAATGTGGTGACAGTGTGAACCTGTTTGTTGTAGTTTATGTGAACATAATTGAGTGATCTAGACCAAGTGAGCTAGACCAAGTGAGCTGACTGGTCAAAAATCAGACCTGTGGATTGCCAAATTGGTTCTGCTGAGATTGGGGCTTTCCTGGATCCACAGGCTTCCTCCAAGCTGTGTCCGAGAAGCTCTGCATTTTAGAGCTACATTTTATAGTTGAAAGAGAGGCCTAAGGAGGGAGGGAGTCCTTAAGCTCTAAGACCTTAATGCTGTCATTGCTGTCCTCTTTTAGTGTACCTGCAGTTTCCACACTGCAGTGGGAACCATTGAAACAGCTGTTCTCATTCTCTGAGATGGTGTGCCACCCCACTCCATACCACCACCACCTCATCCCTTTCTCTTATTGTAGAGATAATGCCCCTTCCATATGTATCTCAGATATTCAATTAATGAAGAAAGACAAAAGTAGGAGAAATGATTTAGATGAAGGAGACCATAAGCATGAGGCCATAATGGGGTCCAAAGGCTGTGTGGCCATGTCGCTAATTATAGAAATGGATGAAATCTGCCACAAAAATGTGATTGGAGGCAGAGCAATTCATCACTCTCTCAGGCAGGACTACATAAGTGAGAATGGGGCCATTATGGAGACATGGAGACGATCACAGATTAGAAAGGCTTACTGGATTTGTTCTGGGGCCTTCCGACCACTATAACTCATGACCATAGGGTCTTAGACTTTCCCAATTTCCATTGAGGACCTTCCCAGGGAAGTCCCAGAGGGCAGATTGCTCCTCTCTGCTCTGGCTAGTTGTTGTTGCGTGCCATTGAGGACACTTGGACTCGTCGTGACCTCACATACAACCGAATGAAACACTGTAGGGTCGTGCACCATCCTCACAATTGTTCCTGTGCCTGAACCACCGATGAAGCCACTGAGTCCATCCACTTCTTCGAGGACCTCCTCTGTTTCATGGCTTCTCCACTGTTGTACCAAATAGGATGTCCTTCTCCAGGGACTGGTCTCTCCTGACAACATGTCCAAAGTATGTAAGATGGCGTCTTGCCATCCTTGCCTCTAAGCAGCACTCTGGCCTTATTTCTTCTGATACAGATTGGTCAGTCCTTCAGCAGTCCATGGTACTGTCAGTAGTCTTCTGGTGGACCACAATTCGATGCATCTGTTCTTCTACAGCCTTCCTTATTCAGTGTCTAACTTTCACATGCATATGATGCAATGGAAAATAGCATGGCTTAGGTCATGTGCACCTTAGTCCTCAGAGTAACATCATTGTTCTTCAACACTATAAAGAGGTTTTCTGCAGCAGATTTACCCATTACAATACATCTTTTGATCTCCTGACTGCTGTTTCTATGAACATTGATAGTGGATCTAAGCAAGACAAAATCCTTGACAACTGAAGCCCTTTTCTCTGTTTATCACCTATTGGTCCAGTTTTGGGGATTTTGGTCTTCCTTATATTGAATTGTAACCCATATTGAAGGCTGCAATCCTTGATCTTCAGCAAGTGGTTCAATTCCTCCTCACTTTCAGCAAACAAATGGCGTCATATATGCACACAAGCAGGCTCCCAAAAGTTAGTGGAACAAGGAATCAAAAGAGAATGGAATTTTTCAGGGACTTTTTGAAATACCAGTGTGTGTGTGTGTGTGTGTGTGTGTGAGACAGAGAGAGAGAGAGAGAGAGAGAGAAAGAGAGAGAGAGAGAGAGAGAGAGAGAGAGAGAGAGAGAGAGAGAGAGGAGATGTGGGCATAAAACAAACATCAAGCAACATAAGGGAGAATGCTGTTGGCTGCTGTTGAACTGATTCCGGTGCGCATGCACAGTGACCTGCTGTGTGCACCATAGTGACCCCTCAGAAGCAGATCATCAAGCCTACCTTTCAACTGAAATTCTGAGAATTCACAATTTTCAGAAGTATGTGGATAACAGTGAAAGCCAAAATTCTATTTGCACAGTCCCCACGTGGATTAAGCTTCCAGTGAATTCCTTCAGACCATTGACCAGGGATGTGAACACTCTTGCCACCAGGCAGAGGGCATTGGAAAGTGGATTACCCCTTAGGCAGCCCATGGTGGGGCTTAGAGACTTGCCTAAGTGTATCCTTGAATCGAGGCTGCCATTCTGGGCTGCACGGTCATGAGTCATGCCCCCAAAGCCTTGGTTGTTTGGCCCTGGACCACTCTTGTAAACTGTCCTGTTTCACACAGGTCCCAATCCTTGTCCTATTCTTGTTTCTGTAGTCCCACCTGGAACTGTGATGTTGGGATCTGCCGCCATGTCCTTTCAAGTCTGTGAATCTCAGATAACCCTTACATATCAATAAGACCTCTTGCTAATAGTTTCCCTCCCCTCATCTCGATGGCATGTGTTGGCCCTTGGACTATCTAGGTTACCTAGCGGGCATTTGGATTATGTAGGCTCCCTAGCGGGAATTTGGACTATATAGATTACCTAGTGGGCAATTAGACTTTGTAGGTTATCTAGCGGGCACTTTGACTATCTAGGTTACCTAGCTAGCACTTGAACTATCTACGTTACCTAGCGGTTACTTGGAGTATGTTGGCTACCTACCGGGCTGTTGGACTATCTAGGTTACCTAGCCGGCACTTGGGCTATCTAGGTTAACTAACGGGCACTTGGACTATGTAGGTTCCCTAGCGGGCCCTTGGACTATGTAAGTTCCCTAGCGGGCACTTGGACTATGTGGGTTCCCTAGCGGGCATTAGGACTATCTGGGTTACCTAACGGGCACTTGGACTATGTAGGTTAACTAGCGGGCTTTGGACTATGTAGGTTACCTAGCGGACACTTGGACTATGTAGGTTCCCTATCGTTCACTTGGAGAATGTAGGTTAACTAAGGGGCACTAGGACAATGTAGGTTACCTAGCGGGCCTTGGGACTATCTAGGTTACCTAGGGGGAACTTGGACTATGTAGGTTTACTATTGGGCACTTGGACTATCTAGGTTACCTTAGCAGGCACTTGGACTATGTAGGTTAACTAGCGGGCACTTGGACTATCTAGGTTACCTAGCAGGCACTTGGACTATGTACGTTTCCTAGCGGGTACTTGGACTATCTATGTTAACTAGCGGGCACTTGGACTATGTAGATTCCCTATCGGGCACTTGGACTATGTAGGTAACCTAGTGGTCACTTGAACTGTCTAGGTTACCTAGCGGGCATTTGGACTATGTAGGTTAACTAGCGAGCTCTTGGACTATCTAGGTTAACTAGCGGGCACTTGGACTATGTAGGTTCCCTAGCGGGCACTTGGACTATTTAGGTTACCTAGCAGGCACTTTGACTATCTAGGTTAACCAACGGGCACTTGGACTATGGAAAGAAGTGCCTAATGGTCACCAGGACCCATGGTTAATCCAGGCGTGGTCATCTGATTCCAATCGATCAGACCTAGCTATAAATCACTTATATGTCTGGGTAATTAAAAGCAAATATAAATTTTCAAAAAAAAATAACGTTGCATGGGATAGAAAGAGAATACATAACAACATCAGACATAAATATGCCTCAAGACAAACTCATTGTGCACATCCAGAATACATAATGGCTCTTGCTAAGATGCATTTCCCACTAGACCCTACCCCAAGCCAGTAAAAGCCAGAAACTCTACAGTAAACTGTGGATTGTACTACTCTGAAATGGGAGCTGTGTCTCTAGACCTAATTTGGGGCTGTTCGTGCTGAGGACTCACCAATACCTGCTGCAGTGACAACAGTCCAGGTGAGAATAAGGAAATCTGGATGACAGCCAGGATATAGGAGCACTGAGACCTCAAATTGCTTCTAGGCGAGCATGGCCTAATGGGCTTCCATTTATGCACCTCTGGCAGGAGGAGTTTGTTCTGGAAAGTAATGGTTTCTAAGGAAGTATTTCTTAAACTTTCACATGCATGCACTTACCCAGGTTCCTGGAAATCGGGCTGGGGGGCAGATTCTGATTTTGTGGGTTCAGGGTGGGGGGTCTAGGATCCAGCAGTTCTAGAGGCCCTGGTACTCTTGGGCTGTTAACCACAAGGACAGTAGTCCTAAACCACCAGCCACTCCTTGGGAGAAATATGAGGCTGTAGACTCCGGGCAAGAGTGACAGTCTGGGAAACCCACAAGGGCAGTTCTACCCTGTCCTGTAGGGTCACTATGAGTCAGCATCAACTCGATGGCATTAGCATGGGAGAAGCTAATGCTGATGTTGCTGGTTCCTTGACCTATCATACTTTGAGTGGCAAAGTCCCAAGGGCCTTCCCGGATGTGATGGCCAAAAGCAGTAGTGTTCACCCTTGGTCATACTTTGGAATCCCTTAGGAGCTTTCAAGCCTCCCATTGGCCTGGCGCCATCCCAGACCAATGAAGCAAGACTTAGTGGAAGCAGGATTCAGGTCACGGTCAGTGAGAAAGCCCCCTTGGCAATGCCAACGTACAGCCAGTGCAGAGTCGAACTGGTCGACGACTCCACATGACTCCATATACTTTGGTGAAGCCAGCTGTTTGGGCAAGGTTTTCAGAGTTACCACCCATGTAGACTTGTTGGTGATAGTGCATTAAATAGAGCACATGCAGTGCATTGCATGAGTGTCCTATGCCATGCAACCACACCAGGGGTATGTTGAGCCAATTTCTCTGGGAGACCAAGGGTGTTGGCTCCATCCTGAACGTTGGCAGGGTAATGGACTGACACAGAGGAAACTCATTCTCTTTGTGGTGGTGCACTAATGGGTTCTTCACAGAAGGCCAAGTCCATGGCTGCAGATGCTCACGGGGCTGAGGGAGCAGGTCAAATCCTAAGTCAGAGGTGGGTGTTTGCATATTTACATGCCCTCACTGCCATCAAGTCCATTCCAACTCACAGGCCCATGGGACTGAGTAAAATGGCCCCCGTGGGTTTCTGAGACTGTGATTCTTTAGAGGAGTAGAAAATCTCCTCTTTCTCCAGAGGAGCGGTTGGTCATTCAAACTGCTGACCTTGAGATTAACAGTCCAACTCCTGACCACTCTTGCCGTCAGAATTCTATTTATTTACACAAGTATATATATATCCTTTCCCAAAAGAACTCCACATTTTCAAATCATTCTTGACACTCATGGCCTTTTTTCCTTTATAGCCATGCCTTTGGTTGAAACACAGATATAAGAGAAATATTTATCTACTTATAGGGGTACAAAAGTAGCTTTGGTGGCATAGTGTTTGCATGTTGGGCTGCTAACACCAAAGTCAGCACTTTGAAACCACCAGCCACTCCGTGGGAAGAAGAGTCTGTCTACTCCTATAAAGAGTTACAGTCTCAGAAACTCACAGGGACAGATCTACTCTGCCTCATAGGGTCACTATGAGTCAGCATCACCTCCCTGGCAGTGAGGTAGATTTTGGTTTCATAGAGATACAAGTCAGTCCTGAGCTGCTAAAGACAAGGTTGGCAGTTTGAACCCACCAGCTGCAGAGAAAGAGGAGGCTTTCTATTCCCATAAGGAGCTACAGTTTCAGAAATACCCACAGGGGAAATTTTAACCTCTCCTGTAGGATCAATATGAGTCAGAATCGACTTATCGGTGGTGAGCAAGTGGAGGGGACCCTAAACAGGTTCCGGTGGACCTTAAGAGTTCTACTAATTGTGCATGCTCTGTAAAATGTAAACCAAGATTTTACTTTTGCAAACATTATTTTTTCTAAACACGTCTAACTGTGAAACCATACTCGCATGCGGGTCTTTGAACCTGGTCAGTGGTCTGGGGAAGTGAAGGGGCCTGACATCCTTTGTTGTTGTTAGTGCTGTCCAGTCATTCTGACATCACAGGGACCTTCTTTGCAACACAAGGCAGCACTGCCCGGTCCTTTGCCAGCCTCAGGGGTAGTATGTTGGAGCCCATGGTTTCAGCTACCGTGTCTTCCAGTTCACCAAGGAGTTTCCTCTTTGTGCTGCTTACTAAACCCGTTTCTAAGGAGTCCATTCCAACTCATGGTGACGCCGTGTGGGTCAGCACCACGGGACCCCACATAATGCCTTATACCATATATATATATATATATATATATATATATATATATATATATATATATATATATATATATATATATATTGTGCATAATGCCTTATACCTGGTCCCTTTGGCACCTTGTGATCGCACAGGCTGGTGTGCTTATTCCATGTGGGCTTTTTTGCTTCTGAGCCAGATGGCCGTTTGCTCACCTTCAAGCCTTTAAGACCCCAGACACTATCTCTTTTGATAGCCTCTGGCCTTTACTTCGGGGTCTTCGGTCCCTGCAGAGTGGACACATGCCTGCTGTGCGGGTATGGGACGTGTCGGAGCGCAGCCTGGTGGCGGAGCTTCAGGAGCATAAGTATGGCATGGCATGTGTGGCCTTCTCATCCAGTGCCAAGTACATTGTCTCAGTGGGCTACCAGCATGACATGATCGTCAATGTCTGGGCCTGGAAGGTGAGTGGGCTGCTGGCCTCAGGACAGGCGGGGCCGGGAGGGGAGCCAAGAAACTGCTGACCGGTGGCCTTTACTTCCGCCTGCTGGCCTCAGTCCCTTTCTAGAGAACTCTGAGCAGAAAGGAGCAACTGGGTATCTAGGATGCTGAAGAAGGGGCAGAAGGAGAGGTCAAGTTCACAGCTTGTCTAACCTTCAGTGTGTAAGTTTCTTTTCCCTCAGCTCCTAGAAGCAGAGCCTTGATTTCCCTTGACTTTCTCTCCAGAAAAACATTGTAGTGGCTTCCAACAAGGTGTCCAGTCAGGTGACAGCAGTATCCTTCTCTGAGGACTGCAGGCAACCGGCACATCAAGTTCTGGTACCTCGATGACAGCAAGACCTCAAAGGTGAGGCAGCAAGTAGCCACTAGGGTGGGGTCTGCCCAGATATGTTCCACCTGCGCCCCCTTCTGCATGCTCAAAAGCCCCTTGGAAGTCTCAGCTGGGCCAGGTGCTATGTCAATATGCAAGGGAAGCCTTCTCCCTCCCTCCCCAGGGCCTGCTTTCCAGGGGGTAGCCTGCAGGGTGTGTGGGTGGCACCTGTGGTGGGTCTCCACAGGTGAATGCCACTGTACCCCTGCTGGGCCGCTCCGGGCTGCTGGGGGAACCTGCGGAACAACCTGTTCACTGATGTAGCCTGTGGCCGCGGGAAGAAGACTGACAGCACCTTCTGTATCACATCCTCAGGGCAGCTGTGCGAGTTCAGTGACCCGGAGACTGTTGGACAAGTGGGTGGAGCTGAGTGTAAGTGAATGCTTTGTCGGCACCCTCCCGTCTGTCACCTCCGGGCTCCAGGGCACCTGAGTCTGCATGCACGCTGGGGGAGGCCCCAGGCGGAGGAAGGTGTTTGGGAACCTCTCTGCTTGCTCGCCCTCTCTGTCTCTGCCTCTTCCTCTGCTTTCCTCTTCTGCTCAGCACACAGACAGCATCACAGTAAGTGTGCTGGCCTGTCCGCTGCCTCTGCTGCCTTTCTCTGGGCCGGCCTTTTCTGGGTGTGTCTTTGCCCAAACCTCAGGTGCCTTATAAGGAAGGCTTGCTGACTCCTTCCCCCTAATTGCACGGGGCTGTGGGCCCTCTGGCCAGCTGCTGTTAGAGGGAGGGGCATTGAGGGGCTCTGCCCAGGGCAGCTGGCCTGCCTTGCGCTTGTCCTTGCCTCTTGGCTCATGGCTGTTGAGGTGTCCGGTGAAGGAGTGGACAGACGCCCTTGCTGACTGTGGCTTCTGTGCTCACAGACCACAGTGGCCCACTGCATCTCGGTGAGCCAGGACTACATCTTCTGCGGCTGTGCTGACGGCACCGTGTGCCTTTTCAACCCCTTCAACCTGCACTTCCTCAGCACGCTGCCCCGGCCCCATGCCCTGGGGACAGACATTGCCAGCATCACAGAGGCCAGGTGAGCGGTGTGGGTGGGCCCCTGAGTCCTGTCAGAGCCCCACTCTGTGCCAGGCCGTCCCTGGCATGCTGCAAGGAGAGGAGGGCACACATAGACCTCTGGGAAGACCCTTGCAGTCAAGCACAGGTGGGTCTTTTAGCATTTGTTGCTCACTGTGGGCAACCGTGGTAATCTGAGTCTGCAGTGTGGTAATTAATGCATTGTCCTGTAAACACCACAGCTAGGACAGACGGGCAGTTCCTTAGGGTTTCTGAGAGAGGCTGGAAACCTGACGGAGCAGGCCTTTCTCCCTCAGGGTGGTCCTGGGTAGCAGCTAAGGTAGGAGGGTCTTATTGTAGCCTCGGGCCTTGGGTTGGGTGATTGCAGGAAGTGAAGTTTTGCTCTGGTTTCAGTGCTGTCAGGAAGCGGGGCAGTTCTGCAGTTGGGTATATTAATTTCTCATTCAGGGAAGGAGTGGGCTAAATCTGCAAATGGCAGGAAATGATATATGACCATGACTGGTTTGCACAGTGCCCTTCCTTTTCCTCTGACGTGAGTCTAGAAGGGCCTGACATCTGCTTGGCTGCATCACGGCCACACACTGTCCCCGCCTGATGTTGGGGGCTATGAAATAGCTTGTGTTCTTTTGCAGAGCCCCATGGCAAGGAATGCCAGGCCAGCCGCTGCGTTCTTTCTCCAGTGACTGCTGGCCACCCTGCTGCTCCTCCCTTTAGTGCCCCTTTTCATTAGCGCTAACTCACCAGTTTGCCCTGTCTGCCCTGGACACCCTGACCCCCTCTTTCCTCAGTCGCCTTTTCGCTGGAGTGGCCAATGCGAAGTATCGGGACACCATCACCTTGACCTTTGATCCTGCAAATCCGTGGCTGTCTTGTGTGTACAATGACCATAGTACTTATGTCTGGGGTGTGAAGGGCCCCAAGAAAGTGGGCAAGGTGTATTCAGCTCTGTATCATTCCTCCTGCGTCTGGAGTGTAGAGGTACGTGGGCCAGGTCTGCTGAGACTGACCGTGTTTCCTGGCCTACCATTAGGAGCTGGGGTTCCTCAAGTGTGGAATTTGTTTCCTCCAGCACCCTTGCTCCCCAAGCTGTGCCCCTGGGTCCCTTCGTATCTGTTAATTGGCTCTGAGGATGGGAGGGGATTTTAGTGCTGACTCATCTCAGACGTTTTTCAGTATGCCCCTGTGCAGTCTTAGCTTGGCCTCTTTGGACATGTTCCTGAACTTGACCAAACCTTAGTTTCTGCAATTGTGAAATGACATACCTGATGCATTTGATTTTTACGAACAGGAGACAATGTAAGTGGGAGATTTAGAATGCCTAGTACTTACTAGGTGCTTGGTTAATGTATATTCCTTTACTTGTTAAAGACAAGAGCTAATCATTATGACTTGCTTGCTATGGGACAAGCCGTTGCCTCCAGGGGACAGGATGGGGGAACTTTAGGCCCCCAAGGACAGAGGTTCAGGAGGGTTTAGCTGAAAAGGGTTGGGGACAAAATTTATTATCTCCAAGGGAAAGATACTAACTTGACAATGAAGAAACGGCAAAACCCACCCTTAGCCAAGTCATTAAGGTTAACATCCCGTGGCAGCAGCATGAATCTGGTGAGAGGGTACACTGAGAGGTTTCAAAATGTTCCCAGAAAATGTTATGACTCTTAAGAACTCCCAATAAAATGTTGAACAACAACAACCAACGTTGATGGAAAGTTTCTTTTAGTTCTGTTTTTCCATGCAGCCTCCTCCTAGCATTGTGTCTGGTATTCTTGACCCAAATGTATAAGGAACTTAGGATAGTCATGAGGAAACATCAGGCAACCTTCATTTGAGGTACACCTGCCAGAGTAACTTATCACACTCTCCCAGGTGTCAGGGTAGGAAAGACAAGCAAAGACTGAAAGCCGTTCTAGACTGGGACAGATGACACCCATGTGCCGAGGGGGCTCCTGGGATCCTGGAGCAGAAGAAGTACATTCGTGGGATAAACAAACAAACTCATTGGCATTGGGTTGATTCCAACTCAGAGCAACCCCCGCTGGTGACATTTAAATAAAGTCTAATAATGTTGTACCAGTGTGACCTCCGTGGTCCTTATCACTGTGTACTGTAGTGCATAAAACATTAATACGAAGGGAGACCAGGTGAGAGAGTTGAATGTGACATATCTTGACTCATTTTTCTAAAGGTTCAACCCAAAAGGTAAAGTAAAACAGCTCTTGATGGAGAGGAAAAGGTGGAAGGGGGTGGGTGATGATTCTTTCCCCCCGCTGCCTGGCACTGAACGGCCTCTCCTCTCTTCTCATTTTGCAGGGTCCACGAATTGCAGTTCCTGAGTGAAATGCTGAAGGTGGAGGCCCATGAGTCAGAGATTCTGTGCCTGGAGTACTCGAAGCCAGACACAGGTACCTGGCCCTGGCCTGGAATGGCCTTGAGTGAGCCCCTCCAGTCTGGCCAGAGCCACTGATACTTGTCCTGCCTCTTGACTATGGGGCTGATCGTTCTTTTGGCTACCAAAAGAGTTAGTGATCCTTCTTGATGTCTCTGAAGGCTTCTTGTTGTTTCTGAAGGCTTTGGGGAGGACTGCATCTCAACTCTGCCCGACTCCATGGCTCATGTGGCTTAAGGATGTGGGGTTCAGTTTCTCTGGGTGCTCTTTGCTGGGCACTCATGTTGGGCTGCGATCCACAAGCTCAGCAGTTTGAAACTACCAGCCGCTCTGCAGGAGAAAGGTGGGCCTTTCTACTCCTGTAAACAGTTACAGTCTCAGAAGCCCATAGGGGGTATTCACTATGAGTCAGCATTAACTTGATAGCAGCAGATTTGATTTTTGTAAAGTCTTTTTAAAGCCAACCAAAAGCTGAATCAGTGAAGAAGATCTGCTTTAGACATTGTGCTCTTTTAAAGAATAATCTGTCTGTGATCAGATTGACACAGGAACTTGGAAGGTTAGGTGAAAAGTTTAAGGGGCAGTGAGCTTATGTGTGTGATGGAAATTTGGAATTGGAAAAGGACAGTGAGAATGGCTACATAATTTCAGAAATATAATGAATGTTAGCAAATTGTACATGTAGAAATGATCGAATTGGTATATATTTTTGTGTGCATTGTTTTAGATCAGGGAGAAGACTCGAAGTTCAAATATAATTTACAGAGACCCCCCTTGTTAAATCTTGAATGGGACAAAGTCCAGAAAAAACAAATCATCTGGTTGAGGGAGACCGTAAGCATGAGGCCATAATGGGGACTGAAGGATTCACAACAGCTCGGTCACATGGAAAACAAAGGAAGCCCCTTTAAAAGTCAAGTTCCCAGCAGATCAGACCATCACAGTTGGAAATGTGACTACAGAAATGGGGAAGGGACCATGATTGGAGTAAATACATTATTGCAGATTAGAAAAGTTTACAGGACTGGTTCAGGGCCCTCCAACCATCTTGGTCAGGGCATGAACGTGCAACCTCAGTACCCCAATTCCCATCAAGGGCATACTCAGGCAAGTTCTTGAGGGCTAGACTACTCCTCACCAGGCTGGCCAGAGGAGTGGGTGGAAGCAAACAAACTCTGCCTGAGGGCAAAGCATTTTACGTTGCTAGTTCAGAGTCATGGAGCTCTAGTGCCATAGAAGGTTATGGGTTGGGCGGTTAACCACAAGGTTTCACTCTTCAAAACCACCAGCCAGCTCCAGGGAAGAAAGATGAGGCTTTCTACTCCAATAAAAATATATAGTCTGGAGATTAAAAGCCCCAATGTAAGTTAACTGGGTTGATTCCTACTAGAGGGATAATGTGTGTGGGCCAGATGCTTGCAAGGTCCCTCAAGGCAATGCTGCCAGACTGCAGTCTCTGCTCCCTGCTGGTGGAGACAATGGATTGCTTTTCTCTAAAACTTGGAACCATTAGCTTGGTTCCAGTAGGTGGAGTTCACACCCTACTGATAATGGTTCATATGGAGATCCAGAAAACAGGTCAAAGTTAAGCTGCCATTCTAAATGTAGGATCCGCCCATTTTGTCACCTGTATACCCCCAATCCCTCCTCTTCCTATTGCATGTATGCCCCTAGACCACCCCTTCTCACCGCTGTATAACATAGTCCAAGTCCTTCCTGTGATGTATGTCTTTACCCTCCCGTTTCCAATTCCCCTTGTCCTCCTTCCCTTCCCCCTCTCTCCATGTGGACCACCAAGTGGGGCTGAGGTGAGCAATGCTACCATGATATGTGTGTGACTGCATTATTGTAATATCTCTTCTATCTCTCATGCTCCCAATGACTTTAATATTTATATCTCAACCCTTTATGTTTCCAGGGCTTTCAATGACATTAGGCATCTTTTCAATGTTTATGAATCATGCTTATGAACCTCTCTTCTGTTAGTTGTCTGTGTGTATGCATTGCCTGTATTAAAAACATATAGAACCGAGCAATTTGTCTGGAAAAATAATTTATAGGAACTTTATGTTAGATTGCCATGCGTTTTGCATAGCCAATTGTTCTTTTAAAACACTTTTCTTGTCATTGTGATACCATGCTAAAAGGTAAAAACATCTGTATATAGTCAAATAGCTTTATCTTTCCTTTAAAGACATGAACCTTCGTGTCTTGCTTAAAGTTTCCACCTCACTAAAGCTAAATTGCTACTCTCGAAAATAAATCCCTCTAAGTTTTTAATGCTTTGAATATTTTATCGCTCTAATCCTCCTGGAGTTTATTTTTGAATGTAGTATGCTCCTTCCTTTGATTTCTTGTAAATTCAGCCAATTCAACCACTCATTAACCAAAGTATTCCTTTACCACTGGATTGTTTTGCCACCTTTGCTTTGCATAGCATATAGTTCTAAATTATATCCCAGACTACTGAATTATTTGCCAGAGTGGCTTTACTAATTGTACACTGGCATCACAACACGCGGGAGCTTCGGAAAGATCGTGGGAGAAAGGAATGAAAAGAGAAGATAATTTCCCATGAATTTTTGAAGCTTCCTCGTACAGGTGCTTTACAGTAAGTCGACATTAGGGTTTATAATCAATAAAAAATTCAACTGTGATCCAAGAATGAGGGGCGTGACATTTCCTGGTTGAGACAAAAGCGAACAGGCGAGCAGAATACGAAAAGAATTGGTTAACCGATGAAACTGCAGCCAAGTGTTAGCTGTTATCACAAAAATGAACACACAGAATATTCTTGAACTTGGAAGTGGGAACTTCAGCCTTTCAACGGCCATCGACGGTGCGGGGCAACATCCCCGCACTCCTACGCTCAGGAAGGGGGTTCTGGGGTCTGCGGCGCCGCGGGGCACAAGTGGGGCGAAGGGCTGCGAGGGAACGCCGAGGCAGAGGGGTCCCCGCGAGGCGGCTGCGGGCCGCTCCAGAAGGCAGGGGTCCGGGGGCTCTGCGGTCCCTCAGGACCCTCCAGGAGAGGCTCCAGAAAGGCAGCTGGAGGCCCCGGCCGGCCGTGCAGCTCGCTGGGAGGCGCGGGCGCACGTGCTCCGCCGGTCCGGGCGGCGGGGGCGGCTGAACGGGCCCTGGCCGTGGGCGGCGGGCGGCGGGCGGGCGCAGTGCGGCGCCGGGCAGGCGGGAGGTGACCGCGCGGGGCGGTCGCGGCGGCTGGGGCTACGGACGGCACACGGATCCGGAGCGCACTGCGCGGGGCGGGGCGCCGCGCAGGTGAGAGCGGCAGCGGACCCGGATGCGGCGCGGCTGAGGGCGGCCGAGGGCGGGGGGTCGCGGCGGCTAGCTCTTGGAGATCCCGGCCGGAGGCTCCGGCGCCGGTGCTGCGCTTCCTGCCGGCTCGAAGAACGAGCCCGAGCCTGGCCGCCCTCGGGATGCCTTGCTGAGGCTCCGCCGGACGTCCCCAACAGGGGGGGGGGGCGGGGCGGGGCGCGTTCGGGCGCCTCCTGAGGGCGCCTCAGCGGAGAGCGGCGTTGGCGCCGTGGAGTCTACGCTCCACGCGGGCGGCCCAACCCGCCTGCCACTCAGGTGTCTTTTTGCACGGAAGTGAGTTTTAGGAGCGGGAAACCTGTGGTGGGCGTGACCGACGTGTTTTTAAATCATTTTCTATACATTTAAAGCTGTAAAGGCAAAACTTCATGATCCAATTAATATAGCCAAAAATTCAGGCTTGATAGAAACATTTAGAATCCAGGCACTGGGGGTAAAGTCCCCTTATTCCCATCTGTTATTGGAGGAAGGTATGAGAGAGATTGGATACTGCGGTGGGAAGAAATAGAGCCAAATAGGAATGTCTGCTTCTATAGGGAGAATGTATCAGCCATGCGCTCACTTTAAGGCAGCACAGCTTTAAGGGAGAATCTGTGGAAATGATAGATTACCGCAGGAACATGAACTTGGAGTATATCTCCAACTAACAGAGTGGTGGTCTTCCAGCCATGGAACATTAGTCTCCCAGATTCCCTCTGTACCAGTCAGGGAATAAGTCCCAGTATTATTTCCCTTGGTGCTAGTATCCCACATTTCCCCTCTCTGCATTATGTTTAAGATTCAAAAAGTGTCACGGAGGCAACATGGTCTCTTTTCATATCTATTAGCTTCCTATAGAAGTGACATGAGACTGCAAGCATCACAATTATGATAAAAAACACAGTCAGACTGGAACTTAAGCTATGTGAAGTACTTTGCCCCCAAGCTCGCGGGTCCAACCCTTCCATGCTACTCCTCAATTGCTTAATCACATCAGAGCCAGGAGAAGCCTCAAGCTTGTCTTTGAATGTATAGAAAATATCCTTTTTAAGCTGATCAATATCTAATGAAATGTTTCCCTTAAACCCTTGCAAATGTTGGCCTCTCCATCTCTTCCTTGTCCATCTTTCTCCAAAGGTGGTTGCGTCCTTTTAAAGGGAGTCCATCAGTTTTATTCTGTAAAAAACATACATGCATAGCCTTTTCTCCAGGTGAATGGACCTGGATCCCAAACACAGTTTCCATCATCCTCAGATTTCTTAGGATCAATTTTCTCTGTAGAATTGAAAACGTGTTTATCTTCCCTAATTTTATTACAAGCTTTTAGTAAGGAGAAAAATTTTTTAGTTAAAATGAGTAAATGAACTTTGTCACACATAAGATTCCTCTTCTCCTCCTTCTGTTTTAACAATTTAAATAGTAAAGCATTGCTAGATCTTGAACCAGTAAAAGTACTAGTTAGATAACCTTCATTGTTATGTAAATACTGGCTCCCATCCCTCAGAGAATTAAGAGAGCTAACTAATTGGGAGAACTTCTTATCATACTTTGAAAGACTGAAAAAATTCTTAATAAATTTGTTCAGCTGATCTTGAAGTAACTTACCAAGCAGACATTTTTTCTCCAGGCTTACCAATAAGGTTATAGGCTCAATTGAGCCGTTTTGCCTTTCAGGCTTCTCACACTGTATGATTTTACCTTGCAATATTCTGTCTTGGTTAACTTCACTCATTCCCTCTATGCTGGCTTTAGGGGAAGTTAATGGGAGGGCCTTAGGCCCCCCTGAATGCCCTAAGGAAATGACCCGGCATCCACAGTTAACAAACCTTTTTCCTTCCATTTCTAATTCCATGTGGGGGCGCTGTTTCTCCACAACAGCAGTCCAGAAGACTGCTTGATTTATAGGGTGGTCAAACTTCTCAAGTACTCTTTCCTGATAGGTATAAATTTTTACTCTAGAAATGCAAGGAAGGGAAAATTGGCTTAAGCGATCCTACATTTTTACAAACCATGGTATATCAGAACTCATTACTGCCTTAATTTCTTCTTCACAATCCTGACCAATAACTCCAGCAACACCTTGAGAATTTATGTTGGACTTTCTTTTTTTTTTTTTTTTGGACTTTCTTAATAAACTTCCTATAGTTCTTTTAGGTAGTGGACCCCAATTACTGCTCTTCGTTTCTGATTCAATCACAGTTTTGGGCTTTTTCTTACAACTCTTATCAACTCCAGTATCAATTTTAATTTCTTGAGTACTAAGGTTAAATCTTCCTGATAGAAACTGTATTAATCTTTCAATAAGAGGTCCCTGCTTTTGAGGATCAAGCTCCTGTGAAGGCTTCTGAGCCATCTCTTGGTTATTCAAACCAACTGCAGTGAGAACAGAGACTAGGTTTTTGCCTCTTTGGCTAGGTCTGTTCTCCTGCTGTGAGGCTGCTAGATAAAGGCGATTTCTCTCAAAGATCTTCTTTGCTCCAGTAGGCAGACACCTTGCCTACCACGCTCTGCTATGAGGGCTCTGCATCAAGCTTCTTCCACTATTTTCCCGCCGGGAAGTCTTTGCTAATGGCGACCCTTCACTGTTGATTTTTGAACGACATTGGCTCGCCCAATGAGTTCCCTTCCTACAATGGAGGCAGAGTTCAGGTTCGTTTAAACCCGATCTCCATGGTCCTGGCCCATGCTCTGACATTGGCCGCAGCCTGCTCTGCCTACACTCTTTTGAAGATGACTTGTCTTCCCACAACTAAAGCACTTTCTTCCAGGTCTGATATAGTTTGCCAATGAAGCTGCCATGAGGTCTGCCTTGTATTCCTCTGCCTCTACATTCCTGCATATCCTAAAATAACCCAGCAAAGTGCCCTGTTCGCTGTAGGGATGCAAGGCATTTTTACAGTGCTTATTAGAGAAATCATAAGATAGCTTGTGCACTAGGTCTCTTACTGCCTGAACATTCTTCACACATTTGGAAATAGCATCTTCCAGTCGGGACACAAAGTCAGCGTAACGCTCATCATTCTGTTGTCTTATAGCCCTGTAACGCGGCGTTCTCTCTTCTGATGGAATTATCTTTTCCCAGGCCCTTAAGCAAACCTCATGTATCTGTCCTATTGTCTGTTCAGTAAACTGTAGTTGAGACTCAACTGTAATATAATTTGCATCCCCTAGCAATTGATGAATTCCTATATCTATCCCATCCTCAGCATTCTTCCCAGCTCTTGCAAGGGCTGCTTCCTTCCATAGCATTTGATATCACAAGCATTCTGAAGAGTAAAGACAAATTCTCACTAAAGCTTTCCAATCTGTAGGGGTCCAGCTGTCAGACTCTGCTAGAGCCCTTATCATGCTAATTACAAAATGTGAGTCTGGGCCCTAGTCATTGATTGCCTGCTTGAGATCTTTTAGCAACTTAAAAGGCAAAGGCACTGTGAATTCCTTTTGGTTCTAACAGGATAAGACATCTTGCATTCTAAATCTTCTTCTGCAATCCCTCTTCCTACTCTGGAGAGTAAAGGTGCTTTCCTATACTTTGCTTCTTTACGTCTATTCTCTGAGCTACTCTTTTCAATCTGGATATCTTGGAGTTCCACTTCCTGAACTTCACC
This sequence comes from Tenrec ecaudatus, assembly GCF_050624435.1. Lineage (NCBI taxonomy): Eukaryota > Metazoa > Chordata > Mammalia > Afrosoricida > Tenrecidae > Tenrec > Tenrec ecaudatus. The sequence goes on from NW_027459349.1 coordinate 360,083, forward strand.
TTCTGTGCTAGCTCTCCTAGTTTGCATTTCTTTGGAGCTAATCTCTCTACCTTCAGGGCTGGCTTGCTTGATTGTTTTACAATCTCTGGCCTTTCTTACACTAAATTCCAGCAGGAGAGCAGTTGCTTTTACTATGTCCCCTTCTGACTCAGGCTCATTCTTTTAGCTCTGCCTAAAATCTTCTCATCTGCCTGAAACCCGTTCTCACTGCTTCTCATCTGATTTAAATTTGGGCATCTTAGACGTTGCCTGTTCTGCTTCTTGGCTTTCTCTACCTTTGAAAGCAAGGGAGCTTCCTGGGATTGTTTAATAGCCATGCTTTGGATCTTGCAATCCACTGCCTCTAGTACTGTATCACCTTTAAACCTTCGGAGTCTGCAGTCTCGCGAGAGCATACAGGCTTTGGCAATGAGGTTCTGTTCTAGAATTGGAGGCTTTAGATAACAAACCAATCCCTGCCTTTTCAGTTTTTCCTAAAGTTTCTTAACCTAAATCATGCTTATTCACAGACACTTTAGCTTGCTTTTCTAGATTTGAATAGACACAAGACTTCTCACTAGACTGTTCATCCTTATTCTCTTCCTCCTGCAAAAGTTTTAAAACCATCTTAACTTGTACCCACAGAGACCACTTCTCCATAGGGATACTCTCCCCATCTCTGTGCTTCCTTTAAGTTGACAATGACCTCCTCCCAGGTCTCTAAATCAAAAGTTCCTTCCTCTGAGAACCATGAATTATACCTTTTTACTACTTTTAGAAAACATTGTATCTTTTTCTTCGTTACTTTTACACCTTGTCTTTTCAGTAAGTAGAGAGCATGGTACCATAAGTTTCAGGTTTACTTTTACCTTGCTCCCATTATCCTCTTTAAAATTCTAATTCACTATTTCCACTACTTCTCTGTCAATCCCCACACCGGATCCTCACTTCGCACAATTTTCAAATTCACTCTACGTACCAATGGGGCCATATAATTGTTATATGGGATATAACTCATATTGTCCCACGTTGTGCGCCATTTGTCTGGGGAAGCCCGCCTTGTGCTGGGGCTCCAGCCTCCAGCCCAGTCCTTGAGCCTCCTGCCTGGTCTCCATCCCACCTCCCTTCGTCCACACTGAGCGTGGACCTGGCTGGTAAGATCATGGCCATCCAGGAGGTGAGCATGCTACCATGAATTGTGTCTGACTGCATTATTGTAATGTCTCTTCTATCGCTCATGCTCCCGGTGACTTTAATATAATATTTATATATCTCAACCATACAATTGTGCTTATTGAACCCAAGATTACTGGTGGGGGGCTGGCACCCCAACTCATACCACAGTACATACCATTTGTCTAGTTCTTCAATGCTTCCTCTCCCGCTCACTCCCTCCAACTATCATGACCTCAGCTCTACCTTACAAAGCCGGCTAGACCAGAGCATGTACACTGGTACAGATAAGAACTCTCAACACACAGAATCCAGGACAGATAAACCCTTCAGGAACAGTAATGGAAGTAGTGATAACATGAGGGTAGGGATGAGATAGAGGGAACTGATAGCAATGATTGATGTATTAACGCTCACACCCCAGGGGGACAAGCAACAGAAACATTGGTGAAGTGAGACCTTGGACATTGTAAAATATGAAAGTATAATTTATCAAGGTTTCATGAGGGTGGGAGAGTGGGAGAGAAGGGGGGAAAAGGAGCTGATACCAAGGGGTCAAGTATAAAGAAAATGATGATGGTACCGTAGGTACAAATGTGCTTGATACAATTGATGTATGCATTGTTATAAGTGGTGTAAGAGCCCCCGATAAAATGACTTAATTTTTTAAAAGTGTTTAGGTAGATCTTGATGGAGGATAGATTGAGAAACAATAGTTTCAGAATTTGATAATTTTGCTTAATAATCAAACTGAAAACTCACTGCCATTGCATCTTTTGTGACTCACAGCAACCCTGACTTTCAGCAACCCTATTGGACAGGGTAGAGCAGCCCCTGTGAGTTTCTGAGACTGCAACTCTTTACAGGGGTAGAAAGCCCTAACGTTTCTCTCTCAGAGCGGGTGGTGGTTTTGAACTATGTGGGTAGCAGCCCAAGTGAAAACCACTATGCCACCAGGGCTCCCTGTGCCACATAGCGGGAGCTGTTGTTTTCCCAAACATTCACTTGGCTATTTCTTTTATAAGAAGCCAAGTAATTTGGCAGCTTATTTCTGTTCCAGTTTTCTTATATAGAAAATGTGGTGACAGTGTGAACCTGTTTGTTGTAGTTTATGTGAACATAATTGAGTGATCTAGACCAAGTGAGCTAGACCAAGTGAGCTGACTGGTCAAAAATCAGACCTGTGGATTGCCAAATTGGTTCTGCTGAGATTGGGGCTTTCCTGGATCCACAGGCTTCCTCCAAGCTGTGTCCGAGAAGCTCTGCATTTTAGAGCTACATTTTATAGTTGAAAGAGAGGCCTAAGGAGGGAGGGAGTCCTTAAGCTCTAAGACCTTAATGCTGTCATTGCTGTCCTCTTTTAGTGTACCTGCAGTTTCCACACTGCAGTGGGAACCATTGAAACAGCTGTTCTCATTCTCTGAGATGGTGTGCCACCCCACTCCATACCACCACCACCTCATCCCTTTCTCTTATTGTAGAGATAATGCCCCTTCCATATGTATCTCAGATATTCAATTAATGAAGAAAGACAAAAGTAGGAGAAATGATTTAGATGAAGGAGACCATAAGCATGAGGCCATAATGGGGTCCAAAGGCTGTGTGGCCATGTCGCTAATTATAGAAATGGATGAAATCTGCCACAAAAATGTGATTGGAGGCAGAGCAATTCATCACTCTCTCAGGCAGGACTACATAAGTGAGAATGGGGCCATTATGGAGACATGGAGACGATCACAGATTAGAAAGGCTTACTGGATTTGTTCTGGGGCCTTCCGACCACTATAACTCATGACCATAGGGTCTTAGACTTTCCCAATTTCCATTGAGGACCTTCCCAGGGAAGTCCCAGAGGGCAGATTGCTCCTCTCTGCTCTGGCTAGTTGTTGTTGCGTGCCATTGAGGACACTTGGACTCGTCGTGACCTCACATACAACCGAATGAAACACTGTAGGGTCGTGCACCATCCTCACAATTGTTCCTGTGCCTGAACCACCGATGAAGCCACTGAGTCCATCCACTTCTTCGAGGACCTCCTCTGTTTCATGGCTTCTCCACTGTACCAAATAGGATGTCCTTCTCCAGGGACTGGTCTCTCCTGACAACATGTCCAAAGTATGTAAGATGGCGTCTTGCCATCCTTGCCTCTAAGCAGCACTCTGGCCTTATTTCTTCTGATACAGATTGGTCAGTCCTTCAGCAGTCCATGGTACTGTCAGTAGTCTTCTGGTGGACCACAATTCGATGCATCTGTTCTTCTACAGCCTTCCTTATTCAGTGTCTAACTTTCACATGCATATGATGCAATGGAAAATAGCATGGCTTAGGTCATGTGCACCTTAGTCCTCAGAGTAACATCATTGTTCTTCAACACTATAAAGAGGTTTTCTGCAGCAGATTTATCTCCTGACTGCTGTTTCTATGAACATTGATAGTGGATGTAAGCAAGACAAAATCCTTGACAACTGAAGCCCTTTTCTCTGTTTATCACCTATTGGTCCAGTTTTGGGGATTTTGGTCTTCCTTATATTGAATTGTAACCCATATTGAAGGCTGCAATCCTTGATCTTCAGCAAGTGGTTCAATTCCTCCTCACTTTCAGCAAACAAATGGCGTCATATATGCACACAAGCAGGCTCCCAAAAGTTAGTGGAACAAGGAATCAAAAGAGAATGGAATTTTTCAGGGACTTTTTGAAATACCAGTGTGTGTGTGTGTGTGTGTGTGTGTGTGAGAGAGAGAGAGAGAGAGAGAGAGAGAGAGAGAGGAGATGTGGGCATAAAACAAACATCAAGCAACATAAGGGAGAATGCTGTTGGCTGCTGTTGAACTGATTCCGGTGCGCATGCACAGTGACCTGCTGTGTGCACCATAGTGACCCCTCAGAAGCAGATCATCAAGCCTACCTTTCAACTGAAATTCTGAGAATTCACAATTTTCAGAAGTATGTGGATAACAGTGAAAGCCAAAATTCTATTTGCACAGTCCCCACGTGGATTAAGCTTCCAGTGAATTCCTTCAGACCATTGACCAGGGATGTGAACACTCTTGCCACCAGGCAGAGGGCATTGGAAAGTGGATTACCCCTTAGGCAGCCCATGGTGGGGCTTAGAGACTTGCCTAAGTGTATCCTTGAATCGAGGCTGCCATTCTGGGCTGCACGGTCATGAGTCATGCCCCCAAAGCCTTGGTTGTTTGGCCCTGGACCACTCTTGTAAACTGTCCTGTTTCACACAGGTCCCAATCCTTGTCCTATTCTTGTTTCTGTAGTCCCACCTGGAACTGTGATGTTGGGATCTGCCGCCATGTCCTTTCAAGTCTGTGAATCTCAGATAACCCTTACATATCAATAAGACCTCTTGCTAATAGTTTCCCTCCCCTCATCTCGATGGCATGTGTTGGCCCTTGGACTATCTAGGTTACCTAGCGGGCATTTGGATTATGTAGGCTCCCTAGCGGGAATTTGGACTATATAGATTACCTAGTGGGCAATTAGACTTTGTAGGTTATCTAGCGGGCACTTTGACTATCTAGGTTACCTAGCTAGCACTTGAACTATCTACGTTACCTAGCGGTTACTTGGAGTATGTTGGCTACCTACCGGGCTGTTGGACTATCTAGGTTACCTAGCCGGCACTTGGGCTATCTAGGTTAACTAACGGGCACTTGGACTATGTAGGTTCCCTAGCGGGCCCTTGGACTATGTAAGTTCCCTAGCGGGCACTTGGACTATGTGGGTTCCCTAGCGGGCATTAGGACTATCTGGGTTACCTAACGGGCACTTGGACTATGTAGGTTAACTAGCGGGCTTTGGACTATGTAGGTTACCTAGCGGACACTTGGACTATGTAGGTTCCCTATCGTTCACTTGGAGAATGTAGGTTAACTAAGGGGCACTAGGACAATGTAGGTTACCTAGCGGGCCTTGGGACTATCTAGGTTACCTAGGGGGAACTTGGACTATGTAGGTTTACTATTGGGCACTTGGACTATCTAGGTTACCTTAGCAGGCACTTGGACTATGTAGGTTAACTAGCGGGCACTTGGACTATCTAGGTTACCTAGCAGGCACTTGGACTATGTACGTTTCCTAGCGGGTACTTGGACTATCTATGTTAACTAGCGGGCACTTGGACTATGTAGATTCCCTATCGGGCACTTGGACTATGTAGGTAACCTAGTGGTCACTTGAACTGTCTAGGTTACCTAGCGGGCATTTGGACTATGTAGGTTAACTAGCGAGCTCTTGGACTATCTAGGTTAACTAGCGGGCACTTGGACTATGTAGGTTCCCTAGCGGGCACTTGGACTATTTAGGTTACCTAGCAGGCACTTTGACTATCTAGGTTAACCAACGGGCACTTGGACTATGGAAAGAAGTGCCTAATGGTCACCAGGACCCATGGTTAATCCAGGCGTGGTCATCTGATTCCAATCGATCAGACCTAGCTATAAATCACTTATATGTCTGGGTAATTAAAAGCAAATATAAATTTTCAAAAAAAATAACGTTGCATGGGATAGAAAGAGAATACATAACAACATCAGACATAAATATGCCTCAAGACAAACTCATTGTGCACATCCAGAATACATAATGGCTCTTGCTAAGATGCATTTCCCACTAGACCCTACCCCAAGCCAGTAAAAGCCAGAAACTCTACAGTAAACTGTGGATTGTACTACTCTGAAATGGGAGCTGTGTCTCTAGACCTAATTTGGGGCTGTTCGTGCTGAGGACTCACCAATACCTGCTGCAGTGACAACAGTCCAGGTGAGAATAAGGAAATCTGGATGACAGCCAGGATATAGGAGCACTGAGACCTCAAATTGCTTCTAGGCGAGCATGGCCTAATGGGCTTCCATTTATGCACCTCTGGCAGGAGGAGTTTGTTCTGGAAAGTAATGGTTTCTAAGGAAGTATTTCTTAAACTTTCACATGCATGCACTTACCCAGGTTCCTGGAAATCGGGCTGGGGGGCAGATTCTGATTTTGTGGGTTCAGGGTGGGGGGTCTAGGATCCAGCAGTTCTAGAGGCCCTGGTACTCTTGGGCTGTTAACCACAAGGACAGTAGTCCTAAACCACCAGCCACTCCTTGGGAGAAATATGAGGCTGTAGACTCCGGGCAAGAGTGACAGTCTGGGAAACCCACAAGGGCAGTTCTACCCTGTCCTGTAGGGTCACTATGAGTCAGCATCAACTCGATGGCATTAGCATGGGAGAAGCTAATGCTGATGTTGCTGGTTCCTTGACCTATCATACTTTGAGTGGCAAAGTCCCAAGGGCCTTCCCGGATGTGATGGCCAAAAGCAGTAGTGTTCACCCTTGGTCATACTTTGGAATCCCTTAGGAGCTTTCAAGCCTCCCATTGGCCTGGCGCCATCCCAGACCAATGAAGCAAGACTTAGTGGAAGCAGGATTCAGGTCACGGTCAGTGAGAAAGCCCCCTTGGCAATGCCAACGTACAGCCAGTGCAGAGTCGAACTGGTCGACGACTCCACATGACTCCATATACTTTGGTGAAGCCAGCTGTTTGGGCAAGGTTTTCAGAGTTACCACCCATGTAGACTTGTTGGTGATAGTGCATTAAATAGAGCACATGCAGTGCATTGCATGAGTGTCCTATGCCATGCAACCACACCAGGGGTATGTTGAGCCAATTTCTCTGGGAGACCAAGGGTGTTGGCTCCATCCTGAACGTTGGCAGGGTAATGGACTGACACAGAGGAAACTCATTCTCTTTGTGGTGGTGCACTAATGGGTTCTTCACAGAAGGCCAAGTCCATGGCTGCAGATGCTCACGGGGCTGAGGGAGCAGGTCAAATCCTAAGTCAGAGGTGGGTGTTTGCATATTTACATGCCCTCACTGCCATCAAGTCCATTCCAACTCACAGGCCCATGGGACTGAGTAAAATGGCCCCCGTGGGTTTCTGAGACTGTGATTCTTTAGAGGAGTAGAAAATCTCCTCTTTCTCCAGAGGAGCGGTTGGTCATTCAAACTGCTGACCTTGAGATTAACAGTCCAACTCCTGACCACTCTTGCCGTCAGAATTCTATTTATTTACACAAGTATATATATATCCTTTCCCAAAAGAACTCCACATTTTCAAATCATTCTTGACACTCATGGCCTTTTTTCCTTTATAGCCATGCCTTTGGTTGAAACACAGATATAAGAGAAATATTTATCTACTTATAGGGGTACAAAAGTAGCTTTGGTGGCATAGTGTTTGCATGTTGGGCTGCTAACACCAAAGTCAGCACTTTGAAACCACCAGCCACTCCGTGGGAAGAAGAGTCTGTCTACTCCTATAAAGAGTTACAGTCTCAGAAACTCACAGGGACAGATCTACTCTGCCTCATAGGGTCACTATGAGTCAGCATCACCTCCCTGGCAGTGAGGTAGATTTTGGTTTCATAGAGATACAAGTCAGTCCTGAGCTGCTAAAGACAAGGTTGGCAGTTTGAACCCACCAGCTGCAGAGAAAGAGGAGGCTTTCTATTCCCATAAGGAGCTACAGTTTCAGAAATACCCACAGGGGAAATTTTAACCTCTCCTGTAGGATCAATATGAGTCAGAATCGACTTATCGGTGGTGAGCAAGTGGAGGGGACCCTAAACAGGTTCCGGTGGACCTTAAGAGTTCTACTAATTGTGCATGCTCTGTAAAATGTAAACCAAGATTTTACTTTTGCAAACATTATTTTTTCTAAACACGTCTAACTGTGAAACCATACTCGCATGCGGGTCTTTGAACCTGGTCAGTGGTCTGGGGAAGTGAAGGGGCCTGACATCCTTTGTTGTTGTTAGTGCTGTCCAGTCATTCTGACATCACAGGGACCTTCTTTGCAACACAAGGCAGCACTGCCCGGTCCTTTGCCAGCCTCAGGGGTAGTATGTTGGAGCCCATGGTTTCAGCTACCGTGTCTTCCAGTTCACCAAGGAGTTTCCTCTTTGTGCTGCTTACTAAACCCGTTTCTAAGGAGTCCATTCCAACTCATGGTGACGCCGTGTGGGTCAGCACCACGGGACCCCACATAATGCCTTATACCATATATATATATATATATATATATATATATATATATATATATATATATTGTGCATAATGCCTTATACCTGGTCCCTTTGGCACCTTGTGATCGCACAGGCTGGTGTGCTTATTCCATGTGGGCTTTTTTGCTTCTGAGCCAGATGGCCGTTTGCTCACCTTCAAGCCTTTAAGACCCCAGACACTATCTCTTTTGATAGCCTCTGGCCTTTACTTCGGGGTCTTCGGTCCCTGCAGAGTGGACACATGCCTGCTGTGCGGGTATGGGACGTGTCGGAGCGCAGCCTGGTGGCGGAGCTTCAGGAGCATAAGTATGGCATGGCATGTGTGGCCTTCTCATCCAGTGCCAAGTACATTGTCTCAGTGGGCTACCAGCATGACATGATCGTCAATGTCTGGGCCTGGAAGGTGAGTGGGCTGCTGGCCTCAGGACAGGCGGGGCCGGGAGGGGAGCCAAGAAACTGCTGACCGGTGGCCTTTACTTCCGCCTGCTGGCCTCAGTCCCTTTCTAGAGAACTCTGAGCAGAAAGGAGCAACTGGGTATCTAGGATGCTGAAGAAGGGGCAGAAGGAGAGGTCAAGTTCACAGCTTGTCTAACCTTCAGTGTGTAAGTTTCTTTTCCCTCAGCTCCTAGAAGCAGAGCCTTGATTTCCCTTGACTTTCTCTCCAGAAAAACATTGTAGTGGCTTCCAACAAGGTGTCCAGTCAGGTGACAGCAGTATCCTTCTCTGAGGACTGCAGGCAACCGGCACATCAAGTTCTGGTACCTCGATGACAGCAAGACCTCAAAGGTGAGGCAGCAAGTAGCCACTAGGGTGGGGTCTGCCCAGATATGTTCCACCTGCGCCCCCTTCTGCATGCTCAAAAGCCCCTTGGAAGTCTCAGCTGGGCCAGGTGCTATGTCAATATGCAAGGGAAGCCTTCTCCCTCCCTCCCCAGGGCCTGCTTTCCAGGGGGTAGCCTGCAGGGTGTGTGGGTGGCACCTGTGGTGGGTCTCCACAGGTGAATGCCACTGTACCCCTGCTGGGCCGCTCCGGGCTGCTGGGGGAACCTGCGGAACAACCTGTTCACTGATGTAGCCTGTGGCCGCGGGAAGAAGACTGACAGCACCTTCTGTATCACATCCTCAGGGCAGCTGTGCGAGTTCAGTGACCCGGAGACTGTTGGACAAGTGGGTGGAGCTGAGTGTAAGTGAATGCTTTGTCGGCACCCTCCCGTCTGTCACCTCCGGGCTCCAGGGCACCTGAGTCTGCATGCACGCTGGGGGAGGCCCCAGGCGGAGGAAGGTGTTTGGGAACCTCTCTGCTTGCTCGCCCTCTCTGTCTCTGCCTCTTCCTCTGCTTTCCTCTTCTGCTCAGCACACAGACAGCATCACAGTAAGTGTGCTGGCCCTGTCCGCTGCCTCTGCTGCCTTTCTCTGGGCCGGCCTTTTCTGGGTGTGTCTTTGCCCAAACCTCAGGTGCCTTATAAGGAAGGCTTGCTGACTCCTTCCCCCTAATTGCACGGGGCTGTGGGCCCTCTGGCCAGCTGCTGTTAGAGGGAGGGGCATTGAGGGGCTCTGCCCAGGGCAGCTGGCCTGCCTTGCGCTTGTCCTTGCCTCTTGGCTCATGGCTGTTGAGGTGTCCGGTGAAGGAGTGGACAGACGCCCTTGCTGACTGTGGCTTCTGTGCTCACAGACCACAGTGGCCCACTGCATCTCGGTGAGCCAGGACTACATCTTCTGCGGCTGTGCTGACGGCACCGTGTGCCTTTTCAACCCCTTCAACCTGCACTTCCTCAGCACGCTGCCCCGGCCCCATGCCCTGGGGACAGACATTGCCAGCATCACAGAGGCCAGGTGAGCGGTGTGGGTGGGCCCCTGAGTCCTGTCAGAGCCCCACTCTGTGCCAGGCCGTCCCTGGCATGCTGCAAGGAGAGGAGGGCACACATAGACCTCTGGGAAGACCCTTGCAGTCAAGCACAGGTGGGTCTTTTAGCATTTGTTGCTCACTGTGGGCAACCGTGGTAATCTGAGTCTGCAGTGTGGTAATTAATGCATTGTCCTGTAAACACCACAGCTAGGACAGACGGGCAGTTCCTTAGGGTTTCTGAGAGAGGCTGGAAACCTGACGGAGCAGGCCTTTCTCCCTCAGGGTGGTCCTGGGTAGCAGCTAAGGTAGGAGGGTCTTATTGTAGCCTCGGGCCTTGGGTTGGGTGATTGCAGGAAGTGAAGTTTTGCTCTGGTTTCAGTGCTGTCAGGAAGCGGGGCAGTTCTGCAGTTGGGTATATTAATTTCTCATTCAGGGAAGGAGTGGGCTAAATCTGCAAATGGCAGGAAATGATATATGACCATGACTGGTTTGCACAGTGCCCTTCCTTTTCCTCTGACGTGAGTCTAGAAGGGCCTGACATCTGCTTGGCTGCATCACGGCCACACACTGTCCCCGCCTGATGTTGGGGGCTATGAAATAGCTTGTGTTCTTTTGCAGAGCCCCATGGCAAGGAATGCCAGGCCAGCCGCTGCGTTCTTTCTCCAGTGACTGCTGGCCACCCTGCTGCTCCTCCCTTTAGTGCCCCTTTTCATTAGCGCTAACTCACCAGTTTGCCCTGTCTGCCCTGGACACCCTGACCCCCTCTTTCCTCAGTCGCCTTTTCGCTGGAGTGGCCAATGCGAAGTATCGGGACACCATCACCTTGACCTTTGATCCTGCAAATCCGTGGCTGTCTTGTGTGTACAATGACCATAGTACTTATGTCTGGGGTGTGAAGGGCCCCAAGAAAGTGGGCAAGGTGTATTCAGCTCTGTATCATTCCTCCTGCGTCTGGAGTGTAGAGGTACGTGGGCCAGGTCTGCTGAGACTGACCGTGTTTCCTGGCCTACCATTAGGAGCTGGGGTTCCTCAAGTGTGGAATTTGTTTCCTCCAGCACCCTTGCTCCCCAAGCTGTGCCCCTGGGTCCCTTCGTATCTGTTAATTGGCTCTGAGGATGGGAGGGGATTTTAGTGCTGACTCATCTCAGACGTTTTTCAGTATGCCCCTGTGCAGTCTTAGCTTGGCCTCTTTGGACATGTTCCTGAACTTGACCAAACCTTAGTTTCTGCAATTGTGAAATGACATACCTGATGCATTTGATTTTTACGAACAGGAGACAATGTAAGTGGGAGATTTAGAATGCCTAGTACTTACTAGGTGCTTGGTTAATGTATATTCCTTTACTTGTTAAAGACAAGAGCTAATCATTATGACTTGCTTGCTATGGGACAAGCCGTTGCCTCCAGGGGACAGGATGGGGGAACTTTAGGCCCCCAAGGACAGAGGTTCAGGAGGGTTTAGCTGAAAAGGGTTGGGGACAAAATTTATTATCTCCAAGGGAAAGATACTAACTTGACAATGAAGAAACGGCAAAACCCACCCTTAGCCAAGTCATTAAGGTTAACATCCCGTGGCAGCAGCATGAATCTGGTGAGAGGGTACACTGAGAGGTTTCAAAATGTTCCCAGAAAATGTTATGACTCTTAAGAACTCCCAATAAAATGTTGAACAACAACAACCAACGTTGATGGAAAGTTTCTTTTAGTTCTGTTTTTCCATGCAGCCTCCTCCTAGCATTGTGTCTGGTATTCTTGACCCAAATGTATAAGGAACTTAGGATAGTCATGAGGAAACATCAGGCAACCTTCATTTGAGGTACACCTGCCAGAGTAACTTATCACACTCTCCCAGGTGTCAGGGTAGGAAAGACAAGCAAAGACTGAAAGCCGTTCTAGACTGGGACAGATGACACCCATGTGCCGAGGGGGCTCCTGGGATCCTGGAGCAGAAGAAGTACATTCGTGGGATAAACAAACAAACTCATTGGCATTGGGTTGATTCCAACTCAGAGCAACCCCCGCTGGTGACATTTAAATAAAGTCTAATAATGTTGTACCAGTGTGACCTCCGTGGTCCTTATCACTGTGTACTGTAGTGCATAAAACATTAATACGAAGGGAGACCAGGTGAGAGAGTTGAATGTGACATATCTTGACTCATTTTTCTAAAGGTTCAACCCAAAAGGTAAAGTAAAACAGCTCTTGATGGAGAGGAAAAGGTGGAAGGGGGTGGGTGATGATTCTTTCCCCCCGCTGCCTGGCACTGAACGGCCTCTCCTCTCTTCTCATTTTGCAGGGTCCACGAATTGCAGTTCCTGAGTGAAATGCTGAAGGTGGAGGCCCATGAGTCAGAGATTCTGTGCCTGGAGTACTCGAAGCCAGACACAGGTACCTGGCCCTGGCCTGGAATGGCCTTGAGTGAGCCCCTCCAGTCTGGCCAGAGCCACTGATACTTGTCCTGCCTCTTGACTATGGGGCTGATCGTTCTTTTGGCTACCAAAAGAGTTAGTGATCCTTCTTGATGTCTCTGAAGGCTTCTTGTTGTTTCTGAAGGCTTTGGGGAGGACTGCATCTCAACTCTGCCCGACTCCATGGCTCATGTGGCTTAAGGATGTGGGGCTCAGTTTCTCTGGGTGCTCTTTGCTGGGCACTCATGTTGGGCTGCGATCCACAAGCTCAGCAGTTTGAAACTACCAGCCGCTCTGCAGGAGAAAGGTGGGCCTTTCTACTCCTGTAAACAGTTACAGTCTCAGAAGCCCATAGGGGGTATTCACTATGAGTCAGCATTAACTTGATAGCAGCAGATTTGATTTTTGTAAAGTCTTTTTAAAGCCAACCAAAAGCTGAATCAGTGAAGAAGATCTGCTTTAGACATTGTGCTCTTTTAAAGAATAATCTGTCTGTGATCAGATTGACACAGGAACTTGGAAGGTTAGGTGAAAAGTTTAAGGGGCAGTGAGCTTATGTGTGTGATGGAAATTTGGAATTGGAAAAGGACAGTGAGAATGGCTACATAATTTCAGAAATATAATGAATGTTAGCAAATTGTACATGTAGAAATGATCGAATTGGTATATATTTTTGTGTGCATTGTTTTAGATCAGGGAGAAGACTCGAAGTTCAAATATAATTTACAGAGACCCCCCTTGTTAAATCTTGAATGGGACAAAGTCCAGAAAAAACAAATCATCTGGTTGAGGGAGACCGTAAGCATGAGGCCATAATGGGGACTGAAGGATTCACAACAGCTCGGTCACATGGAAAACAAAGGAAGCCCCTTTAAAAGTCAAGTTCCCAGCAGATCAGACCATCACAGTTGGAAATGTGACTACAGAAATGGGAAAGGGACCATGATTGGAGTAAATACATTATTGCAGATTAGAAAAGTTTACAGGACTGGTTCAGGGCCCTCCAACCATCTTGGTCAGGGCATGAACGTGCAACCTCAGTACCCCAATTCCCATCAAGGGCATACTCAGGCAAGTTCTTGAGGGCTAGACTACTCCTCACCAGGCTGGCCAGAGGAGTGGGTGGAAGCAAACAAACTCTGCCTGAGGGCAAAGCATTTTACGTTGCTAGTTCAGAGTCATGGAGCTCTAGTGCCATAGAAGGTTATGGGTTGGGCGGTTAACCACAAGGTTTCACTCTTCAAAACCACCAGCCAGCTCCAGGGAAGAAAGATGAGGCTTTCTACTCCAATAAAAATATATAGTCTGGAGATTAAAAGCCCCAATGTAAGTTAACTGGGTTGATTCCTACTAGAGGGATAATGTGTGTGGGCCAGATGCTTGCAAGGTCCCTCAAGGCAATGCTGCCAGACTGCAGTCTCTGCTCCCTGCTGGTGGAGACAATGGATTGCTTTTCTCTAAAACTTGGAACCATTAGCTTGGTTCCAGTAGGTGGAGTTCACACCCTACTGATAATGGTTCATATGGAGATCCAGAAAACAGGTCAAAGTTAAGCTGCCATTCTAAATGTAGGATCCGCCCATTTTGTCACCTGTATACCCCCAATCCCTCCTCTTCCTATTGCATGTATGCCCCTAGACCACCCCTTCTCACCGCTGTATAACATAGTCCAAGTCCTTCCTGTGATGTATGTCTTTACCCTCCCGTTTCCAATTCCCCTTGTCCTCCTTCCCTTCCCCCTCTCTCCATGTGGACCACCAAGTGGGGCTGAGGTGAGCAATGCTACCATGATATGTGTGTGACTGCATTATTGTAATATCTCTTCTATCTCTCATGCTCCCAATGACTTTAATATTTATATCTCAACCCTTTATGTTTCCAGGGCTTTCAATGACATTAGGCATCTTTTCAATGTTTATGAATCATGCTTATGAACCTCTCTTCTGTTAGTTGTCTGTGTGTATGCATTGCCTGTATTAAAAACATATAGAACCGAGCAATTTGTCTGGAAAAATAATTTATAGGAACTTTATGTTAGATTGCCATGCGTTTTGCATAGCCAATTGTTCTTTTAAAACACTTTTCTTGTCATTGTGATACCATGCTAAAAGGTAAAAACATCTGTATATAGTCAAATAGCTTTATCTTTCCTTTAAAGACATGAACCTTCGTGTCTTGCTTAAAGTTTCCACCTCACTAAAG